>NC_059074.1:5204348-5510771 GCF_020497125.1 Mauremys mutica
GTTTTTAAGAATGACTTAGTGGATTCAAAAGTGATTTGCACACTCCATGTAATGAGTCACTTCCCCTCAGTCAAATGTTGGCTTTCATTAATGCTTTTATTCTTATTTACCTTGTTTAATACATTTAGATTGATTACCAGATCTTCAGGTGATGAAAAACTGTGCTTTTATATGTACTAAAATCAGTCTCTTCAATTTAATTAAATCCCTGTTTAATGTGGATAAAATTTCAGACGTATGAATGAATACAGCAGCAATTTAAAAGAAACCAATCAAATAGATTTTTAGTGATATGATGCTGATCATATATATCGTGTTGCTGTAACATGGAATTTCACTCTTGTAAAATTACTTTTTTTTCTTTTTGTCAGTTATTGTTCCATTTCTTTTTCAACAAAAGTGCACAAGTTCCGGTTGTTAATAGGACCAGTCCTGCAGGCATTCTGAGTGAAATCCTGGCCCCAATGAAGTCAATCAAAATTCCACTCCTGAACAGTGTTGAGTATTTGTCATTCCAAGTGGATGATTTCAATGGGGCCAGGCTATCATTGTCTCTCTCCAGAGATCCCATTGCCTTCAGTGGGGTTTCTAATTTGAGGTAGCTACAGCATAGGGTGACCAGACAGCAACTGTAAAAAAACAGGACAGGGGGTGGGGCATAATAGGAGCCTATATAAGAAAAAGTCCCCAAAAATGGGACTGTCCCTATAAAAACGGGACATCTGGTCACGCTACTACAGCATGAAGCCCAGTATTTTGAGAGGAACTGTATGCCTTCATCTCCATTACTCAAAGCAGTCAGATATTTCCCTCCTTTATGGATGAAAAATGTAGAGGTATTTAATTGCACGGGGGGTACCTAATTACACAGATTGGTCTCATTTTAATGGATTATCCTGGTTAGGACTTGCATTCTGATTATGATCTGCAATTTTGTAATGTTATTTTACAATAGCATATCTAAATTATAAACGGGTAATGGATAACGGATGGCTGTCTGCAACACACATTACATTTTGGGATTAAACTCAGATTTTTAATCATTAACATCCGAACGACTTATTTGGTTTTTTTTTTCACTGTAAACATGTAAACTGAATGATTAGAAAATGATTTGGGGGGAAGGGGAGTGTCTGGGAGGAAGATGGGAGGGAGGTAGGAGGATGGGCTTTGTGGGAATTGGGTGGTGCTGGGGGGGCAGTAGCCAAGTAGGTGGCTGAGGGCGAGGTAGGGTGACCAGATGGCCCGATTTTATAGGGACAGTCCCATTTTGGGGTCTTTTTCTTATATCGGCTCCTATTGCCCCCCCCCACACCCCTGTCCCGATTATTCACACTTGCTGTCTGGTCACCCTAGGGCAAGGAGGAAGTTGCAGGCAGAGGGGTCCTGTCTCGGCCAGAGGGCAGGGGTGGATGGCAGTGTGTCCAGTTCCCCCGAGCTGTGCATATAGGGCAGAGTATTGTTACTGTCCCGGGAGCAGCCTAGGAAGTCTATCAGTGGGGCTGAGCTAATTTGTAACACAAGGGTAACAAGTGAGTTTGGAGTATCCTGAAGTAGGGGCACCCTCATCTCTGCCCAGAATTGCCTACGGAGAGACTGAGAGTCACAGAAATGCTCCAGGGGCTGGAAAACAAACCTTAGGATGGGAGGCTGAAGGAGCACAATGGGTTCAGCTTATTGAAGAGAAGGCTAAGAGGAGTAACTTGATTCCAGTGTATTGGTACGGACCAGAGATCTGATGGTGAGGGGACTTTTCAACCTTGCTGACAAAGGCATAACAAGATCCAGAGGCTGGAAGTTGAAGTTAGAGAAATTCAATCTTGAACTAAGAAGCACTTTCTTAGCAGTTGTAGCCTGATCAGTTTTTACACAGGATTAGTTAGTGGGATGCACCATGCACTTGTCGCACATGACAGGTTCTTTTTCAGGCAGCAACTTAGAGTTAATCAAAAAGATGAAATTTGGTGAAACACACAGAGAAACTTTATGAGCTTCAGTTTATACAGACAAGTATAACTGAAATCATAGAAAAGTCAATATACATAAAATATAAAGATAAGATCAATACAGTAAAGTGGTTTCCTGCATTGCTCATACTTACAGTCTTGCCTTGTGCATACTTACAACTTTATTGACACCACTGGAAACAAAGATAGAAGGAAAAGTAAGTGGAATCCATCAGAAGGAAGTTTAGACTGTCTTTGGAATCCAGTGAACCTGCAAAATGGGGAACTAGACTGTATCTTTTATACCCCTTCATTGTGTAACTTACAGACTACACAGGCATATTTGATCAATTTCTGCAACCATAGCAAGATTAATACCTGCCCATTGTACATATATGGCATTCCAGGGGTTTCTAACCCTGCCTCAAATCATTAATATTAGTGACCCATGTCACTCATTTTCTAATAATTCCTATCAGTTATTGTAGTCGAGCTGCCTAGTAACCAGATTTCAGCAGCTCCCTTCCTGCAGAATTCTGCAGTGTATTGTACTTTTTTGGTGGTTATTTGTTTCTTTTACCAAATGAGAGTGCAGAATTTATGACCTGGGTATTGTCTTAGGCCTGCACTACACATCTGCTAACATAACTACTTCCACAAGGCCTTGCACTAATAAAACAGGCCTTTAACCGTAGCAAAGCCTAATAACCCAATGATTTGTTCTCCTACTTGCTGTTACAACTTCAGTAACTTCCATTATTATTCTATGAGCACGCTTAGCAGATAAATTATATTGTCTCCAAACATATAGACCCTCCACGATCAGCTCAGGGGTCAACAGAGTGAAAGTGAGTAAACATGGGCACAGCATCCCAGGGGAGGTGGTGGAGTCTTTGAAGCATTATTAAATATACTCAGAACTCTGAGATGGTACAGAGAATCCTCTTTCTGGCTATGTGGCTGGTTCTTGTCCAGATGATACTGATCACCGGATTTGGGGTCAGGATGGAGTTTTCCCCCCAGGTCAGATTGGCAGGTAGTTTTGTGGTTTTTTTTCCCCTTGCTGTGTGGCATGGGGAGTGGTTCGCCTGCTGGGATCCTCTGCTGCTGCCTGAGTTGATCTTCTGGCTCACATCAATCAAATCACAATTCTGTTCCTCTTCTGGATCTCTTTTAATACCATAAATATAACACTCAAAACAAGGGTTCCAGCCTTCTTGCCCAGGCTCAGTTAGTTGTTTCAGCTTATAACTGACTTCATTGTCTCTATAGCCCTCCCTCCCGGCTCAGACATCTGTCAGCAAATACAGCACCTGCGTAAACACACTCCTTTGCGTCCTTGAGAGGAGCCATCTACCCTGTGGTCATGACTCCTTAATGGCCTAAAGTATTCTGGGTGAATTCAACTAACTGAGCGCAGACAATGGAAGGTCAATGGGAATTTCAAAGGGGCATGAATAACAAGGGGGATGAATTATGAGAAGCTCTCAGAATGCAGCTCTCTTCAGCAGTCCTATCCCTGGAAGACATCTTCAAACTCCTCCTCAGTTGTCTTGGTCCCCTGCGTAGGCCTTGCTGGAGCCCTGAGCATAACGAACAGTGTGACCCAAAGGCTCCAAATCAGAGTAAGCCCTGGCTTGGCAACATAACAACACACTAGATGTTAGCTAACACCAAGTAAGCACATTCCTGACCTGAGAGGATGGTGCAGGATGTTGTTAAGTGCTGAAGAATGTTGTCCAGGCTGCTAAGCTGCTCAGTGCTTCTCTTCTTGGAGCTCCAGTGTTATCGGCACGAGCAGAGCGTGCAGACTGCTAATGCAGCAGAGCTTGGTGTTACTCCTAAAGACGACAGGCTTGGTTTGGTGGTGAAGACGCTCGGCCGGGTCTGTTGTCAATGAAGCGGCACCAGTGCCCTGGCTTTGTAGTTACAGGTACACTAACACATGTATGTGCACTACCAGTTCAATCAGAGCACAAGGATGATGCCCTGCAGGCTGCACAAAGGTGACCCTCCTGTGACTTTTCTTTTTATAGACTGATGCAAACAAGTTACGTATTACACTCCAGATACGCTGTTACCTGCTTGTTCGAACAAAACATTGGTATCCACTATCCTGTCATCGCACCCTCATTTTACGAGGGGTCGGTGTGTTCCTGTACCATCTCTTAGGGATGTGTTTACGTGGTTATTTGAGAACTCTGGGTGTCCTCTACCAGCCTCTCTGGTACAAGACTGTGTTCACAGTTAGCTGCCTATGGCTTCAGATTGCATCAGCAAAAGACATGTGACTCTGTGGGCTGCTATCCCAGCATCCCCGGTGCCACTTCTGATCCAATGCTTGTGGGGAATTGTTGCTGTGTATTATGGGATATCCTCACTCCTTGCAGGGAATTTGTGACTGCTGGGGATCGAATTCCCATAAATCCCTTGGTACTATTCCATAATCTACTCTTATTCGCTCTGTTTTCAGCCACACTGCTGAAACCATGGACGCCACACAGAGCGCCAACAATCTCATGTCCATTTTAAGGCTGGGGCAAGGTATTCTCTCATATTTCCAAGCACACCATGCTCAGAGACAGGGTACTGAGGATCAGCACATGACATTGTTCAGCCATGACAAGCATTTGCTGACCAACAGGCACGGAGCGATGGCATTAGCTTGTGATGCAGAACTAGGCCGACCAGCTGCGGCACCAGAACTTTTGAACATGGGAGGCCACAGCCCTGGAGCTGTGCGCCAGGCTCGCCCCAGCTCTGCAGCACCCAGGCACTGAGACAGCAGCTGCCCTGACTGTGAGGAAATGGATGCTGAGAGCCAGGTGGGAGCTTACAGCCCCACATTGCTATCGGGCAGCAGGCAAGCAGTTTGCTGCTGGGAAAAGCCACGAGGAGGGTGGTCGTCATCCAGATGTGCAAGGCCAGTAAACATGTCCAGCTGCACAGCAGTGTGACCAGACAGTGCGCAGGAAATAATTGATGGCGTCAATGAAATGGGCTTCCCTGGCTGGATGGGGGTGATAGATGGGATGCACATCCTGATCCTGTCCCCACACTTGCCTCTGAGGGGGCTTCTCCATGGTTGTGCAAGTGTTGGTGGATCACCAGGGATGATTTACTGACACGATGGATGGCACGGGTAAGTCCTTGATGCTTTATCTTTAGGAACACAGCACCTCTTGACAGGTTGAAAGCAGGGACAATTCTCCCGGACTGGCCTATTGGCATTAATAGGGTTCCAATGCCAGCTGTGACCAGCCGACCCCTTTCCCCTGGCTCACCAGACTCCTGGGCAGCAGCAAGGCAAGATTTAGCTATCTCCTGCCAAGGTTGGGGAGTGCACAGATAGGCTGTCTGCTGAACGTGAGCAGCCTCATGTGGCCAGTTACTAGCTGGTGCAAGGGCAGTGCTGTGCAGAAAGCTTTACGAGCTCACTCTGACAGCGCACACCAGCCTGAAGTGTCCCAGGCAGTGTCCTGGTTTGGCTGGGCATTGGTGCTACCTGACATGCAGAATTGTAAGTCTGCATTTAAAAATGCAGTGTTAGGTGGTTACGGGAAAGTTCTAGTGTTCCTTACACCTCAGTTACCCAGTATCGCCGTTGCCTTGAGGGATCTGCAGCTCTGAATTGTGAAACAAGAGAGATACAGCGACACTTTAACAGAACTTTATTTAATGTGCTGTAAAACACAGCCAGGAAGGAAGAAAAAAGGATTTCCCCTAGTAACTAGAAAATTAAGGGCAAGTGCTGACTGCGCTCAGCAGCATCGCAGGGTGCAGGACACACGATAAAAGCAGTTACTGTTAGGAGCTGGTTTGACAGTGACCTCAGTAGGGGACTCCTGCCCACTCCAGCTGAGCTGCAGACTCTGCCATAGCACTTGCCAGCTAGACAGACATAGAGTTTGAAATCCGAAGGGACTATTAATGATCTAGTCTGACCTCCTGCATGAACCGGTGGAGCCTTTCACCCAGTCACTGCTGTGTAACAAGATCTAATGGGTACAAGTTTGAAGCTAGACAAATTCAGACAGGAAATAAGGTGTAAATTGTGAACAGGGAGGGGAAATAACTGTTGCAGCGACTGACCATGGGCTGTGGTGGATTCTCCATCCCTGACCATTTTAAAACTAAGACTGGATGTTTCTCTAAAAGATCTGCTCTAGTTCCATCAGGAATTAATTCAGGTCAGCTACAAACTAGCTCCTGCCATTCTAAAACTGAGGACCCATGCTGGCTGGATTCATGCGAATCTCCTTTGCTTGGTTGGGAAATCTATGAATGTGCTTCCCCCCCACCCCGTGTTCCCATGCATGTGTCTCCTCCTCCAGCCCTTCACATCCCTTGCTCACGGGAGTGAGGTCCACCTGCTCTGAAGGACAGGGTCTGAATCCCAGCTCTCTCCCCACAGCCTGTACACGCTGAGAAAGCAGGAAACTAGCTGCACCTCTTTGACCACTGCCCAAAGTGCCTGCTGTCTCCAGAGGGGTAGGAACAGTGATTTGTGGCAAAAGCTCAGGGGAGCAGGGTCAGGAGATCTGGGTTCTAGTCCTGGGTCTGCCACAGATTTCCCATGCCTCAGTTTGCCAATCTGTCTGAAGGGGATAATACTTCCCCACCTCAGGATCTGTGCTCTCTGTTGGAGAGAGGGCACTCAGGCCTGGTCTACACTATGCGTTTAAACCGGTTTTAGGAGCGTTAAACCGATTTAACGCCACACCCGTCCACACTAAGAGGCCCCTTATATCGATTTTAATGGCTCTTTAAATCGGTTTCTGAACTCCTCCCCGACGAGAGGAGTAGCGCTAATATCGGGATTAACATATCAGAATAGGGTTAGTGTGGCCGCAAATCGATGGTATTGGCCTCCGGGCGGTATCCCACAGTGCACCACTGACCGCTCTGGACAGCATTCTGAACTTGCACTGGCCAGATAAACAGGAAAAGCCCCGCGAACTTTTGAAATTCATTTCCTGCTTCCCCAGCGTGGAGAGCTCATCAGCACAGGTGACCACGCACAGCTCATCAGCACAGGTAACAATGCAGTCTCCTGAGAATCGAAAAAGAGCCCCAGCATGGACTGCACGGGAGGTACTGGATCTGATCGCTATCTGGGGAGAGGATTCAGTGCTAACAGAACTGCGTTCCAAAAGACGAAATGAAAAAGTATTTGAAAGAATTTCTAAGGCTATGACGGATAAAGGCCACAGCAGGGACTCAGTGCAGTGCAGAGTGAAAGTTAAGGAGCTCAGACAAGCCTACCAGAAAACCAAAGAAGCAAACGGAAGGTCCGGGGCAGGGCCAAAAACATGCCGCTTCTATGCTGAGCTGCATGCAATTTTAGGGGGCTGCGCCACAAGTACCCCACCCCTGATCGTGGATTCCGAGGTGGGGGTTGTAATCTCTGCCATGGCTGAGGATTATGCAGACGGGGAAGATGACGATGAAGAAGAGGAGGACGAGCTAGCAGACAGCACACAGCACTCCGTGAGCCCCAGCAGCCAGGAGCTTTTTCTCACCCTGACGGAATTACCCTCCCAAGCCACTATCCCAGACAATGACGCCATGGAAGGGACCTCTGGTGAGTGTACCTTTGCAAATATCAAACATTGTTTTTTAAGCAAGCGTTTTTTAATGATTGATTTGCCCTGAGGACTTGGGATGCATTCGCTGACAGTATAGTTACTTAGAAAAGTTTGTTAACATGTCTGGGGATTGAGAGGAAATCCTCCAGGGAGATCTCGATGAAGCGCTCCTGGAGGTACTCCAGAAGCCTTTGCAGAAGGTTTCTGGGCAAGGCAGCCTTGTTCCGTCCACCATGGTAGGACACTTTACCACGCCATGCATGTAGCAAGTAATCGGGTATCATTGCATGGCAAAGCATAGCTGCGTATGGTCCCGGTGATTGCTGGAATTCAAGAAGCATCCGTTCTTTATCTCGCTGTGTTATCCTCAGCAGAGTGATATCGTTCAGGGTAACCTGGTTGAAAAATCAGGAATTTAAGTAAGGGGGATGGCCATTTTCCTACTGGGTTCGTGGACTGCAGCATCTTAAAAAAAAATCTTTTCCTGCACGTAGCCAAGCGGGGGGAGGGAAGGAATGAAATGCCGATGATCTTTTTCACGCTTGGTCAGCGGGGATCTTCCAAGCTACCAGCCATGCAGTGGGGGGGCGGGAGGGGGAGGGTGATTAGTATGGAGCTAGCATGGTATTAGCCATGCGTTGGGGGGAGGGGAAAATCACTGCAGAAGCCGAAAGACAGTGGCTTACCATGGCCGCATGCAAGCTGAATTCTGATGCCCGGACCTGTGTCTGTGAGATCTGTAACCCCAGCGCTGCAGGCACTCAGTATTAAGATGAAAAATGCGACCTTGTAGGGAAATCACATGTGCTATGTAAGGTGAATAGTGCTGTTCACTGTGAAAGAGTATAACCATTGTTCTGTAAAATGTATCTTTTTAAATATTTCTCTCCCTCATGCAGCTGCAAATTTTTCAAGCCTCCCTACTCCATCCCAAAGGCTAGTCCAGATAAGGCGGAGGAAAAAGAAGACACGAGATGAAATGTTCTCGGATATTATGGAAGTTACACACAAGGAAAGAGCTCATCTGAATGAGTGGAAGGACGTGGTATCAAATTACAGGAAAGATGCCAGTGAACGTGAGGACAGGAGGGATGAACGTGAGGACAGGAGGGACACCCGAGATGAGAGGTGGCGGCAGGAAGACCGGCAGGAAAATCAGAGGTGGCGGCAGGAAGATCAGCGGTGGCGGGATGCAACTCTGGGGCTGCTGCGTGATCAAACTGACATGCTCCGGCGTCTGGTGGAGCTTCAGGAACGGCAGCACGATCACAGAGTGCCGCTGCAGCCCCTGTATAACCACCCTCAACCCTCACCATGTTCCACATCCTCCTCACCCAGATGTGTAAGAACGCGTGGGGGGAGGCTCCGTGCACCCGCCCACTACACCCCCATGGACAGCCCAACCAGAAGGCTGTCATTAATGTGAAATTTTTTTACTGGCCTTCTCCATCCTTCCTATCTTCCTCCCAAACCACACCCTTACTTCTCTCCCTTTTTTTATAATGAATTAATAAAGAATTCATGATTTTTAAACTATAGTGCCTTTATTTGCATAAGTAAGCTGTACTTGAAGCGGGAGGGTGAGTTGCTTACAGGGAATAAGTCAATCAAGGGGGGTGGGTGTTCATCAACAAACACAGCAGTCACACTGTACCCTGGCCATTGATAAAGCTCATTTTCAAAGCTTCTCTGATGCGCACCGCTTCCTGGTGTGCTCTTCTAATCTCCCCGGTGTCTGGCTGCGCGTAATCAGCGGCCAGGTGATTTGCCTCAGCCTCCCACCCCGCCATAAAGGTCTCCCCCTTACTCTCACAGAGATTGTGGAGAATACAGCAAGCAGCAATAACATAGGGGACATTGGTTTGGCTGAGGTCTGAGCGAGTCAGTAATGTGCGCCAGCGCGCCTTTAAACGGCCAAATGCACATTCCACCACAATTCTGCACTTGCTCAGCCTGTAATTGAACAGATCCTGACCATTGTCCAGGCTGCCTGTGTATGGCTTCATGAGCCATGGCATCAAGGGGTAGGCTGGGTCCCCCAAGATAACAACAGGCATTTCAACATCCCCAACTGTTATTTTCTGATCTGGGAAGTAATTCCCTTGCTGCAGCCGTTTAAACAGAGTAGTGCTTCTGAATACGCGAGCGTCATGAACCCTGCCTGGCCATCCCACGTGGATGTTGGTGAAACGTCCCTTGTGATCCACCAGTGCTTGCAGCACCATTGAAAAGTACCCCTTCTGGTTTACATACTGGGTGCCCTGGCGCTCCGGTGCCAAGATAGGGATATGGGTTCCATCTATTGCCCCCCCACAGTTAGGGAATCCCATTGCAGCAAAGCCATCCACTATGGCCTGCACGTTTCCCAGAGTCACAACCTTTTGTAGAAGCAGCTTAGTGATTGCTTTGGCTACTTGCATCACAGCAGCCCCCACAGTAGATTTTCCAACTCCAAATTGATTCCTGACTGACCGGTAGCTGTCTGGTGTTGCAAACTTCCACAGGGCTATCGCCACTCGCTTCTCTACTGTGAGGGCTGCTCTCATCTTGGTATTATGGCGTTTCAGGGCAGGGGAAAGCAAGTCACAAAGTTCCATGAAAGTGCCCTTACGCATGCGAAAGTTTCGCAGCCACTGGGAATCGTCCCACACCTGCAACACAATGCGGTCCCACCAGTGCTTGTTTCCCGGGCCCAAAATCGGCGTTCAATGGATAGAATCTGCCCCGTTACCATCAGGATCTCCAAAGCGCAGGGGCCCGCGGTTTGAGAGAATTCTGTGTCCATGTCCTCATCACTCTCATCGCCGCGCTGCCGTATCCACCTCCTCCTCACCTTGGTTTGAAGGTCCTGGTTCACCATATACTGCACGAGAGTGCGCGAGGTGTTTAAAACATCCACGATTGCAGTATTGAGCTGAGCAGGGTCCATGCTTGCTGTGTTATGGCGTCTGCACAGTTCACAAAGCAAAAAAAGCGCGAAACAGTTGTCTGCTGCTTTCAGGGAGGGAGGGGTGAGGCTGTACCCAGAACCACCTGCGACAATGATTTTTGCCCCATCAGGCACTGGGAACTCAACCCAGAATTCCAAGGGGTGGGGGCGACTGCGGGAACTATGGGATAGCTACAGAATAGCTACCCACAGTGCAACGCTCCAGAAATCGACGCTAGCCTCGGACCGTGGACGCACACCACTGAATTAATGTGCTTAGTGTGGCCGTGTGCACTCGATTTTATACAATCTGTTTTAGTAAACCGGTTTATGTAAATTCGGAATAATCCCGTAGTGTAGACGTACCCTCAGATACCACAGCAATGAGTCCCTCCCACACACTCCAGCCTTTCTGTCCTGGTGCAGCTCTTGTCAAGGCTTTTCTCCTTTATGTAGCAGATTTACAACTTAACTCCAGCTCAGTGGGGGATTTTTGCCTGAAAATATTTAAGTCGAAGCCCTGGTGTAACCCAAATACTAATGATTAGTATAAGAATTATGAATATTGTAATAGAATGAAGTTCTAAGATTAATTTAGTTTAAGTTTAGGTCCTTTGATTAAAGTTTGCAATGCTAATGTGTGGGCCTTAGACAGGCCGCAAATGTTAGCTGTAGTTTCTGATGTTGGGAAAAAGGTAAATTAAAAGGAATGGAATGTTATGGAAGACCTTGTAATAAATAAAAGAAGTTTTAGTGTTAGAAGTAGCCTGGTACTAAAAGTGATTTTTATGCCCTGCTGCAACTATATAACACCCCGAGTCCGGGATGAGAGTGAGACTGTTTTAAGATAAGTGTGAAGGCCACTGCATGTCCAGATGGCCAAAGGAGGGGCCGAGACTCGGAGACACCAAAAGAAAGCGGACCAGGGCAGATTGATGACCCCAGAAGCAAGAGGCAGGTGCCCCTTCACCAGGAATAGATAACGACTCCCCCCAGATCAACAACAGCCAGAGGGGATCGTCAGCGTACTGTTATCGGATAACCACGTAAACAACTTTCAGACTGATGAGAGGCCTGACAAGGCCAAATGCATAGACTTGCATGGAAGGACGGGCCTATAAAGATGGGGGGTGTGCATGATTCTTCGGGTTCCGTCCTGCTGCAACATGGAGCATCGTTCCGGACCGACAGAGGCAGCCCCTTCCCTCTCTCTCAGCCTAACTGGCCATTAGGTTTATTTGAGCAACAGACTGGTAACTATAACAGATTTTGTGTGTGTGTGTTCATGCATATGCTACTCTGTTACACCTGAGCTACTGCCTCGGGAGCCGTCGCTCTTCGAGGGAGGGGCTGTGCTGAGTGAGATGCTGGGAATAGCAGATGTTGTTTGGTTTGTGGACGACTCTTGTTTTTACGAAAATGGCCATCCACATGTGGGTTTCGCTGCTGTAAAAGTGCCTCTACGGGTGAGGTGCTGAAGGGACTCGTTTCGGGACTGGCCTTTCCCTCTGGATGCATCTTCTGATCCCCAGCAGCAGACGGGCTGCTGTTGTATCACTCAAAAGCCATTCTCAGCTTTGGTAATTATCAAGGGTTGGGGGTGTTTTACTAACTTGTTGCGGACGTGTGTAAGTGCTTGAGACTAGTAAAGTTTAGCTTTAAGTGAAAGCACTCTTGTGTTGTCCTGTTTGTGCCAGCCATCGATCGGTCGGACGGCCGTGTCTCCCCGGATTTATTCCCTGACCCCTCCTCGCACAGAGTAAAGCTTTGGGTTGAAAGAACCCCGGGTAACAGAATTTGGAGGCCCGAGCAGGGCGTGGTGGAGAGGAAGGAGACGGATGGTACAAACTGTGTGTAGTTTGTCCATTGCAATAGGAGGTAAAAGATGGCGGGGTGGGGTCGCTCCCTACAAGTTCCCGTGTCGCAGTGCGCGAGTTAATCTACAGATACATTCCGTTACTGGGGCCTTGTCTACACTACAGGACTATTTCGAATCTACTTAATTCGAATTTGTGGATTCGACCTTATGAAGTCGAATTTGTGTATCCATACTAAATACACTAATTCGAACTTCTGAGTCCACATTAACGGGGCTGGCGTCGACTTTCGAAGCGGTGCACTGTGGGAACCTATCCCACAGTTCCCGCAGTCCCCGCTGCCCATTGGAATGCTGGGTAGAGCCCCCAATGCCTGCTGGGGGAAAAAATGTGTCGAGGGTGGTTTTGGGTAACTGTCGTCATTGAACCGTCAATCACGCCCTCACTCCCTCCCTCCCTGAAAGCGCCTGCGGGCAATCTGTTCGTGCACTTTTCTGGTCAGTGACAGCGTGGACGCCACAGCACTGCAAGCATGGAGCCCGCTGCGATCCTCGCCGTTTTCTCCTCCTCGCACTTTATCGTCCACCTCTTCCACATTCAGCTGCTGAGAAATTGGGCTACTTTTCAATGGTTCTGCAAGCACTGGGGGACCATAGGGGCCTTTTTACCAACATGAACGTCGTATGGCCGGGCAAGGTTCCTGATGCGTGTGTTCTCAGGAACTGTGGGCTGCTCAGACGCCTGCTGGAAGGTAGTTTCTTCCCGTACCACGAAATAACTGTTGTGGATGTGCATTTGCCTATAGTGATCCTCGGTGACCCAGCCTGCCCGCTAATGCACTTGCTCATGAAGCCCTATACAGGCGCCTGGGACAGCGACAAGGAACTCTTTAAATACCAGCGAGCAGCGAGCAGCGTGACCTGTGACTGTTCAGTTTCTTTACAGAGAAGCTGAACCTGCCCCTGTTTCTTTACCCAGTTACTGTTGACTCTCCTCTTCGGTTACATACCCCGTTCTCCCCGTTTCCTCCACTTCCAAGACACATGTAAAAATAAAATACATGTCACACTGTTACTGAGGAGAGGTTTCTTTATTCATGACTTTTCGTTAAAGGGTCGAAACTGGAACGCAGACTGCGGTGGGTAGGGTGTGCGCTGATGTAAAGACCGCCTCTAAACTCAAGGAATGACAGGCTCCTGCTCCTACAGCGGTCCGCATTGCCGGACTGCTTGTTTCAACGGAGCCTGCCATCCCTCCTTTTTGGGATTCTGTGTGTGGGGGGCTATGTGGCCTTGTGGCGGAGGAGGACGGATACAGATTCCTCTGTTGCATGACTCAGCGGTCCACGACAAGGACCGCTATATAAGATCTGTACCCGCCCTCCCCCGCTAAAAAGTCACATCCCCACCGCCCACACAGAACCTGGAAACCACCTCCCATACCGACCACGGTGCCTGCTGACTGCACTGTGTGTGTTACCCACTGCTGATCCGGCCCCCGTGTCTGTACCCTGCGAAAGGTGCCTGTCCTATGCAATTAGCAACGCACTTCCCCACGCACCCCATTCAAACACAGTCTTCAGTGAAGAAACATGACGGAAACAGTACTTAACAGCAAAGTATTTTTATTACTTAAGTACACAGTTATGGGATGGGACTGGGATTGGGACTTGTTTGAGTCCGGAAGGGAAGGACTTATGCAAACGTAGGGTATGAGAGCTTTTGGTTACTTGAGCACTCTGCTGGGGTGCAGTGACAGTATTCACGGCCCAGGGCGGGCATCCTCCTGGTTATTTGGGGTGAGGGGGGTATGTGACTTTGTGGCGGGGGAGGGCGGTTGCAGAGATACTGCCGGGGGCTCTGTCCTGCAGCGGTCCTGCAGAACATACACAAGTCACCGGAGCGTGTCCGTTTGCTCCCTCAGTAGTACAAGCATTGCTTGAGTCGCCTGCTTGTGTTCCTCACGCCACCTCTCCTCCCATTCGCTGTGTGAGCGCTGGTACAGAGAGACTTTCTCCCTCCACTGCCTCTGCTGGTCCGCCTCGGCTAGGTAGCAGCCCACACATTCATCGAAAATCGTGTCCCTTGTCTTTTTCTTTCACCGCCTAATCTTCGCCAGCCTCTGCGAGGTGGATGCTGTGGAAGGTCTGGAGACAGTGGAAGCTGTGAGATGGGAAACAGTTAGTTAATTCCTTGCAATGATACTTTTTTGCGAACAATTAACTGAGTCTAGGCTGTCTCTGTGAATTTTTTGTTGAGACCCCTGTGCCTGCTGTTGCACAAATCATTTGCGCGGTGGATTCTGGGTAAATGTCGCCAGTCATTCCTTCCTCCGGGAAAGCAACGGCAGACAATCATTTCGAGCACGTTTTCCATGAAATGCCCTGGCACACGCCATAGCATGGCAACAATGGACCCTATTTTGCCTTTTGTGTATGTCACCATATGTGTACTGGATGCCGCTGACAGAGGCGGACCAGCAGCGCTACACAGCAGCATGCTTATGCTTTTGCATGACAGCAGCGATGGTTACCAGGCATACTGCACCGTCTACCATACCATGAACTGGTAAGAAGACGGTAATAAGATGGTCATGGTTACCTGTCCTTTTGCACTGCGCCATTTGGTGCTGTCATAAGTGCCCCTGGTCGATCAGCCAGGGGCTCAAAAGCAAAATTTGGGAATGACTCCCCGAGTCAATCCCTCCTTTTTGGGTATCTAAAAATAGAATCAGTCTTGCCTAGATTATGGGCAAGTGTACTAGAGAACCACTGTATCATACAACCAGAGACCACAGCTGCTCTCTGTCCAATCCTGCATAAATTTTGAGCTGAACGCTATTCACAGGATGTGCTCCTGAAACAACCCCAGCTGTTCATTCCGTTCTTCCCCCAGCCTTCCTGGGTTCCAATACCATTGTCCCCCCACTTGTGTGATGAAGTAATATAGAATGCATGAATAAGACACAGGTAGTCGTTTGTGAGAAATGAGTGGAAGGAAGCCTCCAGCTGCAATGATAGTCCAGAGATGACATTAAGGGGTGTGGAGGAGGGAGCCACTCATCCCTCTGCTAGTCCAGGGGCAATTGAATCTTTTCTTTACAATGAAGGGTGGGGGCTGATGGAGCTCAGCCCCCTGTTGCAATGATGAGGACGGTTACCAGCCATACTGCACCATCTACCATGAAAAATTAGCAACAGGCGGCCTTGACCGACCTGTCCCAAGCAAGTTGGTATGGTCGTTATGGTTACCAGTCCTTTTGCACTGCCCCATGTGCCAATAGGCTGATGATGAGGATGGATTTCCATCTTATTGTACGATCAGCCATCATAGCGTGGGGGGAGCAAGGATGTTGGTGTTGAGTGCTGCACCATCGCGTCTATCTGCAGCATTCAGTACAGATACGGTGACATGTAAAACAGTCAACAGAGGATTGTTTTCCCTTTAACTTCTGGGGGTCGGGGGGGTGCGTAAATTGCCGAGCTATGCCCCGACCCACTGCGGACACTGTGTTTGACCCTAGAAGCATTTGGAGATCAGCCAAGAATGCAAATGCTTTTCGGAGACAGCAGGAACTGTGGGATACCTTGCGTCCTCGTTCCCCCCTCCCTCCATGAGCGTCCATTTGATTCTTTGGCTTTCCGTTACGCTCGTCACGCAGCTGCGTGCTGAGTCTGTGCTATGCCGTCTGTCCGTTTATTTATTAAAAATACTTTGGACCAGGCGTAACGTAACATTTCTTCCCCTACTTAGATGCAGGAGTCTCCGAGCGAGATCACCGTGAGGACGGGCATTGAAGGAGATAGAGAGCGCATGCTGCGTGAAATCTAGCACGAACCACGGACCTATGCAGCCGTGCTCTGGGAGGCAGTGCTCCCTGAATACCGCATGAAAGCCTCGCGCGGAAAAGTGTGCTATCACGGAGCACCCAATAAGGCAGCTCTCCCCAGGAACCTCCTGCTGATGCTTATCGATTAACGGCAGGAGAGCTTCGTGGCGTTCTCCCAGGAGGATTTCTGTTCTATCACCATATATACAGAGACCTCCTTTTCACACACTTCAGATTCCTGTTATATTAAGAATAAAAGTTAACATGGTTAAAGCACTTACCGACTGCTCCTACCCCTGATTCAGGATCCGGGTTCCTGGCCGGGGAGGGTTGGTAGGGGATCTCCGTGACGGTGATGAATAGATCCTGGCTGTCGGGGAAACCAGCGTTGTAAGCGCTATCGCCTGCCTCGTCCTCCACAAACCCTTCCTCATCTTCCCCGTCCGTGAACATCGTCGAGGAACTGTCCGTCGACACTGTCCCATCATCAGAGTCCATGGTCACTGGTGGGGCAGTGGTGGCAGGCTCCATAGCGTCCGTTGGCCGCTTTGATTTTTTGGTAGGCTTGTCTGGGGTCCTTGATTTTCACGCGGCGCTGCGTTGCATGACAGCTGTATCCTCTGTCTGTATCATGGCTTTGGAGACCTTCTCGTAGGTCTTTGCATTCCGTTTGTTGGAGCGCAGCTCCGAAAGCACAGACTCCTCGCCCCACACACTGATCAGATCCAAGAGTTCCCGGTCAGTCTATGCCGGGTCCCTCTTTCTATTCAGAGATTACATGAACTCCTCTGCTGGAGAGCTCTGCATTGCTGCCGGTGCTGCGGAGCTCGCCCCGATGTGCAACCAGAACGTCAGATTCAAACCGCCCAGACAGGAAAATGAATTCAAATTTTCGCGGGTCATTTCCTGTGTGGCTGGGCAGAGAATCCAAGCTCGGGCTGCTGTCCAGAGCGTCAACAGAGTGGTGCAGTGTGGGATAGCTCCCGGAGCTATTAAGTTCGATTTCCATCCACACCTAGCCTAATTCGAACTAGCCATGTCGAATTTAGCGTTACTCCACCTGCCGGGGTGGAGTACCAAATTCGAACTAAAGAGCCCTCTAGTTCGAATTAAATGGCTTCCTGGTGTGGACGGTTGAGCGGTTAGTTCGAATTAACGCTGCTAAATTCGAATTAAAGTCCTAGTGTAGACCAGGCCTGGGACTCAGAACTCAGGCTGATTGCCTGCTCGAGTGGAGAAATTATGTCCAGAGACAGGGAAACACCTGGAAAGAATGAACAGTTGAACATGATGTTGGGAAACAGCTTGACAGATTTTGTACAAGAGTATGGGGGTAATGGACCCTGGAAGCTCGGTGCCTTCACTGGCCCCGGAGCCTCCCTGCAGCTCCACAAGCAATGGGATATCTGGGTTAATGCAGAAAGGTGGGGAGGTCCGAATGTTAGGGCAAAGAGAAAGGCTTCTTTGCAGGGATTGTGGATGGTTGTGACAACACTGGATCAGGAGCTAGATCAGTTAAAAACCAGGTGCAGAAACTGGAAAGAATCAGAGTTGAAAAGGAAAGTGAAGTGATTAATTTGAAGGCAGAATCTGATGCTCTCAGAGCGATGTCTCTGACACAAGCAGCACAGATTGTAGGGATATAGAAGCAGGTATGTGATAGTGAGTGGGTCAGTAGTAAGTTGCAGGGGGAAGTGCCTGAGTTGAAACAGCAGACCACGGAGAGCAAAGCTGCAGTCAGAGCCTTTTTGAAGGATTCACAGAGCAGAACCCAGGCAGAGCACGGGGAATGCCGGAGACAGATATGTGCCCTTAACTTCCTTAAGGCTCAGTTGGGAGAGCAAAGTGGGATCGTGGCAGCGATTAGAGGGAATTGTAGCTGGGAGGAAGACATAGCATCAGGATCCCAGTGTATCCCCCCTTATTGCAATTATGAGCTGACGGACACTGGTGAGTTCACCCTGGATCCCATCGGGCAGTCTCCATATAGCCCCCTACGGGAATCACTGGAAGAGCTGCAAAGGCCTCCCCCGATGGCCCCCACAGTCAGTACCTCTGTCACAAAAAGGGGAGGTCAGGGAGGAACAGAGGAGCGGGTGGAGACTAGACCCTTTACCTCTGACCAGGCTAGGGCAGTAGGGAAATCAGTTGGCCCACTGAATAGGAGCACAGCCTTGGGGTGGATGGTGAGAGTATCTGGCATGGCTGGATTCACTCCAGCTGATGTGGCAGCGATATGCAGGGAATGTATGTCCCCCGAGGATTTTGCAGGGCTCCCTTATGATATCCAGATGGGCCCCGCCCCCAGAGCAGATGATACAGAGATAAAATTTCTTGATACTTTAAATGACTGCTTCATGGAGCAGCTGGTACGGGAACCCACAAAGGGAGAGGCGACTCTAGATTTAATCCTGAGTGGAGCGCAGGAGCTGGTCCAAGAGGTAACTATAGCAGGACCGCTTGGAAATAGTGACCATAATACAATAGCATTCAACATCCCTGTGGTGGGAAGAACATCTCAACTGCCTAACACTGTGGCCTTTAATTTCAAAAGGGGGAACTATACAAAAATGAGGGGGTTAGTTAGACAAAAGTTAAAAGGTACAGTGACTAAAGTGAAATCCCTGCAAGTTGCGTGGGCCCTTTTTAAAGACACCATAATAGAGGCCCAACTTCAATGTATACCCCAAATTAAGAAAAACAGTAAAAGAACTAAAAAAGAGCCACCGTGGCTTAACAACCATGTAAAAGAAGCAGTGAGAGATAAAAAGACTTCCTTTAAAAAGTGGAAGTCAAATCCTAGTGAGGCAAATAGAAAGGAGCACAAACGCTGCCAACTTAAGTGCAAGAGTGTAATAAGAAAAGCCAAAGAGGAGTTTGAAGAACAGCTAGCCAAAAACTCCAAAGGTAATAACAAAATGTTTTTTTAAGTACATCAGAAGCAGGAAGCCTGCTAAACAACCAGTGGGGCCCCTTGATGATGAAAATACAAAAGGAGCGCTTAAAGATGATAAAGTCATTGCGGAGAAACTAAATGGATTCTTTGCTTCAGTCTTCACGGCTGAGGATGTTAGGGAGATTCCCAAACCTGAGCTGGCTTTTGTAGGTGACAAATCTGAGGAACTGTCACAGATTGAAGTATCACTAGAGGAGGTTTTGGAATTAATTGATAAACTCAACATTAACAAGTCACCGGGACCAGATGGCATTCACCCAAGAGTTCTGAAAGAACTCAAATGTGAAGTTGCGGAACTATTAACTAAGGTTTGTAACCTGTCCTTTAAATCGGCTTCGGTACCCAATGACTGGAAGTTAGCTAATGTAACGCCAATATTTAAAAAGGGCTCTAGGGGTGATCCCGGCAATTACAGACCGGTAAGTCTAACGTCGGTACCGGGCAAATTAGTTGAAACAATAGTAAAGAATAAAATTGTCAGACACATAGAAAAACATAAACTGATGAGCAATAGTCAACATGGTTTCTGTAAAGGGAAATCGTGTTTTACTAATCTATTAGAGTTCTTTGAAGGGGTCAACAAACATGTGGACAAGGGGGATCCGGTGGACATAGTGTACTTAGATTTCCAGAAAGCCTTTGACAAGGTCCCTCACCAAAGGCTCTTACGTAAATTAAGCTGTCATGGGATAAAAGGAAGGTCCTTTCATGGATTGAGAACTGGTTAAAGGACAGGGAACAAAGGGTAGGAATTAATGGTAAATTCTCAGAATGGAGAGGGGTAACTAGTGGTGTTCCCCAAGGGTCAGTCCTAGGACCAATCCTATTCAATTTATTCATTAATGATCTGGAGAAAGGGGTAAACAATGAGGTGGCAAAGTTTGCAGATGATACTAAACTACTCAAGATAGTTAAGACCAAAGCAGATTGTGAAGAACTTCAAAAAGATCTCACAAAACTAAGTGATTGGGCAACAAAATGGCAAATGAAATTTAATGTGGATAAATGTAAAGTAATGCACATTGGAAAAAATAACCCCAACTATACATACAACATGATGGGGGCTAATTTAGCTACAACGAGTCAGGAAAAAGATCTTGGAGTTATCGTGGATAGTTCTCTGAAGACGTCCACGCAGTGTGCAGAGGCGGTCAAAAAAGCAAACAGGATGTTAGGAATCATTAAAAAGGGGATAGAGAATAAGACTGAGAATATCTTATTGCCCTTATATAAATCCATGGTACGCCCACATCTCGAATACTGTGTACAGATGTGGTCTCCTCACCTCAAAAAAGATATTCTAGCACTAGAAAAGGTTCAGAAAAGAGCAACTAAAATGATTAGGGGTTTAGAGAGGGTCCCATATGAGGAAAGATTAAAGAGGCTAGGACTCTTCAGTTTGGAAAAGAGAAGACTAAGGGGGGACATGATAGAGGTATATAAAATCATGAGTGATGTTGAGAAAGTGGATAAGGAAAAGTTATTTACTTATTCCCATAATACAAGAACTAGGGGTCACCAAATGAAATTAATAGGCAGCAGGTTTAAAACAAATAAAAGGAAGTTCTTCTTCACGCAGCGCACAGTCAACTTGTGGAACTCCTTACCTGAGGAGGTTGTGAAGGCTAGGACTATAACAATGTTTAAAAGGGGACTGGATAAATTCATGGTGGCTAAGTCCATAAATGGCTATTAGCCAGGATGGGTAAGAATGGTGTCCCTAGCCTCTGTTCGTCAGAGGATGGAGATGGATGGCAGGAGAGAGATCACTTGATCATTGCCTGTTAGGTTCACTCCCTCAGGGGCACCTGGCATTGGCCACTGTCGGTAGACAGATACTGGGCTAGATGGACCTTTGGTCTGACCCGGTACGGCCTTTCTTATGTTCTTATGTTCTTATGTAGAGAAGCATGTAAATGTGCAGAGGGAAGTAATACACGCCCTCTTCCCGGGAGAAAGCCCCACAGTTATATTTCACCAGGAGAAGCAACAGGCTGGGGAGACCCCCTGCTCCTCCCCTTCCCTCACGGCCCCACCTCCTAGCCTGGACAGAAGCTGGATGGTGGTAAGAGCTGCCCAGGGAGCCTGGGCCACTATGGGGAGTCCTGGACCCTCCACCTGCCCTGGGCAGTGCACTCTGGGGGGCAGGGACACAGAGTAGGTGAGGGACTGGGGCCCCCCACTTCTGCCTGGGCTAACTGTTACTACAGCCTAAGGTGACCATACATCCTGTTTTAGCTGGGGCAGCCCCCTTTTTAAACACTGACCTGACGCCCTGATATTTTGGCAAAACTGGGCATTTGTCCTGTTTGCTCTTGCCAGCTGATCGTCACTTGGGAAGAGGAAGTGGGACAAATACCCAGTTTTCCAAAAAACGGGCTGGGGGAGTGAGCAGTGGAGTTTGGGGGGGTGAGGAAGGGAGGAGGAGCGGATCAGGCCAGGTCTATGCAAGGGAGGGGTTAGGGAGAGGGACTCGGGCCAGGTCCATGGGGGGGGAGGAGCACTCGGGTGACCTCCCAGGGACACCATGCGGCACTGCAGAGGTGTGCACTGCGGTTGTGGAGTCAGAAACTGCTCCCAGCTGGCAAGAGAGCGCTGCATGGGGGGGAGGGGGCATGCAGATTTATCTGTGCTTCCTGCCAGTGACACAGATACTGCTCCCCCCTCCCCCCAGCCTTCCTCCCTGCCCCCCTAGGGGGCTGTGAGGGGTGGAGCAAGAGCAACACCAAGTGCTCCAGACATCCAGGTCACTTTCCCCATCTGGGCCATGCTGGGAGGCATCAGGAGCTGCTTCTCTCTTGTCCTCCCCTTATGCAGCCCAGGTAGGGACAGTGACCTGGATGCAGGGAGCCTTGACATTTCTCATGTAAGCAGAGTCAGGATGAGCTCTACCCTGACATCTGGTGATAAATTATGGGGAGTGTGGAAAGGAATTTCAGGTATTTGCATTGGCATTTCAGGTATTTGCATTGGCACTCCCACCCCACTTAGCATAGTCCACAGCAGCCTGGGATGGTTATTTTGACAGCTTTGGGATCCCCAATTTCTTTGTTATTGGGGCAGGAGGAATAATGTGGTGTCACAATTATGTGAATGAGGAACTATGAGACTGCTTTATGACAAAGAGTCTTACCATCAATTAAGTAGCACTTGCTAGACAAGGGACATGGGTGCCAAAACCCAGTGAAATGAGAGAGGTTGGAGACTGGTGTGTGTACCTTTGAGGGCCTGGAACATCTATTGCACATCCTCCTCTCTCCACTGTTAAAGAGCAGAGCTAATTTTGATTCCATTAGGAGTCTATCTAGAGACTGCTGAGTTGAATTCGCATTGGGCCAGTAGTGCACCAGCACTGGGGCTCCCCTACTACAAGCTGAAATCACTAAAAGAGCTAAGCTTACTGAGCTGAGATGACTAAGTGCCGTGTTAACTTGTGGGAGAGCCTGAAGATCTATCACCAAGCAGCTGGCAGAGTGGAGCAGTTTGCAGCATGTTGGAGCAACCCATGGAACAGTGAGCGGAGTGGAGCGGTTTTTGGGGACGGCTGATGCAGTTCACGGGTCGGCTGGAGGAGCGGTGCAGCTGGTTGAGTGGAGCCAGTCATGGTGAAGGCTGCAGCAGAACTCCACGGAGAGACGGAGCAGTTGTCCCTGGCCCACGTAAGGCCACGTTGTCCCCGGCCCCCATTTCCACCCATGCTGGGGGGTAAAATTCTGCAGATAAGCTTTTGAACTCTGGGGTGGCACTGACCAGAGACTTTTGGGTTGTTGGACTCTGGGGTGATTGGACTTGAGACCCTAAGGGGGAAAGGACATTGCCAAACATACTTGAAGGTGGGTTTTTGTTGCTTATGGTTTGTGTTATAATCCTGTTTGTGGTGTTTCTTCAATGTGATGCCACATTGTTTCCCTCCTTTATTAAAAGGATTTTGCTACATTCAGATTCCGTGCTTGCGAGAGGGGAAGTATTGCCTCCTAGAGGCACCCGGGGGGGGGTGGTATGTAATTGTCCCAGGTCACTGGGTGGGGGCTCGAGCCAGTTTTGCATTGTGTTATTGAAACGGAACCCCTGGATACTGAACCCGGCCCTTGTTGCTGCCAACTCAGAGGGGCAGAAGGGTTACACTCAGATTTGGAGACTCCAGGAACACATGAAGACCAAGGA
Source organism: Mauremys mutica (assembly GCF_020497125.1). NCBI lineage: Eukaryota > Metazoa > Chordata > Testudines > Geoemydidae > Mauremys > Mauremys mutica. The sequence goes on from NC_059074.1 coordinate 5,227,577, forward strand.
TAGTGACCGCAAACACAGTCACAAGTATAAAGTCTTTTCTGTACTGCAAGTTTTATTGAAGCAATCGTTAAAATTACAATTACCCAGGTCTATACAAATCATACAGAAACCCATGCACTAACTACTCCTCTAGTCATACTCACATCCTCACGGATATTCCAGGGTCTGATGGATCTCCCAACAGATAATCATTGATAGAGGGATAGTTCCTGCTGGGGTTTCCCTTGGGGTCTTCCCACTTTTACCCAACCAGGAAATCTCTTTTATATTGTAGTTCTGACCACACCTATGTCGGAGAAAAACTCAGTTCTCGCTTTTTGTTTGGGTGCAGCAAAATCAAATACTTTATTATTTCTCCAGTAATTACAATGGAGGGAGAGAGTGCCATAGGACACAGGGTCACCCCAGTCCCGGACAGGTCTCTCAACTGGTAAACAATTACATTAAGCCTTTATACTTTTGTTACAGACAATTTCTAGCAATCATGGAGACAGTAAAGAGAAAACAATTGCATTTGTTTATACATAAGCTTTTCTGCTATCTTATTTATTTTACTACTAAGAAAAGCAAGACTGCATATTTGCAAGGTCGTAATAACTTTTCACACAGTTCACTCTGTCTCACATTATCTTGCTTCTACAAATTTCACGTCATTAGGGTCACAGCTAGCCTAACTTATGCTAAGTAACTGACATTCATTAAGATCTCTTCAAATCCTTGTTAATTATTTACTGGCTTCCACACTCCCCCCTTTTGTACTTCTAGTACAACAAACAATTTCAAATCTCAATTCGCATTAAACCATGGATTTCAGATTCTACAGCAGATATGTCAACCTTAGGGGTTGTCATGGGATGTAATGACAATGCATGATTAGCATGAACATGAAAGGTATTAGTACTATCATTATGTTTTTTACAAAAACAACAACAATAACATAATCCTAAACTAACTAACAACACGACAAACAATAACATTCCCATAGAAATAAAACAATGGGGTTGTTGTACAGTTTTGGTTACAAAGCACAATACATCATATATAGTACATAAAGTAGACACTCTATAAGCTGTATGAAAGGCATTCTGTTCAGCATGATATATATTCTGAAGCATATGAATTTGCCCATTACAATTCAGAGATTCTTCAAACCTCTGGTAACAATGAAAGCAAATTTTCAAAACCGATCAGGCACTACTCTGGTCCAATATAAATATACCTGAAATCTAAGAGCTACTTGCAACATTCTATCTGCATTCTATCTGCAGGCCAGTAAATGATATAATTGCCTGCAGCAGTGGTAAGATCAATATGTATATCTTGTCAGGTGTTATTCTAGGGGTACTGTCTATAAATCAGGTAGGTATACCAGGTGGTCTAATTTCCCAGATGTCTCGGTAAATAATTCAGTCCCACATGCATCCTCCCCATGGACCCAGCAGGATTCGGTATGTGGGAGCCCACACCCACCCTAACCGGTCCATATGCTTGGAAGGAGCACTGTGAATGTCCACACTTCCATCCAGAAAGTGTCCAAGTATGTCTTCATGACCACAGATCAGATGGTACTCCTGACGTGTCTGTAAGGGCAGTGGGCAAAGTCTGGTCTAGATCCCACTGCAATGCCTTCCCAGCCTCAGTGATATTCAATACCATCGCTGTCAGTAACTTCTGGGTCATAGAACTAAGGGTGGAAATGACATGTAACCCACCAACTCCAGCCTGTACTTAAGACAGCTGAGCTTCAAAAATAAGGCTAGTGGCCTTTTCTAGTTGGCCCAATTTCTTATCATGTTCTTGGCCTTTAAGAATAGTCCAAATGGCTACTATACTATTGGCCCCAGCCCACAGGGATCTGGTCAATTCCCTTTTTGTCCAGAGGAAATAACCCAGGCCTTTTTGTTGTGCTAATCTAATGGCAGCCCCTTGTGAGCAATCTGGGTATGTAGAAGTGATTTGAAAACTGGATAAGGGCAATGTCATTTAAAATCCAATTAGGGAGGGCAATACATACTGAAGGATTTATCCAGAACACAGGGCGCAGCCTGTAGAATAAACCCCAAAATCCAATTAATACCACAGTCCCAAGCATGGGTCCCACAAATTTCTTCCTGCCAGTATGTAATTCGTAGTTTCTTCACCAGGGTCAGTTCTCAATGTCCTTTTCAGTCAGGAATTCCTGGACTTTGGCAATGTCAGTGGAGTGAGTGTTCCTTCTTCTTTCCTGAAGCAGTTGTGGTTCAGCATCCTACAGGGGAGAGTACCAGGACATCGTCCTGTAATGATTTGCTTTTTCTACAAAAGTTCAAAGGCACAGTAGTTTGTCAGTGGACAAGGGAGAGGTTGCCAGCACGTCACCTTGTCCTTTTTCCTGCTGTCCAGAAGCACAGTGGAACTAGAAGAAAGAATAGGCGAATTATCAGTAGGAAAATTCTCCTGATGTGGAGGGGTCTTTTTACAGTAAGAATCATGGGTCCAAGCAGTCAGTCTGTGGCACTTCACAGCGGTGTTGGTAGTCAGCAGGACTTGGAAAGGGCCTTTCCAGCGTGGAGCCAAGGCAGTCTTCCGTTGATGGATCTTTATGTAGACCCAGGCTCCTGGTTCCAACGAGTGGCAAGGTTGCACAGGATCCTTCGGTAGTGCTTCCATCACCTGTGTAGAAAAAAGACTTAACACATTTCAATAGTGCCTGACAATACTTAAGCATTATGTTATCCATCAAATGAATGTCCATCTGAGCTGGGGTTATTGGGGGTGCAGTTGGTAGTCGCATTGGGTGTCCTGTCAAAATTTCATGAGGGCTGAGTCTAGTCGTTCGATTGGGAATGGCTCTCATACTCATCAGTGCCAAAGGAAGGGCATCCAGCCACTTTAAGTTCGTTTCAGCACAAATCTTGGCCAGTTTATTCTTTAAAATCCCGTTCTGGCGTTCCACTGTCCCAACTGTGGGTGGTGAGGGCAGTGAGTTGCACATAACTCCTTTACAATCTGTCCAGTAAAATGAGTTCCACGATCACTGTTGATACTCACAGGGATGGCAAAACGTGTATAAAAATCTTTAAGCAGAAATTTCACAACAGTCCTGACATCTGCTTTCCTGCAGGGAAAAGCTTCAACCCAATTGGTAAATACATCAACTAAAACTAATACATATCCATAACCACAACATTTGGACATTGAAATAAAATCAATCTGAATATTTACAAAAGGTCCCCAAGGAGGAGGGTGGGCTGCCCGCTGCACACCAATCTCGTTTAACTGCAGCAACCATCCCCCCCTTTCCTTGGTAGTCAGCCAAGTCCTAGCCGTGAGCGGTGACCTTGCCTTTTTTTTTTTTTTTTTAACCTACAAAGGAAACTTTTACTCTTTACTTATACACCTTCTTTTATACCATGAACACATAAACATAAACCAGCCACATATACCCTTTCATGAAAATAACCTTATTACAGAACTTTGGAACAACAAGCCAGGACAAACACACCCACTTTGAGAAGTTCACTTAATATAACCTCTAGTCCAATAGCTTTCCACCATCCCCAGCCCTCTGGCTAAAATTCTGAGGTAGCCAGAAGGATCCCTTGTACAATATGGGGAGTGGGTTAACTTTTCATGTCCTTGCTTCCAAAGACTGTCAGTATGCAAATTTTAACAACAATTCTAATTAAAAGATTTGGCCAATGTAGTTTCTTTCTCTTACTTAAGAAAATGTATTAGACTTTAGTATATCACATTTTTCTGATGTAACCAAACACTTTGTATTCTAAGTTGAACAAAACAAGTATCTGCATTTCAATCCAACACTTCCGCTTGATTTCAAATCAGACCATCTCATGAAAATATTAAACACAACAATTCTGGCCACGAGACAAACACCACAAGACAGAACATAGAACACACAACATAATTGTGACTGTGCCAGTAAATCATGGTACGTTGAATGCTGTGCAGCTGGCATTAATTTTCTTTGATTATCTGAAAGACAAAAACAGAAGTCCACCCCTTCTGGGCAGTTAAATACTTAAAATATACAAATACTCTTGTTGATTCTAGGCAAAACAGAGGAATTACCCCATATTTTCTCGTATGTGTTTCTTAGACAGCCCTGGTTCAGCGGCCTCAACCTTATCAGTTAGTTAATTTGCATTAACACAGATGCTTTCTGGCTTGCTTTTATTTCTTTTAACTCCTGCTTTTAAACACTGAAAGAAAACATCACCACTTATAGTGCCTTTAGAGCCTAATAAAAGTTTCATTACATAGCACTGTATACATTCTTCAACTGATTTAACAAAATTGCTCATAGGCAAATGATTGCAATCTAATAATTTCTTTGCCTGAATTTATCTACAAACATTTCAAAGACATCAAAAACTTTTCCCTTTATCATTTTTACAAAGTTCAACTGCTGTTCCCTCCAGCAACTACAGAGGCAACTTTTCACTTTCCTTAAAAATCACTTGCTTGTCTCCCAACAGTCACTTTTATCAATGCAAATCACCATTCCAAATATCCTCCTGAGTATTTGAAATCCTCATGCTTATATTCACTTACTCCTTCTTTCCACTACGCCCTCAAAAGTTTCCAACCTGTTTTCCAATCTCTTTGTCTGTTGCCTGCCCGCCTGGGCCCGATCCTTTTTTTTCTCGCTGAATCGTCCCGTCCATGGACACTAGCTTGTTCCACAACCAGTTCTTAGCTAGGAGGGTGAGCTCCTCAACTAGCCCCACCCTTCTGGTCTATACCCCAAAACATTTCTACTCACAAGACTACCCGAGTCCTCCCTTGTAAGGCTTGCCACCTGGGCAAAAATACATGGCCATTGGGTAAAGGCCAATCCAAACCCCTTTAGGGGGTCTACCCAGAGACCCACCCATTTGTATGCTGACACTTAAACAGAAAAGAAAATTACACAGAAAGCAGAGAGAATTACAGTCTAAGCCAGATTTTTCTACTTCTATTACATTACTTCTACTTCTACTTCTATTACATTTCTACTTCTATTTCTACTTCTATTACATTTCTACTTCTATTACATTGTCCGTTACAGGGGGCGGGACAGAAAGATCTCAATACAACCTCAGAGCTTCATCGCACACATGGCTTCCACTCTGAGGAATTACGAACGAGAAGTTCAGTTCCGCTCACACACCCAACGCCCAAATGAACAGAGCAGAAAAACAACAGTAACCGGTTAAACAAAACAGAACAAAACTAAATAGTGTTTCCTTATTCTATTAGGGCTCACCTATAATCATGCAATCCTTATCATATAACACCAACAATACCAAACAAAGCAAACATAAAATAACAAGGGTAAAACAGATAGATGGTGTAAATTCTGCAGGGCTCCCCCATTATTAATTGCTCACCAAACTGTGACAAATTTCTGTTACCAATTATATTCCTCATGTCAGGTGATCAGACTGACACTGCATATAATCAAATTGTAAAGCTTCATTAAAAATAATAAAACAACAATGGAGAGTGTTGGGAATGCTCCCACCTCACACAGGAAAAATATGAATGCCCCAAGCCTTAAGCCACTTTAATACTCACACATGTCTCACTGGAAAGTTAAGCTTTGCAAATATAATTCCAATTCTGTAACTTGTACCGCCTTTGGTTTGCCTGTGTCTCTATTTTTCCACAAGCAGCTGGGGCTGAAAGCAGTTTTTCTTTGCACTTAGCATAGTCTGCGCTGATTCTTGACCTTGAACATAGAGCAACTTCTCTTTATCTCTGGGCTAAGCTGAATTTCAAATTAACCCGTTCCTAGGCAAATTGCTCACACTGTGTCAGAGGCTTTTCTTTGGTGATTAAAAGCTCCTCTGAGATATATGATCTTATCTAGATTGAAGATACCTTCTAATGGGCATTATTTAGATGGATTTTCACGCGTGTACAGATTCCAATCATTTAAATACCTGCAGGTTTTAGGACCATAATGTACGTACATGTAATATGCTGGGGTACCCTTAGGGGGGTAAGGTGGAATGTTTAGACTGTCCCTTACCCATTTTCCACTTACACACACAAAGAGGGTGCCCTGTCCGTGCTAGCGGCTCAGAAACTAAGGATCTTTCCCTACAGGGCACTCACACAGAAGAGACTCACAAGGAAGACTACGACTCTCCTACACTTCCCTTCAGCAAAGAGCGTTGGCTAGTCTCTGGGAGATGGCGCCGCTTACTCTAATTGCATCCAGTGAGACGAACAGATTGTCAGTAGCCCACACAGAAGGGAAAGGGGAGGGAAGATGGGTTCACACACTCCTAGACCCAGGCAGCTTCCTCGCCGGACTATGCCAGGCTGAGTCAGCCCACCGTGGGTCGGATCTCCTAAAGATCCACTAGTTACCGGGCTTGCGTTAGAGCAGTCCTGATCATTAGCTTCCGCTTCACAGGGTACTCTGGGCGTCTTCCGATAACGATCACTCACACTGGTGTACACACACACACACACACACCAAGGCCTCTTTTTCTCTTTTTAACCCTTTTTTAACCTTTTTATCTCTTTTTAATTTTTTTTTTTTTTTTTTACCCACGATGCATCTTTACCTGGTCCGGACCAATACCATGAGGCGGTATGACAACCCCTCTTGAGGCAGTAAAAACCCCTCAGCACCGGTGCATTCTAATGCATTTACCTATGCATTACCTTATGCATTACCTTATGCATTTCCTTGGCCAACTCAGCAGTTCCCAGTACTGCTATAAACTAACCTTATTGGGGCCTCTCCCCAATACCACTCTGCATCTGATCCTGCTGCACAGTCAATAAGTTCAGATGGCGTGAGCCCAACAGAGACAGACATCCTCACGGACAGTCCTCCTCCGATACCCCAATAGAGATTTCAAAAGGTCTCATACCTCTCATGTGGCGCCATGGGGTTCGAAGGGGAATGATCCGTAGTAGCCGTCTGTGGGTCCGTGGGCGTTGCCATCCCAGACGAGCCCCCAAATTGTCGGAGAAAAACTCAGTTCTCGCTTTTTGTTTGGGTGCAGCAAAATCAAATACTTTATTATTTCTCCAGTAATTACAATGGAGGGAGAGAGTGCCATAGGACACAGGGTCACCCCAGTCCCGGACAGGTCTCTCAACTGGTAAACAATTACATTAAGCCTTTATACTTTTGTTACAGACAATTTCTAGCAATCATGGAGACAGTAAAGAGAAAACAATTGCATTTGTTTATACATAAGCTTTTCTGCTATCTTATTTATTTTACTACTAAGAAAAGCAAGCCTGCATATTTGCAAGGTCGTAATAACTTTTCACACAGTTCACTCTGTCTCACATTATCTTGCTTCTACAAATTTCACGTCATTAGGGTCACAGCTAGCCTAACTTATGCTAAGTAACTGACATTCATTAAGATCTCTTCAAATCCTTGTTAATTATTTACTGGCTTCCACACCTAACACCTTATGCATATGCATGAAGGTTTCAGCCCTCTTTTCCTTATCTGTACTTCCACACCCCATGAATATTGGGGTGCCCCATTTTTAATAAGTTGTTTCTTAGTTCCCCTTTTTCTCATTAGCATCTACGGCAACCTGTGGGCAGGACAGGACACTCCATGGTGTTACAATCAGGTGCCTCGTGGTCTTGGACAATACGCTGCTGGCTGTTCCAATCTATTTTTCCGTAACATCACCTACTGGCACATCTTTTACAGTAATCTTGTGACCTGACTGGCATGGAGTTATCCGTAGGTCACCCACTCATGCCAAGCATTCCTAAGCCTATGGCCTAGTCTGGCTAAGCTAAAATCTTACAGGCCTCAGCCTGAAGGGCTTCCATACCAGCCAGGCTTTACCTGTATGTCTAACACACACACAGCGCTCCTAAATACTGGTTAATCTTATACATCTATAATCCCGCCATTTAAATCTGCTAGCACACATTAATTATAGAAAAAATTGCATAGAAATTGTCCATAACACTAAATAAGACAATAATAAATGGCTATAGTAGCAAAGTCTGGTACATTAATGCCGACATTTTATATAGGGGATGCTATACTAATGTTACAGCTGTTTCAGCTCAGAGATTACAGCCTCCTTTGTAAACTCGTCCCACTCTGGAGGGATTGCGCCTTTGCCCTCAAATTTTGCACAATAATCTTCTTCCAATATTGACCTGAAATGGGACACGAACCATTTCCAGTAAGACTGCGCTGAGCTGTCTGCTGTGATGCTCCAATTGGCATATGCAGGTCCCGCTTGTCTATAATTTTTATATGGAATTTGATTCTTTTCACAAAGCACCATGAAGTAGTCACTTGCTACAAGACTAGAGCAGATCTCAATGACGAGCTGGTCTGTTCCGTACCACTGGGTACCATTCAGGGCCTGAGGACGATGGAAATGAACACTGTGGTCTCCGTCATGACCAGGTATTGTGTTTGTGCAAAGAGCCTTGCAAAAGGGACATTGCTCCCAGCATCCACAGAGCTGTTCGAATAGTATTTTATGAGGCTTCAATTTAAATGGCTCCATATCAACCACAGCAAATTCCTGTTTCAGGTTTTCTAGGACCGGGGGCAAAGCTTTACTCATTGCCTCTTTCAGAAACTCTATGTCCTTGATTTCCTGATGTTCAATGCTTTTCAGATCGCTTCTGGGAAGGTCTAAGTCATCTCCAAATCGGTTGCAAAATTCATCCAGCCACAAGGATACATTGCCATATTTATCTTTGACAACTCTAGTCGAGTCACGAATAGCTGAAAGAACAAGAGTCTGGAAAGAATCAAGGGAAATAATTAAAAAATTCTTCAGTCTTGGATTTTTCTTGTCTAAACAATAATCATCAACGCATTTCTTGATAAAACTCTCTAAGAAGTCCCTTGGGAAGTGAATGTATTGTCTGTACTTCTCAAAGTTTTCCTCCTCTGCCAGGGATATCAGAATACTGGTCTCCAATTTGGATCTATTGCCATTGAAGGCTGAATAGTTAGACCTCATCTCATTGGCTATGTCAATGGCAGTCTTGTCATAGACTGCCTGGCGGAGAGCTGCAGAAAGCCTGTTGCATAAGAAATCAGCAAATGTTGTGATGGAGGTTGCTCCTTGGCAGGAAATTTGAAAACATTTAAAGAAATCGTCTCTCTTATTTTCGAGGTAGACGGTTGGATCATTCGCATTCTTAAATGCTCTGTGCATGTCTTCAAACCGCTCTGCTGCCATTTTGCACAGATACAGGGATAACTCTATTTTGTACTCATTATTAAATGTGTATTTTGAGTTTTTGGCTGCAGAGTCCACCTCTCTTCTTATTTCATTCATTATTTCGTGAATGTAACTTTGATTATAATCCATTCTCTGCTGCTCCTTCCTATCAATTTTCATCTTAACAAGCTGTATGATGCGAGCTGTAACCTGCTCTATGTTCGTTATATCACAGTTATCCAAAGTCTTATTGAAGATACCTAGTGTTTTCTTCATGACAATATGCTTGGAAATATCGACAGAAAATGTATTTTTGTGGGAGGAACTTTTAATTTTCTCTGCTATATTGGGTTCCTGTTTAAAATGCTGCAGAAGAATGTTTTCTACATCCATGCTAATGTCAGGTTCCTCAGCAGAAGGGGCATCTGACGATACTTCATAGACCCATCGTTTCCAAAGGCCGTCAAAGTTTTCTTTCAATGCTGCTTCACTTAGTTCCTCGCCTTTTAATCTCAGAGACAATTCTTTGCTTCTTCTGAATAGCTCATTTTCATATTCTGACTTCTTTTCAACAAGTTTGCTTTGGTTCTTCTTCAGTTTGATAAGTTCTTCAGCTTTCCTCTCAATTTCATCAATCAATGATTCTTTCAGATCATTCAGTTTATTTTCAGTACTTGCTTTCCACTGAATTAATATTTCACAGTCTTGCTCCTCAGTGAAGAATCTTTCGGTGTCATTCATGATGGCACGATATTTTTCTTTAACTTCTTCTTCAAGGCTTCTCCTGGTGACATGGTGAATTTCTCTCTTCTTAATTCGATTGTTCAGTTTTGTCTGCAGTTCTAGTATGTGACTTCTCAACTGCCAGGTCCACTGGTTAAACATTTTTTCTAACCTGTTGTATGCTGCAATCTCCAGTGTATTCTTGAAGCTGAAAACAAAGTTCTCATTTAATAAAGCCTTCCACAAATCACCAATTCGGATTTTTAACTCTGACAGCCTTAAAACACTGCCCTTGGATTCCTTTGTGGCAGCCATGAGAATCCTGCTCTTTAGTTCCTGCACATTTTGGCTGTAGCTGGGATTCGGAGGTGCCATTGGTGGGTCTCCTTCCCAGAGGTGAGCAAAGTAATGAGTGTGGGTGTTCACGTCAAATCGGATAACGTCACTAAAGCGGTTTACATCACAGAACTCTTGCTGGGCTGCAGTAACTGTCATTTCATCTAACTTTTGTTGGAGGCGTCTTCGTCCTTCCATATTCTGTTCTTTTGCAGTTATTTCTCCAACATTTTGATGCACAAATAAACAGCTTGGGGAGAGCTTTACTTGCTTCATCCTCAGAAATGCCTGGACAGCGATCTGCAGGATATCTTGCATTTCTGAAGGATTCTCTCCAAAAATATTGATTAGAGTCATGTTGCCAAGACCAATGACAAAGGTGGCTAGCTCGTTATCATGATTGAGTGTTGATTTACTGGTTAGTTCCATGGCCCGAAGCCCTTCAGTATCAACGACTAGTATATAATCAATGTTCAGACTTTGTTGGAGATTCTCATTCACTTTAATTAGTTGCATAAATGCTCCCCTGGTGCATCTCCCTGCACTGACGCTAAACTGAAGACCGAACATGGCATTTAGCAGTGTTGACTTCCCAGTGCTCTGGATGCCAAGCACTGAAAGGACAAACACCTTTTTGTCTCCTAACTTCTCAGTCAACTTGTCAAAAACTGCTCTCACCCATTTCAGTGGCACGTATGAAGCATCACCATCCATCAACTCAACGGGATACCCTGAAGCCATCAGGTCAGCTGCAATTTGTGGAAATTCAAGAAAATGTTGATCTTCTTGGGACAAAGTAGTGAGAGCTTCATAAATCTGAGCAACCTCTCTCAAAATGTGTTCAAGGCCAATCGTAGAAGCAGCTATCTCAGCTGAGACTGTTTCCAAGTTACTTTTCAATACATTTTCTGAGTCACCATTTTCTCCTGGGTCTGTTTCTTCCAGCATTTGTGACCATAAGACGTGGTATTTTTGGCGTAGTTCTGCAAGACGGTCAGAGCTCAGGTCATCCAGAAATACTTTCAACCACTGCAAGAAATATTTTCTGGTGGTCTCTGAATGGGACTGGAGAATTTCCAGCACCGACCTCATTAAATCATTGTGGGAGGATGCTCTCCTTATCTGATCATGTCGTATAGCACGTTTTTCTGATTCAATTTGGCTCCGGTGCTGTTCAATGCTTCTCTTCATTTTATCTTGTAAGCGGGTAAGTTCCTTATCTTTCCTACACCACTTGTGCCATAATTGTCCTTGAAGAGGCAATAGCTCTTCCTTCATGCCCGATAAGTTATTCTCCTTGAAGAGGACCATCACTGTCTGTGCCATTGACTTGGCTTGTTTACACTCTTCTTTGTCTTCATCAATGAGAAAACCATGCTGGCGAGCAATTTCTGCACAGGTTTCAAGACTACAAGTGGGGTTCGAACCAGCCAGTAAATCTTTGATTGTTGTTGCCAGTTCATCAATTAATACTGCTTCATTTCTGTTCTTCATGCCTATTTTTATGTTTAGATTGGATTTACCTGCTACAATGTTTTCTTTTTCAGTCAAAAGACATACAAAAGGCTTTGGAGATTTCAGGAGATCACTTACAATTTGCCTGCCTATTTTGTTCTCATCAGAAGCTGTAAAGAGAACCACATTTATGGAAGCGATCTCCTGTAAAAATCTGACCTGCTGCTCATGCTCTCTTGCATCCCCGTGAAGATTAGTGAAGGCGATGCAATTGTCAAATCTGTCATCATCCTTTCCACCTGGACAGTACCAGGAGATTTCCACAACCCCGTTCATCAGGAGACAATCTTTACTGCTGCCTCTACAATCACGATGGAAAAAAATGTCATGCTTGTGCTTACTCAGCAGAGCATTCAGGATCTTAGACTTAGAAGAATGAGGTGAATGACCAATCCGTGTGAAAGACACCACAGGTGTATCTGCTTGATAAATCAGTTTGTTTTTATAATTTTTAATGCTAGTCTCCACTCCTGATTTTGCAATATGTTGCCAACCCTTTTGAACTTGGCTAAGGGACCAAAGAGGGAATTCTATTTGTGAAGTACAAGGATTTGGCACCAGAAGTGGGAGTGCAAACTGGCAGATAGCGAGCTTTGTTGAAAGATATTGTCTCATGAAATCATCTGCACAATGAAAAATTGCCATCTGGACATCCATTGGGTGCACGTGTGTCTGCCTTGGTGTACCAGACTCATTAGTTCCCTCATCATCATTTAAAAAGTCCTCGTAGATATCTGAGGTTGTATCTGAGGATTCGTTCATCTTGCTTGACATATTCAATGCAGTTGTTGTTTCTTGTTTTGTTTTACAGTCATTTTTGCAAACCAGATACCGTACCCGATAGTCCAGCATCAACAGCTTTTGCAAAAAATAAAATGGCAGCTCATCCTCTGTGCTGGGCTGTCTGTCATGTAAAGAGGTCTTGTCAATCACATGGAAATCTGCCATCCCCATTTTCCTTGGATAGTAGTTTTCAAGTCCAAGACGTTTAATCAGATTGAGAAAGCCCTGAGTTTTGAATGCTTCAGACATTTTAACATCCTTTGGTGGCGCTTGGGGCTGTGGCTTTGGTAGGGGTGTCTGCTTAGCCCTTTGACAGACATCCCTTAGTTCTTTTATTATATCCTGTTTCTGCAGATTGCTACTGGAAGTTCCATATCCTCCTTTCACAAGGGCATTTAGGTCTCTTTCCAGGGCATTCCAATCATCACATGCATTAGGCTTCATAAAGACATTAGCTACTTCACCGGACAACAAGTTTCCCAGGTGATGCTTCATGAAAGTCAAACGTTTCTTCTTCTCCTCTGGAGACACGTCTTTGAATTCAGTTGTCACTGTCAGACCTGTCAACAGCAGGAAAGCCTGAGCTCTGGAAACATCCTGATCCCTAAGCGTCAAATATCCCTCATGTGCCCTTTGCATTTCCTTTAACATGAAGTTAATTTCTGGGCACCCGAGGAGATACTGGAAAGTGTTACTGTCCACACGGTATCCTGTGCTGGCAGCAATGGAGAGTAATAACAGTTCTGTGTCTATCTGCTCTCGGCCCTGTAGAGCCTTCCGCAAGGAACAGAAAGCTAAACTCACATCCAAGCTGGCCTTTACTTTTGCTGCCTCCACTGCTGCTGGGGAGGAGTTAGGCCCATAGGTAACAGCCTGTAGGTAATTCTTCATTTCCTGTAGGACTTGAATGAAATCAGCAAATTCAGAAACACAGATAGCTTTTTGCTGCTTTTCTTCAGCGTGAAAGATCCACTGCATAATGGAGGAAGATTTGGGGAAATTCTTAACTGAATAGACATCAGGGTCCAGAAGGCAGCGCAGCAGAGATTTGGTGAACATGGTGTTATGTGCAGGTAAACCTTTGCATAGTAAAACTGTGTTTTCCAGGAAATCCTGAAGCACCTTATCCGACAGGCAAATGTCAATCCAGGTCCAGTTATGTTTTGTTTTTTCAATTAGCTTCTGTTTGAAATTGAGCAGCGTCACCAGCGGCTCTTCATCCCCAGTGACTTCCCAGGTCTTCATTTCCTCTAAGAACGATCTGGCCTCATCCACTGCACTGACTAATTCCTCCCCAACCAATGTACTTGCACTGAGCTTTGTTAGAGCTTCATAGGCATCTCTGAGACTGCTGCTCATTTCATAAACATCTTTAAAATCTTGTCTGTGATTGGACAGGATTATGTCCCACACTGGAATCAGCCGAGAACCTCTGTCAATAACAGACCAGGTTTTGTTACTGGCCAGTAGCCCAGATTTCCATGCTGTGAGTGAATCCACTCCAGGTGGGCCACCTGTCTTGGTCACAAACAGCTGAATCTCTGTTTGCGTTTGTTTTCTATCTGTGCCCTGAAATGAGGCTGCAGAACCTGATTTTGATGCAGTAACACCAGCTGCAATGCTCCAGCCAAACCCACCATAGCTGCCCCCAACATAGGAGCTGAGTGCATCAGATGCTTGTTTCTTCACCTCATCCAGCTGCTCTGCCCGGAATCCCTCAGAAGACGCTTTCCACCAGAATATCCCACCCAAGTGAAGGGGGCCCTGGTTTACTTGAGACCCGAATCTCTTGAAGAATCTCCCGCCCCTGCTCTTCAGCATGTTGAGCTTGTCTGGCTCTGGGGTGTGACTTAAAAGGTCCTCAATTTCTTTTAACTCTTGAAGCGCTGCACTGGAAAGTCGAAGTTGATCCTTGGGGAAGTGGCATGAGGCCAGTGGGATGTAGCTGTACTTGGTGGTGCAAATGTAGGTGTGCTCAGAGCGGGACCGGTGGGTTTTTTCAGACTCTGAAGAGCTGCTATAATCTGAGCTGCTTTCAGCACTAAACCCCCCAAATCCACCCTTGGTTGTGACACTAATGCTGAAGCCCAGCTTTTCCATGGCCTTTGTGAATGTGGATTCTGCTTCGGCCGATGAAAACTCCTTCTTCTCAAACAATGGCCCTTGCTCTGGACCAAAGAGCTCAAACCCTTCTGGGATGTCTATGAGCTGCTCTCGCTTCTCCACCATCTCTGTGAGCTTCTTGGTCTGGTAAATACCCTGCAGGGCCAGCCCTCCCGACACCCATCTCAAAACTTCCTTGTCAGGGAGATTCTCACTCTGGGACAGTGACTCCTCCAGGAAGTCTAATTGTTTGTGCACATTCTCTATCACTGTCTTCAAACGCTTCTTAGGCGGTGCCCAATACTCTGGGGCTATGTCCATAGCTTGCTGCAGCTCCTCCTCTTTCTTTCTTACAGCTTCCTCATGGCGGCTCCTGCCTTTCTCCTGCATTTCTTTTAATTCCTGCAGGGCTGCCTTAGCCTGCTCCTGCCTCTTCTTTAGCATCTCCAAGCACTGCTCCTGCAGCTGCTTCATCGTTGCCTTGCTGTCTGTCTTAAGTAGTTCTTGGAGCGCCTGCTTTTCCCATGTGTGCTGGACGTCACATTCTAACTTTAGGTAGTCTTCATATTGCAGGTGTTTCAAGGCTTGGGCAGAGGTAACTCCAAGTTGTTTGTGTAGTTTAGGCAGCCAGTACTCTGCACTCAGACCCACTGCTTCCAGTCTCTTGGCTAGTTCATCCTCTGCAGGATCTCCTGGAGCTGAATTCTGGGGTTTTTCCTTTCCCGTAGACATGGCTGTGAAATGGAGTAAAAAATAATATCACACTCAGATGACGATGTTCCTCCCTCCCTACTTCCGCCAGCTTCACTCCCGGCCTACAATGGGCTACACCAGTGGTACTCACAGTTATGTGACTTGGGAGCCACATTTGCAACATCATCAACCAAAAGAGCCACATGAAAACTGTAGGCCCTGTTCACAACCCCACCCAGCACACACTCAATAATATTAAATATATAACCATAAATATAACCAAATGCACTAAAATTTTCAAATAAGTTTTCAATAAAATGAAAACTAAATTTAACTAACTTCTTTATTGCAGGAGGGGGCTCTAGGCTGGGAGGGAGTGAGGGCTTCAACTGGGGGTGTGGGCTCTGGGCTGGGGTTTGGGTGTGGGCGGGGCTCCAGGCTGAGACCAAGGGGTTTGGGGTACGGGAGGGGGATATGGGCTGGAGCAGGAGGTTGGAGTGCAGAGTCTGGGCAGAAGTTAGGGTGTGGGATGGGCTCGGGGCTGGGGCAGGGGCTTGGGATGCAGGGTGCTTACCTTGGGCAGCTCTCATTTGGTGGTGCAGCAGGGCTTAGACAGGCTCCTTGCCTGCCCTGGCCCCCAGCCACTCCTGGAAGCGGCCAGTGCATGGGCGGGGGGGCAAGTGGCTCCACGCGCTGCCTTGCCTGCAGGCACCACCCCCACAGCTCCCATTGGTCGCAGTTCCCAGCCGACGGGCTCTGCGGGGGCAGTGCCAGCAGGCGAGGGAAGTGCGCAGACGGAACATCGGAGCTTCCCCTGATTGCCGCGCAGCTCCAGGCCAGCGGGAACAGAAGTGCATGGATCCACCTCCCACACCCTGACAGTCCAGATCTTTTTTGCGGGGCCCACTTAGCCCAGGGCTACAGGCACTAAAGCCCCTGCATTCATCCTGCTGGCAGGGTGCAAGAGCCAGTCGCCGGACCAGGGCGAACCGGCTTCCCCAGGTGGCAATTTAAAGGGCCTGGGGCTCCCACTGCCTCTACTGCCCCTGGCCCTTTAAATAGCCCTTGGAGCTCCCGGCTGCCACTGCTACCCTGGCAGGGGAGGGAGGAGGAGTGGGAAGAAGGAGGGGGCACTTACCGGTACAGGGCAGGCTGGCTCTGACCCCCCCCCAGCCCCACCCCTTCTGGGGGCCAGAGCTGGCCCCAGCCCAGCCCTGTACTGGTGTGACGTTATTGACAGAATCACTAACTGTATAGATCACTGTTGCAACCATTGTTACATATTTGCAGAGAATATTGTACAAAGGTTGTCGTGTGAGGCGTCTACGGGAAGATTATGATTTGCTGGTTATAATTATGCTATCGGTTTATGTGTATCATTTTTGTATTTAAAGTTATCAATATTGGCTCTATACTGTCTGTATCTCAAACTTACAATTTTAGATTCTAAAGGACTGGCAACAGCGTGATTTGTGGGTAAGAGCTGATGTGTATATTGACCTGGGTCTGGGGCTTGGTCCTTTGGGATCAAGAGAACCTTTTTCCTTTTACTGGGGTGTTGGTTTTCATAACCATTCATTCCCAGGACAAGTGGCACTGGTGGTGATACTGGAAAACTGGAGTGTCTAAGGGAATTGCTTGTGTGACTTGTGGTTAGCCAGTGGGGTGAGACCAAAATCCTCTCTGTCTGGCTGGTTTGGTTTGCCTTAGAGGTGGAAAAACCCCAGCCTAGGGCTGTGACTGCCCTGTTTGAGCAATTGGTCCTGAATTGGCACTCTCAGTTGGGTCCCGCCAGAACCAGCATCATTACAGTGCCCCAGCCCAGGCCCGTACCGGTAAGTCGCTAGACTTACTGTCACCCCTGGGTGTAAGCCTGCCAGGGAAAACTCCCATTATCCAAATACAAATTATAAAAAATTAACTGTGAAACAAATATGAACACTACATCCACCCTCACTTCCAGATGCATTGTTTTGCAGTATACAGGCACTACGACAATTACTCCAGGATCCTTACACTTCCATAGTTAGGGCTGAGTTTAGATTTGCACATAAATCAGGGATTCTTTCACTTGGTTATGTATGAAACATACAGTGTGAGCGCTCCAAAGCTATGCCACTTTTTGTGTTCAGAATAAATTTTTCTGAAAATTTACAAGTAAATTGAATAACGTGTTCATGAGTTAAAATTCATTTTAAAATGTTTTTTTAAATAAATGTAGCACAATTGCCAGAACATTTATTTTTTCCCAAATGATCTAAGGGAGAGGGATAGCTCAATGGTTTGAGCATTGGGCTGCTAAACCTACAGTTGTGAGATCCATCCTTCAGGGGCCCATTTAGGGATATGGGGCAAAAATCTGCTGAATGATTCAATTGGGGATTGGTCCTGCTTTGAGCAGGGGGTTGGACTAGATACCTCCTGAGATCCCTTCCAACCCTGAGATTCTATGATTAATAACAGAATAGTGCAGACCTTTCAAACATCTCATTTTTTTACCATTCCTCACAGTAAAGTTGTCCCCTTCAGCCGTGGTTGAAGAATGATGGTGTATTACAGATAGTTCCATGGCAAACTGCCCCTTTCAAAATGGCCACCATCTGTTGTTCTCAGTGGGACTGAAGCCAACCAGTTCTCAGGGAAGATGGTGGTGCTGACAGCATATGTGGCCACCATCTTCCTGAGAACAGTTTGGCATTCAGCCTCATTCACTCTCAAGCTCCTTGGTTTCATGTTTAATTTTCACATAGGAAATTTTAATCTGGGAATTTCTCTGTCTTTTAAAAATCATGTAACAATTTAACAGAACATTATAGCCATGTTTTAATTAACCAGAAAGAACCATTACAGATCCATAAAATTTAGAGTTAAGGTTAAACTTTTAGAAGAAATCCAAACATGTCACGGTATGGAAATGCAGTTACCACACGCACAGGCCCCCTCTAGAGCTAAGGTACAGAGTATCTAGCAGTAATTTAGGTTTAAATATTTTACAGACATCATGTAAATATCCCCAAACCTGATATACTAAACATGCATTGTTAAAGTACACTAAAAAGAAACCCGAACTTATTGCGGTAAGGCCATACATCGTGAGGGCATCCAAACAATGTCAAGTATCAGAGGGGCAGCCATGTTAGTCTGGGTCTGTAAAAAGCAACAGAGTCCGATGGCACCTTATAGACTAACAGACGTATTGTAAAATAACCGTGTGGCTGCAATTAAGGTATTTCCATGTGTGTGGGCCCAGATGAGATTAAACTGACTGGTAAAGACTTTTTTTCTTTATTTTTCTCTCCCTGTGTCCCCACAAGGCAAATATAAGGTGGTTGGGTCCCCAAATTGTGCATTTCCATATCCCAATTTGTTTAGATTTCTTTTACTCTTCTTTTAACCCTTAATTTTCTGGGTTTATAATGGAGATAATTATAACATCTCTGTAACGTTCACTCAACCTTAAATCTCCTTTAATGTGCTACATGAACACATGAATACTGAACAAGAAACTCAAAGCAAATGCTACCTTGTGATATTTCTAATGATCTGAAGATATATAACATCAAATTTAAGTTATTTAAAAAAATTAAATGTTTAGGGCCAGATTAATCAGTATGCTCTGGATGCTTTATGCAGCTCTGGAGCCACAAAAATCAGACAGAGGGTACACCCCAAATTTACGTTCCCTCATGCAAACCCCCCCCCCTAACACACACACTCTCCCCCAGCCCCGCCTGCCACCCCCACATGCCTCCCCCAAGTGGCTCCCGGTCTCCCCTAGTTGCCCCCGCACGCAGCTCCCCAAAGCAGAGTGTCCCTGTCTCTCCCCTGCAGCTCCATGCTGCCTCCCTGCATCAACTGCTGCCACAGAGTCCTTGTGCCCCCAAATCGACTGCCCCTGCCCTTCCCCCTCAGACCCTTCCCTTTTCCTGCGGAACCCTCCACCAGCACAGCCCCCCCACCCACCTGTAGTCACCACTCCTGCCCCACGCTGGGAAAGGGGCAGCCCAATCCCCCACCCCCAGTGAGGCTGCAGTGAGGGGTAGAAGCAAGCAGGGGAGGAGGCAGCCCCCCCCCCCCGCCCTCCAACACCCACCAAAAGGGAGGCGATGGAGATTCCTGGACCTGAGAGAGACCCTAGGAGCACGTGGAGTGACAGTGGTGTGGGGTGAGTGTGCTGCCAGGGGGAAGCGGGGGACCCCTACCCCAGAGCTCACTGCTGCTGGCTGGGAGAGAGCTGGAGGGACTCCTCCTCTCTGGCCCTAGTCCCGGGGCAGCCTGCCTGCCCCCCAAACTCATCCCCAGCCCTGCCCCACCCCACACCCTCAGCCAGAGCCCTCATCCACCCACACCCCAACTCTCTGCTCCAGCCCTGAGCCCCTCCAACACTCCCAACCCCTCATCTCCAGCCCCAGACAGAGCCCTCATCCCCCCACACCCTAACCATCTGCCCCAGCCCTGACCTCCTCTCATACCTCAATCCCCTCATCCTCAGACAGAGCCCTCACCCCCCACACCCCTACTCTCACCCTGAACTCCTTCTACACCCCAAACCCCTCACCCCCAGCCCCAGACAGAGCCCTCATCCCCCTGCATCCTAACTATCTGCCCCAACCCTGAGCCCCTTCCTGCATCATGAACCCCTCATACCAGCCCCACTCCACAGCCCTCACCCCACACCCCAACCCTCTGCTCCAGCCCTGAGCCCCTCCAACACTCCCAACCCCTCATCTCCAGCCCCAGACAGAGCCCTCATCCCCCCACACCCTAACCATCTGCCCCAGCCCTGACCTCCTCTCATACCGCAATCCCTTCATCCTCAGACAGAGCCCTCACCCCCCACACCCCTACTCTCACCCTGAACTCCTTCTACACCCCAAACCCCTCACCCCCAGCCCCAGACAGAGCCCTCATCCCCCTGCATCCTAACCATCTGCCCCAACCCTGAGCCCCTTCCTGCATCATGAACCCCTCATACCAGCCCCACTCCACAGCCCTCACCCCACACCCCAACCCTCTGCCCTAAATCTTCTCCCATGCCCCAAACCCCTCAGCCCCTGTCACACCCCAAACTCATCTGCTGCCTCACCCCACAACCCTCACCCCTGCACCCCCTCCCATCCCCAAACTCCCTCCCAGAGCCTGCACCCTGCACTCCTCCTGCACCCCAATCCCCTGCCCCAGCCCAGGGCCTGCACCCCAGACCTCCTCCCCCACCCAAACTCCCTCCCAAAGCCTTGTGCAGGTGGGGGGTGGAGTTTGGGGAGGGGCAGGTTCCGGGCAATACCAACATTTCTACAAACCTGCCACCCCTGCAGTAGGGAAAAACAAGGGTGGGTAGAAAACAGATTGCAAAACACACAGACAGATCAATCAGAACCCTCGGCACTGTTGAAAATCCCCCTAGGCATCTATCTGCATCTTTAAGCATCTAAATACCTTTGAAACTCTGTCCCCAGGAGCTCAGCAGCACTCAGAAAAGATCTAGACATTTATCTGGATGATGAGAACTGCCAGCGTTACAACACCAGGGGTTTTAAAAACAAACGTTTGGAAGGGACAAGACCCTCCTATGTCAAGACATGAGCCGACATCCAACTGCCTTGCTGGGGATTAGGAAGAAATTTATGCTAGAGGCAGGTTTGTAGAAATTTTGATGGTGCCCAGAACCCGCCCCTGCCCAAATTCTGCCCCCCCACCAGCGCAGGACTCTGGGAGGGAGTTTGGGTGGGGGAGGAGGTCTGGGGTGCAGGCCCTGGGCTGGGAAGGGGTTGGGGTGCAGGAGGAGTGCAGGGTGCAGGCTATGGGAGGGAGTTTGGGGATGGGAGGGGGGTGGAGGGAAGGATTGCAGGGGTGAGGGCTGTGGGGTGAGGCTGCGGATGGGAGGTTTGGGGTGTGGGAGGGGCTCAGGGTGAGAGTAGAGGTGTGGGGGGTGAGGGCTCTATCTGGGGCTGGGGGATTTGGGGTGTTGGAGAGTCTCAGGGCTAGGGCAGAGGGTTAGGATGTGGGGGGATGAGGGCTCTGGCTGGGATTGAGGATGAGGGGATTGAGATGTGAGAGGGGGCTCAGGGATGGGGCAGAGAGTTAGGGTGTGTGGGGGTGAGGGCTCTAGCTGGGGTGTGGGCTCTGGGGTGGGGCAGGGCTGAGAATGAGTTTGGGGGGCAGGCAGGCTGCCCCAGGACTGGGACCAGAGAGGAGGAGTCCTCCCAGCTCTCTCCCAGCCGGCAGCAGCGAGCTCTAGGGTAGGGGCCCCCACTTCCCCCTGGCAGCACACTCACCCCACACCACTGTCACTGCACATGCTCCTAGGGCCCCTCTCAGGTCCAGGAAGCCCCCTCGCCACCCCTGTGGTGGGTGCCGGGGGGCGGGCACTTCCATCACATGTGGCCTCCTCCCCTGCTGCTGCCCCTCACTGTAGGCTCCTCTGGGGGTGGGGGCTGGGGCTGTCCCTTGCCCAGCGTGGGGCAGGAGCGGTGACTGCAGGCGGGGGCCCCCCTGTGCTGGTGGAGGGTCCTGCCAGAAAAGGGAAGGATCTGAGGGGAAAGAGCAGGGGCAGGGGCAGTCTGCCCTGGCGGTAGTGTGGGGGGCACTAGGACCCTGCGGCAGCAGTTGATGCAGGGAGGCAGCATGGAGCTGCAGGGGAGAGGCAGGGACGCTCTGCTCCGGGGCCCGGGGAGGTGGGGGCAGCAAGGGGAAGCCGGGGGACACGCAGGGGGGCAGCAGGTGGGGAGACCCGGCCCCGAACACTGCCAGAGCTGGGCCCTCAACATTGCTGGAACCAGGAGCCCATATAACTCACTGCCGCTGGCTAGAGGTTATCCCATAATTAATTGCTCCCTTCTTGCACCTTCCTCTGAAGCATCTACTGGCCACTGTCAGAGACAGGAGACTGAACAGGGTGGATCACTGTTCTGATCTAAATCCTGCCTGGGGACCCACATCTTGCAGGGTACCCACAATGTGTGAGAATTCCCATGTTCCTAAAAGCCAGCACAGTACCTTATGTTGTCAATTAATTCCCATGTTCCTAAAAGCCAGCACAGTACCTTATGTCGTCAATGTTTTCCAGCTCTCGGCTTTGCTCTGTACTTGCTCCGATTTTTCCTCTGTCTCAAACTGGTGACTCTGCAAGGCTATTTATACAGCACAGTTTCAGGTTTGGTAGCTTGCCAATAACTTCTCCTGATTTCTTGTAAATCACAGTGTTGTTAGAAAGGATGAAAAAAGTAACCTGTTGGCTAAGCAATATTCTGACCAGAATGAGCAAAGTGAAACCTGGCAGGGTCTGGGACACACTCAGCCCTGGTCTACACTGCGAGTTTATTTCGAATTTAGCCACGTTATTTCTATTTAAGCCTGCACCCGTCCACACGATGAAGGCCTGGTCTACACTACGATTTTACATCGAATTTAGCAGTGTTACCTCGATTTAAGCCTGGAACCGTCCACACAACAAAGCCCTTTGTTTCAACTTAAAGGGCTCTTTAAATCGATTTCTTTACTCCACCTCCAGCGAGGGGATTAGCGCTGAAATCGGTCTTGCCGGGTCGAATTTGGGGTAGTGTGGACGCAATTTGACAGAATTGGCCTCCAGGAGCTATCTCAGAATGCTCCATTGTGACCGCTCTGGACAGCACTCTCAACTCAGATGCACTGGCCAGGTAAACAGGAAAAGCCCAGTGAACTTTTGAATTTCATTTCCTGTTTGGCCAGCGTGTCAAGATGCAGGTGAGTGCAGATCTCATCAGATTTCTTCAGCAGAGGTGACCATGATGGAGTCCTAGGATCGCAAAAGAGCTCCGGCATGGACCGAACGGCAGGTACGGGATCTGCTCACCATATGGGGAGACGAATCCGTGCTAGCTGAACTCCGTTCCAGTAAACAAAATGCCAAAACATTAGAAAAAGTCTCAAAGGGCATGAAAGACAGAGGCCATAACAGGGACGCACAGCAGTGCCGTGTGAAAATTAAGGAGCTAAGGCAAGCCAACCACAAAACCAGAGAGGCAAACGGAAGGTCCGGGACAGAGCCGTAGACATGCCGCTTCTACGCTGAGCTGCATGCCATGCTAGGGGGTGCAGCCACCAGTACCCCAACCCTGTGCTTTGACTCTGTCAATGGAGAATCACGCAACAGGGAAGCGGATTTTGGGGACGAGGAAGATGATGATGAAGAGATTGAAGATAGCTCACAGCAAGAAAGCTGAGAAACCGGTTTCCCCAACAGCCAAGATATGTTTTTCACCCTGGATCTGGAGCCAGTAACCCCCGAACCCACCCAAGGCAGGCTCCCAGACCCTGAGGCGGAGAAGGGACCTCTGGTGAGTGTACCTTTGTAAATATTACACATGGTTTAAAAGCAAGCATGTTTAATGATCAATTTGCCCTGGCATTTGCGGCCAGTACAGCTACTGGAAAAGTCTGTTAACGTGTATGGGGATGGAGTGGAAATCCTCCAGGGACATCTTCATAAGTATTATACAGGACAGTAGCACATAGTTGGGAATCATTGCATAACAAAGCCTGGCAGCGTATGAGCCCAGTTTTTGCTAGCATTCAAACAGCATCCATTATTTATCTCGCTGTGTTAGCCTCAGGAGAGTGATATCACTTGTGGTCACCTGGTTGAAATAGGGTGCTTTTATTAAGGGGGCTGTGGCTGAACAGAACTGTTCCCCGCTGTTAGCCATGCGGTGGGGGGAGGGGTGAAGCAAGAATGATCTCTCACACCAAACCGGCAGGCCCTCATTACAAAAGGCAAAATGCGACCTTGTAACGAAAAAAAATGTGCTGTGTAATGTGAACAGCAAGGTTTAATGTGAAAGAGTGTACCCATTTTTCTCTAAAATGTGTCTTTTTAACCACTCTCCCTTTTCCTCCACCAGCTACAAATGTTTCTCTTTCGCAGAGGCTAGTGAAGATTAGAAGGCAAAAAAAATGCACTCGAGATGAAATGTTCTCTGAGCTCCTGCTGTCCTCCCACAGTGACAGAGCACAGCAGAATGCGTGGAGGCAGACAATGTCAGAGTGCAGGAAAGCACAATATGAACGCGAGGAGAGGTGGCGGGCTGAAGATGATAGGTGGTGTCATAAACGAACAGTTAAGGGTTAATTCCTTTTTTACCTGTAAAGGGTTAAGAAGTTCACATAGCCTAGCTGACACCTGACCAGAGGAACCAATGTGGGGACAAGATGTTTTCAAAGAGGGAGGAGGGAAATCAGTCTTTGGGTCTGTTCAGAAAAGTTTGTGCCGGAGTGAAGGATCCAGGAATCAGCCATCTAACATTTCTTAAAAGTAGTCAGTGTTTAGAGAAGGAATGTATTAAATTATGTTTATTTTCTTCTGTGACTTCGTTTTCCATAAGAGGGAGAATCAAATTGGGTTTCTTTTGTGTAACTTTAAGGTTTTGCCCCGAGGGAAATCTGTGTTTTTGAATCTGTTGTCTGTGAGAGTAGCTTGCATGCTAATCTCACAGAGGTATTCCTTTCATCCTTTTTCTTTAATTAAAAGTCTTCTTCTTTTAAGAACCTGATTGATTTTTCCTTATTTTAAGATCCAAGGGTTTTTTTGGATCTGGACTCACCAGGAATTGGGGGGAGGTGAATCAGTCTCAATCCTGCTAGGAAAAGGGGGATAAAGACTGGGGAAATATTTGGAGGGAAGACAGAGTTTCCAAATGACTCTCCCATAAACATTTGTTTAAACAATTTGGTGGTGGCAGCTACTAGATCTAAGCTGGTAAATAAGCTTAGGGGTTATCTCATGCAGATCCCCACATCTGTATCCTAAAGTTCAGAGTGGGGGTGACACCTTGACAGGTGGCATCAGCTTGCTGACAGAAAGCAAGAGTTGATGCTCAGGCTGCTAGAAGATCAAACTCATATGTTCCAGCGTATGGTGGAGCTGCAGGAAAGGCAGCAGGAGCACAGACCACCGCTACAGCCCCTGTGTAACCAACCCCCCTCCTCCCCAAGTTCCATAGCCTCCACACCCAGCTTCCCAGGAATGCGGTGGAGGGGGTCCAGCCACCCAGCCACTCCACCCCAGAGGATTGCCCAAGCAACGGAAGGCTGGCCTTCAATAAGTTCTAAAGTTCTAAAGTTTTAAAGTGCAGTGTGTCCTTGTCCTTCCCTCCTCCCCTCATCCACCACCCCACCCCACCCAGTGCTTCCCTCCTCCCTCACCCCTCCCTGGCTGCCTTGGAAGTTATCCCCCTATTTGTGTGATGAATTAATAAAGAATGCATGAATGTGAAGCAACAATGCCTTTATTGCCTCTGCAAGCGGTGATCAAAGGGGGAGGGGAGCATGGTTAGCTTACTGGGAAGTAGAGTGAAACAAGGGGGGGCGGGTTCATCAAAGAGAAACAAACAGAACTTTCACACCGTAGCCTGGCCAGTCATGAAACTGGTTTTCAAGGCTTCTCTGATGCACACCATGCCCTCCTGTACTCTGCTAACCGCCCTGGTGTCAGGCTGCACCTAATCAGCAGCCAGGCGATTTGCCTCAATCTCCCACCCTGCCATAAACATCTCCCCACTACTCTCATAGATATTGTGGAGCACACAGCAAGCAGTAATAACAATGGGAATATTGGTTTCGCCGAGGTCTAACTGAGTCAGTAAACTGCGCCAGCGCACTTTTAAATGTCCAAATTCACAATCTACCACCATTCTGCACTTGCTCAGCCTATAGTTGAACAGCTCCTGACTACTGTCCAGGCTGCCTGTGTATGGCTTCATGAGCCATGGCATTAAGGGGTAGGCGGGGTCCCCAAGGATAACTATAGGCATTTCAACATCCCCAACGGTTATTTTCTGGTCTGGAAAGTAAGTCCCTTCCTGCAGCTATTCAAACAGACCAGAGTTCCTGAAGATGCGAGTGTCATGCACCTTTCCCGGCCATCCCATATTGATGTTGGTGAAATGTCCCTGTGATCCACCAGTGCTTGCAGCAGCATTGAAAAGTACCCCTTTTGGTTTATGTACTCGCTGGCTTGGTGCTCCTGTGCCAAGATAGGGATATCGGTTCCATCTGTTGTCCCATCACAGTTAGGGAATCCCATTGCAGCAAAGCCATCCACTATGACCTGCACATTTCCCAGAGTCACTACCCTTGATATCAGCAGCTCTTTGATTGTGTTGGCTACTTGGATCACAGAAGCCCCTACAGTAGATTTGCCCACTCCAAATTGATGCCCAACTGACCGATAGCTGTCTGGCGTTGCAAGCTTCCACAGAGTTATAGTCACTCGCTTGTGAACTGTGAGGGCTGCTCTCATCTTGGTATTCTGGTGCTTCAGGGCAGGGGAAAGCAAGTCACAAAGTTCCATCAAAGTGCCCTTATGCATGCAAAAGTTTTGCAGCCACTGGGAATCGTCCCAGACCCGCAACACTATGCGGTCCGACTACTCTGTGCTTGTTTCCCAGGCCCAGAAGCGGCGTTCCACACCATGAACTTGCCCCATTAACACCAAGATGTGCATATTGCCAGGGCCCGTGCTTTGTGAGAAGTCTATGTCCATGTCTATGTCCTCATCACTCTCGTCACCGTGCTGCCGTCGCCTCCTCACCTGGTTTTGCTTTGGCAAGTTCTGGTTCTGCATATACTCCAGGATAATGCATGTGGTGTTTACAGTGCTCATAATTGCCGTGGTGATCTGAGTGGGCTCCATGATCCCAGTGCTCTGGTGTCTGGGCTGAAAAAAGGCGCAAAACGGTTGTCTGCTCTGATGGAAGGAGGGGCGACTGACGACATGGCTTACAGGGAATTAAAGTGCACAAAGCAGGTGGTTTTGCATCAAGAAGAAACACAAACAACTGTCACACAGAATGGCCCCCTCAAGGATCAAACTCAAAACCCTGGGTTTAGTAGGCCGTTGATTTCACGGAGGGAGGGAGAGAGAGAAGAAGCAAATGAATACAAAACAAATCGGGTCTATTTCTTGTTTTGATCCACTCCATCTATCTTTTACATCTTTAAGGTGGCAGCAGATGGTGCAGTTTGACTGCTAGCCATTGTCATCTCCTGGGTGCTCAGCAGAAGATAGGAATGACCTGGCTGAGTCACTCCCATGTCTGCCCAGGCACCCCTGACTGACCTTACCGAGGTCGGCGAAAAGAGCACCCAGGAATACAACGATGACGGCTACCAACCGTAATGCACCATCTGCTGCCAAAAGGCAATGAGCGGCTGCTGTATAGCAATGCAGTCCCACCTCTGCCAGCACCCAGGAGATGTATGGTGACGGTGAACTGAGTGGGCTCTATGCCATGATAAGGTATCTGCACAGGTAACCCAGGAAAAAAGGCTTGAAACGATTGTCTGCCATTGCTTTCACGGGAGTGGGAGGACGCTGATGACGTATCCAGAATCACCCGTGACACTGTTTTTGCCCCATCAGGCACTGGGATCTCAATCCAGAATTCCAATGGGTGGTGGAGACTGCAGGAACTATGGGATAGCTACCCACAGTGCAACGCTCCAGAAGTCAATGCTAGCCTCAGTACTGTGGATGCAGTCCGCCGACTTAATGCACTTAGAGCATTTTGTGTGGGGACACACACAGTTGACTGTATAAAAACAATTTCTGAAAAAACGACTTCTATAAATTCGACCTAATTTCATAGTGTAGACATACCGGAAGTCATTTCTGTCAACTTAAAGGGCTCTTAACATTGATTTTGGTACTCCTCCCCGGCGAGGGGATTAGCACTGAAATCAACATCGCCGGGTCAAATTTGGGCAATTCGACGGTATTGGCCTCCGGGAGGTATCCCACAGTGCTCCATTGTGCCTGCTCTGGACAACAATCTGAACTCAGATGCACTGGCCAGATGCACAGGAAAAGCTCCGTGAACTTCTGAATTTAATTTCCTGTTTGGCCAGCTTGGTGAGCTCACCTGCACAGGTTACCACACAGAGCACAGCAGCACAGGAGACCACACAGAGCGCAGCAGCACAGGAGACCATGCAGTCCCAGAATCGCAGACAAGCTCCAGCATGGACCGAATATAAGGTGCTGGATTTGATAGCTGTATGGGGAGATGAATCTGTGCTGGCAGAACTATGGTCTAAAAGACAAAATGCCAATACATATGCCAAAGTCTCCAAGGCCATGATGGACAGAGGCTACAACAGAGACCTACAGCAGTGCTGCGTGAAAATTAAGGAGCTCTGGCAAGCCTACCAAAAAAACAAAGAGGCAAATGGTCGTTCCGGGTCAGAGCCCCAAACATGCCGGTTCTATGTGGAGCTTAATGCAATTCTAGGAGGAGCCATGAACACCAGCACTGGAGGACTCTCAGTGAACGGGGATGGGAAATTTGGGGACAAGGAAGATGAGGAGGACGAGGATAGCACTGCATAGGCAAGCGGAGACACCGTTTTCCTCAACAGCCAAGACTGGTTTATAACCCTGGAGCCAGTGCCCTCCCAACCCTACCAAGCTTGGATCCCAGACCATGATGCCGGTGAAGGCACCTCTGGTGAGTGTACCTTTGTATATATAATACATGGTTTAAAAGCAAGCGTTTCTTAATGATTTATTTTCCCTGAGGATTTGGGATGCATTTGTGCCCAGTACAGCAACTGGAAAAGTCTGTAAACGTGTCTAGGGATGGAGCGGAAATCCTCCAGGGACATCTCCATGAAGCTCTCCTGGAGGTACTCTGAAAGCCTTTGCAGAAGGTTTCTGGGGAGAGCTGCCTTATTGCGTCCTCCATGGTAGGACACTTGACCACACCAGGCCAGTAGGAAGTACTCTGGTATCATTTCATAACAAAGCATGGCAGGGTATGGTCCCGGGTTTTGCTGGCATTAAAGCAACATCCGCTCTTTCTCTCTCTGTGCTTTCCTCAGTAGAGTGATGTCATCCATGGTGACCTGGTTGAAATATGGGAATTTAATTAAGGGGATATGCAGAGATGGCCGTTTCTAAAATGCTGCTTGCCTGTGGCTGAAAAGAAATCATCCCCGCATTTAGGCAAGTGTTTGTTGTTGGTGGGTTTTTTGGGGGGGGGCGCGGGGGGCATTGGCACTGAGCTGTTCTCTGGGATTTTCCCTGATACCAGCCACACGGTGGGGGAGGGGAGGGAGCTTTGCCCTGAGCTTTTTGCATTTGGCTAGCAGGGATCTTCCCTGATACCAGACATGCAGTGTGGTGTGTTTGTGATGAAACGATCATCCTAGAGAATGGGAAACATTTGGGGTGGGGGGGAAGGTAGCGCTGAGCTGCTCGCTGGGATTTTCCCTGAAAAAAGCCACTCAGTGGGGGAGGGGAGGTGATGTTCAAGCTGGGATTGGTTGGGTTAGTTGGGCTGCTCTTATCTTGGTATTCTGGGGTTTCAGAGCAGGGGAAAGCAAGTCGCAAAGCTCCATGAATGTGCCTCTAGTGGGGCAGATTGCCCCACTCCCTGTGAATGTGGGCTGCGGCAGGCCAGGGTGCCTGTGCAGACAGGGAGCCAATTAAAGAAGGGCTTATTGTGAGGCAATCATCGCCCAGAGTGGAGACAGCCAATCAGGGCCAGGCTCAGCCCTATAAGAAGCCTGCCCAGGAGAGGAGCAGTCAGTCTGTTCCAGGCCTTCCACAGGGGAAGGTCAGTCTCCAAGGGTGGGAGACTAGCACCATGGACAGCGCAGTGCTGGCCAGGCTCGGAGAGGCTAGGGAGCTCTAGCCTATAGCCTACAGCCTGCAGGTCCTGAAGGGAAGGGCCTAGCGGGTGCAAGAGGCCGTAGGGGAAGCGGCCCAGGGAAGCAGATAGATGAGGGGAGAGAAGGAGGACAGCGAGGCTGCTGCCAGAGGGTCCCTGGGCTGGGACCCCCCCTTACAGTACACCCAGCCATTGGCTGTAGGGAGCAGCCATGATACTACGCCAGATCCCTGACAAGAGGGATTGGACTCAGAGGGCAGTTGGACATGTGGCTAGAGTGTAGGACTTGCTGATCACCGACCCCCAGAAGGGGGTGCAGATGGACTAAGGGGCACTGCCGGAGGGCAGTGGCCTCGAAGAGGATGCCGCCAAGCAGGGAGCAACGCTGGTCCAGAGACAGCAACTGAGGGCAGAAAGACGGACAGGACACCACCAAGAGGGGGTGCTCGGCTGGACAGAGCTAATTCCCGGAGTCACCAGCGGGAGGCGCTAGGTGGTGAGTCCTGACTCGTTACAACGTGGTGGAGAATGCGGGTACGAGTGGTCCGCCCCTGATACAAGGGGTAAGAGTGAGGACTAGGCAGTTTGTGACACATTGAGAGACTAAGGGACTGAGAGACAGAGATGGTGGAGAAAAGAGACTTGTACTGGAGGGCCTGGGTGGCTCGGCTTGCTGAGCAGCAGAGAGAGGTGCTCAGGCTGCTGCGGGTGTGGGCACCCAGACCGTATAGGAGACCAGGCACTCAGGGCAGGAGGCCAGGGCCTGGGTCTAGGAACTGTTACGCCTGTGGGTGAAAGGGCCATTTCAGGTGGGAGTGTCCCTACTGGGAGAGGGCAGAGAGGCCCCACCCAGAGAAGGCGCCCCCTGTGAGAGTAACAGAGGGGCCCCCAGCTTGTTGGGTCTGTGGGGAGCAGGGACACCTAAGGGGAGAGTGCCCCTACAGGGCTCCCAAGGCCCGGGCCAGCCCCGAAGGAAGGGCTAGGGCCCACACAAGCAGGACTGGGGCTGTGGCAGGGGAAGGCACCGAGGGTGCTTCCACTGCCACACCAAGGGCCACCTAAAGAGGCATTGCCCCCTGAGGCAGAGAGGGGGAGTGTCAGAAGCCCAGGCTCAGTTTGGGACTAGCCACCAGGAAGGGGTAGTCCAGACTGAGGCTCCCAGAGAGAAGGGGGCTGGGGCAGAGAGACCCCACCTTAACCAGGGAACCCACACAAGGACCAAGAGGGATGAGGTGGGAACCCAAACGGATGGGGGAACCCACGTACGGCCAAAGAGGTCTACGGTGGGGACCCAGACAATAGAAGAGGGAAGCAGGTGGCTCCAGTTGGTGGAGGGCCTGCACTTTTAAAAAGATTCCCTGAGGGCCCAGTTGTGAGGAGCACAGGGGTGATAGGGAATTCTCCCCTCCCCCCCCCAGAAAGGGTTCTTAAGGGGGAGGGTGAGTAGTGGGGCAGATTGCCCCACTCCCGTGTGGGCTGCGGCAGGCCAGGGTGCCTGTGCAGACAGGGAGCCAATTAAAGAAGGGCTTATTGTGAGCCAATCAGGGCCCAGAGTGGAGACAGCCAATCAGGGCCAGGCTCAGTCCTATAAGATGGCTGCCGAGGAGGGGAGCAGTCAGTCTGTTCCAGGCCTTTGACAGGGGAAGGTCAGTCTCCAAGGGTGGAGACTAGCACCATGGACAGCGCAGTGCTGGCCAGGCTGGGGGAGGCTAGGGAGCTCTAGCCCGCAGCCTGCAGGCCCTGAAGGGAAGGGCCTAGCGGGTGCAAGAGGCTGTTGGGGAAACGGCCCAGGGAAGCAGACAGAGGAGAGGAGAGCAGGAGGACAGCGAGGCTGCTGCCAGAGGGTCCCTGGGCCGGGACCCAGAGTAGAGGGCGGGCCTGTGTCCCCCCATTACAGTACACCCAGCCATTGGCCGTAGGGAGTGGCCATGATACTACGCCAGATCTCTGACCAGAGGGATTGGACTCAAAGGGCGGTTGGACATGTGGCTGGGGTGTAGGACTGCTGATCACTGACCCCCGGAAGGGGGTGCAGATGAACTAAGGGGCACTGCCGGAGGGCAGTGGCCTTGAAGAGGACGCTGCCGAGCAGGGAGCAATGCGGGTCCAGAGACAGCAACGGAAGGCAAAAAGATGGACAGGACACCACCAGGATGGGGTGCTCTGCTGGACAGAGCTAATTCCTGGAGTCACCAGTGGGAGGCGCCAGGTGGTGAGTCCCAACACGTTACAGTGCCCTTACGCATGCGAAAGTTTCACAGTCACTGGGACTCATCCCAGGCCTGTAACACTATGCGGTCCCACCAGTCTGTGTTTGTTTCCCAGGCCCAAAATCAGCGGTCCATAGCATGAGCCTGTCCCCATTGCCCCAAGATGCCAGGGCCCGTGACTTGAAAGAAGTCTGTGTCCATGTCCTCATCACTCTCATCATCGCACTGCTGTGGCCTCCTCGCCTGCTTTTGCAGATTCTGGTTCTGCACAAACTGCACGATAATGTGTGAGGTGGTTAAAATGGTCTTAACCGCTGCGGTGAGCTGAACAGGCTCCATACTTGCAGTGCTATGGCGTCCGTGCAGCCAATCCAGGGAAAAGGGCACAAAATGATTGCCTGCCATAGCTTTCACGGAGGGAGGGGCGGCTGACGACATGTACCCAAAATCACCAGCGACAAATTTCTTGCCCCATCATGCACTGGGAGCTCAACCCAGAATTCCAATGGGCGGCGGAGACTGCGGGAACTGTGGGATAGCTACCCACAGTGCACCGCTCCACGAGTCGACGCTAGCCTTGGTACTGTGGACGTAGTACAGCCGAATTTAAGCGCGTAGTGGGGACACACGAAAGGACTGTACAAAATCTGTTTTGAGAAATCGGCTTCTAAATAATCAACCGAATTTCGCACTGTAGATGTACCCACAGATCTACCTCCCTACTCCAGAGCGGTCTCCTTCCATCCAAACAAAATTTTGCCTTGTCCCTCTGACATCTTGTGATGTCCAGCCACCAGCTGAATCTCGGCACGGCTAAAACAGAGCTCTTTCTTGTGACAACAGGAGACTGCTTTGTATTTGGTTCTTCTCGTGGTGTGGCATTTTGAGAGTCTGTTCCAACATCCATTAGTGACGTAGCGTTGCCAGGTGTCCCTTTCTTTTACCAGAACGTCCAGTCGAAAAGGGACCCTGGTGGCTTTGGTCAGCACTGCCAACCGGGCCGTTAAAAGTCTGGTCGGCGGTGCTGTGGGTATGAGGAAGGCTAGTCCCTACTTGAGCTGGAACCAGGCTGCACCCCAACACAGCCCGGTGCCAGGTCCAGCTCCTAGGCGAGGGGGCCATGGGGCTCCATGCGCTGACCCCACCCCGAGCCCCAGCTCCGCACTCCCATTGGCTGGGAACCATGGATAATGGCAGTTGGGGGTGCGGTGCCTGTGAGCGAGAGCAGCATGCGGAGCCCCTTGGCCCCCACCCCCCGCCTAGGAGCTGGACCTGACAGCCGCTTCCGGGGCACAGCACAGCACCAGGACAGGCAGGGAGCCTGTCTTAGCCCCACTGTGCCGCTGACTGGGAGCTGCCTGAGGTAAGTCTGTGCCCCAACCCCGAGTCCCAACCCCCTGCCCCAGCCCTGAGCCCCCCCAAACGTGGAGCAGAGCCAGAGGTTTGCCCCTTCCCCACACACTCCGACTCCGATGCACAGGGCGGGGGGCTTTAGGAGCCCCGTGGAGCCTGCTCTCTGTGCAGCTCCCCATGGTATGGATAAGCCTGCAGAGGGGAGGTAAGAGGGTGCTTTATACCTCCGCATGGGCCTGCAGGGTAGGCCTCAGTCTGGTTTTGGTTAGCTGTCTGCTCTCTGGCCTCAAGTGATTGCTTCCTACACCGGCTGCCCCTAGGACTTAACAGTGACTCATTCACGATCTGCTTCCTGGTTCTCCCCCAGCTATGAGGAGAGGTACCCTGTGCAAACCCACATCTGGCTCAGGATGTGCCCCAGGGCAATGGCCCAGCTGTGCAAGCCAGTGTGTTGGGAGCAGAGCCAGGGGTTTACCCCTTCCCCACCCACTCCCACTCCCACTCCGATGCACAGGGTGGGAGGCTATAGGGACTCTGTGGAGCCTGCTCTCTGTGCAGCTCCCCATGGTACGAATAAACCTGCAGAGGAGAGCTAAGAGGGGGGCCTTATGCCCCCTTATGCCTCTGCATGGGCCTGCAGGATGGGCCTCAGTCCGGTCCAATGAAAATAGTTACTAAGAATCCCAACCACAATGGAGAAATCTCTTCTTGAGCATTGGCCACTGTCAGAAGACAGGATACTGGGCTAAATGGACCATTGGTCTGACCCAGTATGGCCGTTCTTATGTTATAAACATTAACAGATACTTCCAAAGGGAAGCCTCAGAATGAATGGTGTGGGCCCTGTCACTTTCCCCTTTTCTGCCTCAGTTTTACTATCTGTAAAATGGGGGTGATTATGGTTATGAAGCTCCATAAGAGGCTTTGAACTCTGTGCATGAAAAGTGATATACAAAACCAAACTATTCATTTTTATTATATATACTACCTTGTAATTTCCAGTGAAGTACTGATGTACCGTTTTTACAAATGATATAGTGGATTCAGAAGTGATTTGCACACTCCATGTAATGAGTCACTTCCCCTCAGTCAAATGTTGGCTGTCATTAATTCTTTTACTCTTATTTATCTTGTTTAATTCATTTAGATTGATTACCAGATTTTCATGTGATGAAAAACACTGGAAAACTGGGCTTTTATATGTACTAAAATCAGTCTCTTCAATTTAATTAAATCCCTGTTTAATGTGGATAAAATTTCAGATGTATGAATGAATACAGCAGTTGAAAATTTAAAAGAAACCAATCAAATAGATTTTTAGTGATATTATAATGATCATATTTGTCATGTTACTGTAACACGGAATTTCACTCTTGTAAAATTACTTTTTTTTTCTTTTTGTCAGTTATTGTTCCACTTTTTTTTCCAGCAAAAGTGCACAAGTTCCGGTGGTTTATAGGACCGGTCCTGCAGGCATTCTGAGTGAAATCCTGGCCCCAATGAAGTCAATCAAAATTCCACTCCTGAACAGTGTTGAGTATTTGTCATCAGGGGCGGCTCTAGACCCCAGCGCGCCAAGCAGGCGCGTGGGGCGGCCCTTTCCCGGGGGGGCGGCATTTTGCTTCGGTTGAGCTCCCGCAGGCATGCCTGCAGCAGGTCAACCGGAGCCGCGGGAAGAGGGGACCCGCCGCGGGACCGGGGAAGGGCGGCGCAGCGCACCGCGCTGCTTGGGGCAGCCTAATTTCTAGAGCCGCCCCTGTTTGTCATTCCAAGTGGATGGTTTCAGTAGAGACAGGCTATCACTATCTTTCTCAAGAGATCCCATTGCCTTCCGAGGGGTTTCTAATTTGAGGTAGCTACAGCATAGGGTGACCAATAGCAACTGTGGAAAAAACTGGATGGGGGTGGGAAGTAATAGGGACCTATATAAGAAAGTCCTCAAAAACGGGACTGTCCCTATAAAAACGGGACATCTGGTCACGCTACTACAGATTGGTCTCATTTTAATGGATTATCCTGGTTAGGACTTGCATTCTGATTATGATCTGCAATTTTGTAATGTTGTTTTACAATAGCATATCTAAATTATAAATGAGTAATAGATGGCTCTCTGCCACAGACATTACATTTGCGGATTAAATTCTTATTTTTCATCATTAACGGCTGAACGACTTATTTGTTAATTTTTTTTCACTGTAAACATGTAAACTGAATGATTAGAGAATGATTTGGGGGGAGGGGGAGTGTCTGGGAGGAAGATGGGGTGGGGTAGGGGGGGTGAGCTTTGTGGGAATTGGGTGGTGTCTGATGGAAGATGGAGGCGGGGGGGCGGGGAGGGCAGTAGCCAAGTAGGTGGCTGAGGGCTGGGTGGAAGTGGAGGCAGAGGGGCCCTGTCTCGGCCAGAGGGCAGGAGTGGATGGCAGTGTGTCCAGTTGCCCCGAGCTGTGCATATAGGGCAGAGTATTGTTATACTGTCCCAGGAGCAGCCTAGGAAGTCTATCAGTGGGGCTGAACTAATTTGTAACAAAAGGGTAACAAGTCAGTTTGGAGTATCCTGAAGTAGGGGCACCCTCATCTCTGCCCAGAGTTGTCTACGGAGAGACTGAGGGTCACAAAAATGCTCCAGGGGCTGGAAAACAAGCCTTAGGATGGGAGGCTGAAGGAGTACAATGGATTCAGCTTATTGAAGAGAAGGCTAAGAGGAGGTAACTTGATCCCAGTGTATTGGTACGGACCAGAGATCTCATGGTGCGGGGACTTTTCAACCTTGCTGACAAAGGCATAACAAGATCCAGAGGCTGGAAGTTGAAGTTAGAGAAATTCAGTCTTGAAATAAGAAGCACTTTCTTAGCGGTCGTAGCCTGATCAGTTGTTACACATAGCATTAGTTAGAGGGATGCAACATGCACTTGTCGTACATGACAGGCTCTTTTTCAGGCGGCTATTTAGAGTTAATTGAGAATATGAAATTCGGTGAAACACACAGAAACTTTGAGCTTTAGTTTATACAGACAAGTATAACTGAAATCATAGAAATCTCAATATACATAAATATAAAGATAAGATCAGCATAGTAAAGTGGTTTCCTGCGTTGCTCATACTTACAGTCTTGCCTTGTGCATATTTACAACTTTATTGAGACCACTGGAAAGAAAGATAGAAAGAAAAGTATGTGGAATCCATCAGAAGGAAATTTATACTGTCTTTGGAATCCAGTGAACCTGAAAAATGAGGAACTAGACTAGATCTTTTATACCCTTTCTTTATGTAACTTATAGACTACACAGCCATATTTCTGCAACCATAACAAGATTAATACCTGGCAATTATCCATATATGGCATTCCAGGGGTTTCTAACCCCGCCTCAAATCATTAATATTAATGACCCATGTCACTCATTTTCTAATAATTCCTATCGGTAGTTGTAGTCAAGCTGCCTAGTAACCAGATTTCAGCAGCTCCCTTCCTGCAGAATTCTGCAGTGTATTGTACTTTTTTGTGATTATTTGTTTCTTTTACCAAATGAGAGTGCAGAATTTATGACCTGGGTATTGTCTTAGGCCTGCACTACACATCTGCTAACATAACTACTTCCACAAGGCTTTGCACTAATAAAACAGGCCTTTAACCGTAGGAAAGCCTAATAACCCAGTGATTTGTTCTCCTACTTACTGTTACAACTTCAGTAACTTCCATTATTATTCTATGAGCATGCTTAGCAGATAAATTATATTGTTTCCAAACATATAGACTCTCCATGATCAGCTCAGGGGTCAACAGAAGGTGAGTAAACGTGTGCACAGCATCCCAGGGGAGGTGGTGGAGTCTTTGAAGCATTATTAAATACACTCAGAACTCTGAGATGGTACAGAGAATCCTCTTTCTGGCTATCTGGCTGGTTCTTGTCCAGGTGATACTGATCACCAGATTTGGGGCCAGGACAGAGTTTTCCCCTCAGGTCAGATTGGCAGGTAGTTTTGTGGGTTTTTTCCCCTTGCTGTGTGGCATGGGGAGTGGTTCGCCTGCTGGGATCCTCTGCTGCTGCCTGAGTTGACCTTCTGGCTTATATCGATCAAATCACACTAGTGTTGCTCTTCTAGATCTCATTTAATACCATAAATATAACACACAAAACAAGGGTTCCAGCCTTCTTGCCCAGGCTCAGTTAGTTGTTTCATCTTATTGTCTCTATAGCCCTCCCTCCCGGCTCAGACATTTGTCAGCAAATACAGCACCTGCGTAAACACACTCCTTTGCATCCTTGAGAGGAGCCATCTACTCTGTGGTCATGACTCCTTAATGGCCTAAAGTATTCTGGGTGAATTCAGCTAACTGAGCGCAGACAATAGAAGGGCAATGGGAATTTCCCAGGGGCATGAATAACAAGGGGCATGAATTATGGGGCAGTTGGGAAGCTCTCAGAATGCAGCTCTCTTCAGCAGTCCTATCCCTGGAAGGCATCTTCAAACTCCTCCTCAGTTGTCTTGGTCCCCTGCGTAGGCCTTGCTGGAGCCCTGAGCATAACAAACAGTGTGACCCAAAGGCTCCGAATCAGAGTAAGCCCTGGCTTGGCAAAATAACAACACACTTGATATTAGCTAACACCAAGTAAGCACATTCCTGACCTGAGAGGATGGTGCAGGATGTTGTTAAGTGCTGAAGAATGTTGTCCAGGCTGCTAAGCTGCTCAGTGCTTCTCTTCTTGGAGCTCCAGTGTTATCAGCACGAGCAGAGAGTGCAGACTGCTAATCCAGCAGAGCTTGATGTTACTCCTAAAGACGACAGGCTTGGTTTGGTGGTGAAGACGCTCGGACGGGTCTATTGTCAATGAAGCGGCCCTGGCTTTGTAGTTACAGGTACGCTAACACATGTATGTGCACTACCAGTTCAATCAGGGCACCAGGATGATGCCCTGCAGGCTGCACAAAGGTGACCCTCCTGTGACTTTTCTTTTTATAAACTGATACAAACAAGTTACGTATTACACTCCAGATACGCTGTTACCACTGTTATCCTTGTACCTGCTTGTTCAAACAAAACATCCTTATCCATTATCCTCTCATCGCGCCCTCATCTTACGAGGGGTCAGTGTGTTCCTGTACCATCTCTTAGGAATGTATTTACATGGTTATTTGAGAACTCTGGGTGTCCTCTACCAGCCTCTCTGGTACAAGACTGTGTTCACAGTTGGCAATGCAATGGGCCCACATGGCTTCGGATTGCATCAGCAAAAGACATGTGACTCTGTGGGCTGCTATCCCAGCATCCCCGGTGCCACTTCTGATCCAACACTTTGTGGGGAATTTTTGCTGTGTATTATGGGATATCCTCACTCCTTGCAGGGAATTTGTGACTGCTGGGGATCGAATTCCCATAAATCCCTTGGTACTATTCCATAATCTACTCTTATTCGCTCTGTTTTCAGCCACACTGCTGAAACCATGGACACCACACAGAGCGCCAACAATCTCATGTCCATTTTAAGGCTGGGGCAAGGTATTCTCTCGTATTTCCAAGCACACCGTGCTCAGAGACAGGGTACTGAGGATCAGCACATGACATTGTTCAGCCATGACAAGCATTTGCTGACCAACAGGCGCTGAGCGGCGGCATTAGCTTGTGATGCAGAACTAGGCCAACCAGCAGCGGCACCAGAACTTTTGGACATGGGAGGCCACATCCCTGGAGCTGTGCGCCAGGCTCGCCCCAGCCCTGCAGCACCCAGGCACTGAGACAGCAGCTGCCCTTACTGTGAGGAAATGGGTGCTGAGAGCCAGGTGGGAGCTTACAGCTCCACATTGCTATCGGGCAGCGGGCAAGCAGTTTGCTGCTGGGAAAAGCCACGAGGAGGGTGGTCGTCATCCAGATGTGCAAGGCCAGTAAACATGTCCAGCTGCACAGCAGTGTGACCAGACAGTGCGTAGGAAATAATTGATGGAGTCAATGAAATGGGCTTCCCTGGCTGGACAGGGGGTGATAGATGGGCTGCACATCCTGATCCTGTCCCCCCACTTGCCTCTGAGGGGACTTCTCCATGGTTGTGCAAGTGTTGGTGGATCACCAGGGATGATTTACTGACACATTGGCTGGCACGGGTAAGTCCATCGTTATTGCCTTGAGGGATCTGCAGCTCTGAATTGTGAAACAAGACAGATACAGCGACACTTTAACAGAACTTTATTTAATGTGCTGTAAAACACAGCCAGGAAGGAAGGAAAAAGGATTTCCCTCTAGTAACTAGAAAATTAAGGGCAGGTGCTGACTGCGCTCAGCAGCATCGCAGGGTGCAGGACACACGATAAAAGCAGTTACTGTTAGGAGCTGGTTTGACAGTGACCTCGGTAGGGGACTCCTGCCCACTCCAGCTGAGCTGCAGATTCTGCCATAGCACTTGCCAGCTGGACAGACATAGAGTTTGAAATCCGAAGGGACTATTAATGATCTAGTCTGACCTCCTGCATGGACCGGTGGAGCCTTTCACCCAGTCACTGCTGTGTAACGAGATCTAATGGGTACAAGTTTGAAGCTAGACAAATTCAGACAGGAAATAAGGTGTAAACTGTGGACAGGGAGGGGAATTAACCGTTGCAGTGACTGACCATGGGCTGTGGTGGAATCTCCATCGCTGACCATTTTAAAACTAAGACTGGATGTTTCTCTAAAAGATCTGCTCTAGTTCCATCAGGAATTAATTCAGGTCAGCTACGAACTGGCTCCTGCCATTCTAAAACTGCAGGCCCTGCTGGCTGGATTCATGCAAATCTCCTTTGCTTGGTTGGGAAATCTATGAATGTGCTTCCCCCCCAGTGTTCCCATGCATGTGTCTCCTCCTCCAGCCCTTCACATCCCTTGCTCACGGGAGTGAGACCCACCTGCTCTGAAGGACAGGGTCTGAATCCCAGCTCTCCCCCCACAGCCTGTACACGCTGAGAAAGCAGGAAACTAGCTGCACCTGTTTGATCCCTGCCCACAGTCCCTGCTGTCTCCAGAGGGGTAGGAACAGTGATTTGTGCCATAAGCTCAGGGGAGCAGGGTCAGGAGAACTGGGTTCTAGTCCTGGGTCTGCCACAGATTTCCCATGCCTCAGTTTGCCAATCTGTCTGAAGGGGATAATACTTCCCCACCTCAGGGTCTGTGCGCTCTGTTGGAGAGAGGCACTCAGATACCACAGCAATGAGTCCCTCCCACACTCTCCAGCCTTTCTGTCCTGGCGCAGCTCTTGTCAAGGCTTTTCTCCTTTATGTAGCAGATTTACAACTTAACTCCAGCTCAATGGGGAATTTTTGCCTGAAAATATTTAAGTCTAAGCCCTGGTGTAACCCAAATACTAATGATTAGTATACGAATTATGAATATTGTAATAGAATGAAGTTCTAAGATTAATTTAGTTTAAGTTTAGGTCCTTTGATTAAAGTTTGCAATGCTAATGTGTGGGCCTTAGACAGGCCGCAAATGTTAGCTGTAGTTTCCGATGTTGGGATAAAGGTAAATTAAAAGGGATGGAATGTTATGGAAGACCTTGTAATAGATAAAAGAAGTTTTAGTGTTAAAAGTAGCCTGGTACTAAAAGTGATTTTTGTGCCCTGCTGCAACTCTATAACACCCCGAGTCCGGGATGAGAGTGAGACTGTTTTCAGAAAGATAAGTGTGAAGGCCACTGCATGTCCAGATGGCCAAAGGAGGGGCCGAGACTCGGAGGCACCGATAGAAAGCGGACCAGGGCAGATTGATGACCCCAGAAGCAAAAGGCAGGTGTCCCTTGACCACGAATAGATAACGACTCCCCCCAGCTCAACAACAGCCAGAGGGGATCGTCAGCGTACTGTTATCGGATAACCACGTAAACAACTTTCAGACTGATGAGAGGCCTGACAAGGCCAAATGCATAGACTTGCATGGAAGGACGGTCCTATAAAGATGGGGGGGGTGCATGATTCTTCGGGTTCCGTCCTGCTGCAACATGGAGCATCATTCCGGACCGACAGAGGCCAGCCCCTTTCCTCTCTCTCAGCCTAACTGGCCAGTAGGTTTATTTGAGCAACAGACTGGTAACTATAACAGATTTTGTGTGTGTGTGTTCATGCATATGCTACTCTGTTACACCTGAGCTACTGCCTCGGGAGCCGTCGCTCTTCGAGGGAGGGGCTGTGCTGAGTGAGATGCTGGGAATAGCAGATGTTGTTTGGTTTATGGACGGCTCTTGTTTTTATGAAAATGGCCATCCACATGTGGGCTTCGCTGCTGTAAAAGTGCCTCTACGGGTGAGGTGCTGAAGGGACTCGTTTCGGGACTGGCCTTTCCCTCTGGATGCATCTTCTGATCCCCAGCAGCAGACGGGCTGCTGTTGTATCACTCAAAAGCCATTCTCAGCTTTGGTAATTATCAAGGGTTGGGGGTGTTTTACTAACTTGGTGCGGACGTGTGTAAGTGCTTGAGACTAGTAAAGTTTAGCTTTAAGTGAAAGCACTCTTGTGTTGTCCTGTTTGTGCCAGCCATCGATCGGTCGGACGGCCGTGTCTCCCCGGATTTATTCCCTGACCCCTCCTTGCACAGAGTAAAGCTTTGGGTTGAAAGAACCCCGGGTAACAGAATTTGGAGGCCCCAGCAGGGCGTGGTGGAGAGGAAGGAGACGGATGGTACAAACTGTGTGTAGTTTGTCCATTGCAATAGGAGGTAAAAGATGGCGGGGTGGGGTCGCTCCCTACAAGTTCCCGTGTCGCAGTGCGCGAGTTAATCTACGGATACATTCCGTATTCCGTTACTGGGACTCAGAACTCAGGCCGATTGCCTGCTCGAGTGGAGAAATTATGTCCAGAGACAGGGAAACACCTGGAAAGAATGAACAGTTGAACATGATGTTGGGAAACAGCTTGACAGATTTTGTACAAGAGTATGGGGGTAATGGACCCTGGAAGCTCGGTGCCTTCACTGGCCCCGGAGCCTCCCTGCAGCTCCACAAGCAATGGGATATCTGGGTTAATGCAGGAAGGTGGGGAGGTCCGAATGTTAGGGCAAAGAGAAAGGCTTCTTTACAGGGATTGTGGATGGTTGTGACAACACTGGATCAGGAGCTAGATCGGTTAAAAGACCAGGTGCAGGAACTGGAAAGAATCAGAGTTGAAAAGGAAAGTGAAGTGATTAATTTGAAGGCAGAATCGGTTGCTCTCAGAGCGATGTCTCTGACACAAGCAGCACAGATTGTAGGGATACAGAAGCAAGTATGTGATAGTGAGTGGGTCAGTAGTAAGTTGCAGGGGGAAGTGCCTGAGTTGAAACAGCAGACCACGGAGAGCAAAGCTGCAGTCAGAGCCCTTTTGAAGGATTCACAGAGCAGAACCCAGGCAGAGCACGGGGAATGCCGGAGACAGATTTGTGCCCTTAAGACTCAGTTGGGAGAGCAAAGGGGGATCGTGGCAGCGATTAGAGGGAATTGTAGCTGGGAGGAAGACATAGCATCAGAGGAGGATCCCAGTGTATCCCCCCCATTGCAATTATGAGCTGACGGACACTGGTGAGTTCACCCTGGATCCCATCGGGCAGTCTCCATATAGCCCCCTACGGGAATCACTGGAAGAGCTGCAAAGGCCTCCCCGCGATGGCCCCCACAGTCAGTACCTCTGTCACAAAAAGGGGAGGTCAGGGAGGAACAGAGGAGCGGGTGGAGACTAGACCCTTTACCCCTGACCAGGCTAGGGCAGTAGGGAAATCAGTTGGCCCACTGAATAGGAGCACAGCCTTGGGGTGGATGGTGAGAGTATCTGGCATGGCTGGATTCACTCCAGCTGATGTGGCAGCGATATGCAGGGAATGTATGTCCCCCCGAGCATTTTGCAGGGCTCCCTTATGATATCCAGATGGGCCCCGCCCCCAGAGCAGATGATACAGAGAAGCATGTAAATGTGCAGAGGGAAGCAATACACGCCCTCTTCCCGGGAGAAGGCCCCACAGTTATATTTCACCAGGAGAAGCAACAGGCTGGGGAGACCCCCTGCTCCTCCCCTTCCCTCACGGCCCCTCCTCCTAGCCTGGACAGAAGCTGGGTGGTGGTAAGAGCTGCCCAGGGAGCCTGGGCCACTATGGGGAGTCCTGGACCCTCCACCTGCCCTGGGCAGCGCACTCTGGAGGGCAGGGACACAGGGTAGGTGAGGGACTGGGGCTCCCCACTTCTGCCTGGGCTAACTGTTACTACAGCCTAAGGTGACCATACATCCTGTTTTAGCTGGGGCAGCCCCCTTTTTAAACCCTGACCTGACGCCCTGACATTTTGGCAAAACTGGGCATTTGTCCTGTGTTTCTTGCCAGCTGATCGTCACTTGGGAAGAGGAAGTGGGACAATTACCCAGTTTTCCAAAAAACGGGCTGGGGGAGTGAGCAGTAGGGGTTGGGGGGGGGGGTGAGGGAGGGAGGAGGAGCGGATCAGGCCAGGTCTATGCAAGGGAGGGGTTAGGGAGAGGGACTCGGGCCAGGTCCACGTGGCGGGGGGAGCACTCGGGTGACCTCCCAGGGACACCATGCGGCACTGCAGAGGTGT
Source organism: Mauremys mutica (assembly GCF_020497125.1). Classification (NCBI taxonomy): domain Eukaryota; kingdom Metazoa; phylum Chordata; order Testudines; family Geoemydidae; genus Mauremys; species Mauremys mutica. The sequence continues at coordinate 5,271,646 of NC_059074.1, forward strand.
GCACTGCGGGTGTGGAGTCAGAGCGCTGCATGGGGGGGCATGCAGATTTATCTGTGCTTCCTGCCAGTGACACAGATACTGCTCCCCCTCCCCCCAGCCTTCCTCCCTGCCCCCCTAGGGGGCTGTGAGGGGTGGAGCAAGAGCAACACCAAGGGCTCCAAACATCCAGGTCACTTTCCCCATCTGGGCCAGGCTGGGAGGCATCAGGAACTGCTTCTCTCTTGCCCTCCCCTTATGCAGCCCAGGCAGGGGCAGTGGCCTGGATGCAGGGAGCCCTGACATTTCTCAGATTTGGAGACTCCAGGAACACATGAAGACCAAGGAGAGTGACCGCGAACACAGTCACAAGTATAAAGTCGTATCGGTACTGCAAGTTTTATTGAAGCAATCGTTAAAATTACAATTACCCAGGTCTATACAAATCATACAGAAACCCATGCACTAACTAACTACTCCTCTAGTCATACTCACATCCTCACGGATATTCCAGGGTCTGATGGATCTCCCAACAGATGATCATTGATAGAGGGATAGTTCCTGCTGGGGTTTCCCTTGGGGTCTTCCCACTTTTACCCAACCAGGGAATCTCTTTTATATTGTAGTTCTGACCACACCTAACACCTTATGCATATGCATGAAGGTTTCAGCCCTCTTTTCCTTATCTGTACTTCCACACCCCATGAATATTGGGGTGCCCCATTTTTAATAAGTTGTTTCTTAGTTCCCCTTATTCTCATTAGCATCTATGGCAACTTGTGGGCAGGACAGGCCATTCCATGGTGTTACAATCAGGTGCCTCGTGGTCTTGGACAATACGCTGCTGTCTGTTCCAATCTATTTTTCCGTAACATCACCTACTGGCACATCTTTTACAGTAATCTTGTGACCTGACTGGCATGGAGTTATCTGTAGGTCACCCACTCATGCCAAGCATTCCTAAGCCTATGGCCTAGTCTGGCTAAGCTAAAATCTTACAGGCCTCAGCCTGAAGGGCTTCCATACCAGCCAGGCTTTACCTGTATGTCTAACACACACACGGCGCTCCTAAATACTGGTTAATCTTATACATCTATAATCCTGCCATTTAAATCTGCTAGCACACATTAATTATAGAAAAAATTGCATAGAAATGATCCATAACACTAAATAAGACAATAATAAATGGCTACAGCAGCAAAGTCTGGTACATTAATGCCCCCATTTTATCTAGGGGATGCTATACTAATGTTACAGCTGTTTCAGCTCAGAGATTACAGCCTCCTTTGTAAACTCGTCCCACTCTGGAGGAATTGCGCCTTTGCCCTCAAATTTTGCACAATAATTTTCTTCCAATATTGACCTGAAATGGGACACGAACCATTTCCAGTAAGACTGCGCTGAGTTGTCTGCTGTGATGCTCCAATTGGCATATGCAGGTCCCGCTTGTCTATAATTTTTATATGGAATTTGATTCTTTTCACAAAGCACCATGAAGTAGTCACTTGCTACAAGACTAGAGCAGATCTCAATGACAAGCTGGTCTGTTCCGTACCACTGGGTACCATTCAGGGCCTGAGGACGATGGAAATGAACACTGTGGTCTCCGTCATGACCAGGTATTGTGTTTGTGCAAAGAGCCTTGCAAAAGGGACATTGCTCCCAGCATCCACAGAGCTGTTCGAATAGTATTTTATGAGGCTTCAATTTAAATGGCTCCATATCAACCACAGCAAATTCCTGTTTCAGGTTTTCCAGGACCGGGGGCAAAGCTTTACTCATTGCCTCTTTCAGAAACTCTATGTCCTTGATTTCCTGATGTTCGATGCTTTTCAGATCGCTTCTGGGAAGGTCTAAGTCATCTCCAAGTCGGTTGCAAAATTCATCCAGCCACAAGGATACGTTGCCATATTTATCTTTGACAACTCTAGTCGAGTCACGAATAGCTGAAAGAACAAGAGTCTGGAAAGAATCAAGGGAAATAATTAAAAAATTCTTCAGTCTTGGATTTTTCTTGTCTAAACAATAATCATCAACGCATTTCTTGATAAAACTCTCTAAGAAGTCCCTTGGGAAGTGAATGTATTGTCTGTACTTCTCAAAGTTTTCCTCCTCTGCCAGGGATATCAGAATACTGGTCTCCAGTTTGGATCTATTGCCATTGAAGGCTGAATAGTTAGACCTCATCTCATTGGCTATGTCAATGGCAGTCTTGTCATAGACTGCCTGGCGGAGAGCTGCAGAAAGCTTGTTGCATAAGAAATCAGCAAATGTTGTGATGGAAGTTGCTCCTTGGCAGGAAATTTGAAAACATTTAAAGAAATCGTCTCTCTTATTTTCGAGGTAGACGGTTGGATCATTTGCATTCTTAAATGCTCTGTGCATGTCTTCAAACCGCTCTGCTGCCATTTTGCACAGATACAGGGATAACTCTATTTTGTACTCATTATTAAATGTGTATTTTGAGTTTTTGGCTGCAGAGTCCACCTCTCTTCTTATTTCATTCATTATTTCGTGAATGTAACTTTGATTATAATCCATTCTCTGCTCTTCCTTCATATCAATTTTCATCTTAACAAGCTGTATGATGCGAGCTGTAACCTGTTTTATGTTCTTTATATCACAGTTATCCAAAGTCTTATTGAAGATACCTAGTGTTTTCTTCATGACAATATGCTTGAAAATATTGACAGAAAATATATTTTTGTGGGAGGAACTTTTAATTTTCTCTGCTATATTGGGTTCCTGTTTAAAATGCTGCAGAAGAATGTTTTCTACATCCATGCTAATGTCAGGTTCCTCAGCAGAAGGGGCATCTGAAGATACTTCATAGACCCATCGTTTCCAAAGGCTGTCAAAGTTTTCTTTCAATGCTGCTTCACTTAGTTCCTCACCTTTTAATCTCAGAGCCAACTCTTTGCTTCTTCTGAATAGCTCATTTTCATATTCTGACTTCTTTTCAACAAGTTTGCTTTGGTTCTTCTTCAGTTTGATAAGTTCTTCAGCTTTCCTCTCAGTTTCATCAATCAATGATTCTTTCAGATCATTCAGTTTATTTTCAGTACTTGCTTTCCACTGAATTAATATTTCACAGTCTTGCCCCTCAGTGAAGAATCTTTCTGTGTCATTCATGATGGCACAATATTTTTCTTTAACTTCTTCTTCAAGGCTTCTCCTGGTGACATGCTGAATTTCTCTCTTCTTAATTCGATTGTTCAGTTTTGTCTGCAGTTCTAGTATGTGACTTCTCAACTGCCAGGTCCACTGGTTAAACTCTTTTTCTAACCTATTGTATGCTGCAATCTCCAGTGTATTCTTGAAGCTGAAAACAAAGTTCTCATTTAATAAAGCCTTCCACAAATCTCCAATTCGGATTTTTAACTCTGACAGCCTTAAAACACTGCCCTTGGATTCCTTTGTGGCAGCCATGAGAATCCTGCTCTTTAGTTCCTGCACATTTTGGCTGTAGCTGGGATTCGGAGGTGCCATTGGTGGGTCTCCTTCCCAGAGGTGAGCAAAGTAATGAGTGTGGGTGTTCACGTCAAATCGGATAACGTCACTAAAGCGGTTTACATCACAGAACTCTTGCTGGGCTGCAGTAACTGTCATTTCATCTAACTTTTGTTGGAGGCGTCTTCGTCCTTCCATATTCTGTTCTTTTGCAGTTATTTCTCCAACATTTTGGTGCACAAACAAACAGCTTGGGGAGAGCTTTACTTGCTTCATCCTCAGAAATGCCTGGACAGCGATCTGCAGGATATCTTGCATTTCTGAAGGATTCTCTCCAAAAATATTGATTAGAGTCATGTTGCCAAGACCAATGACAAAGGTGGCTAGTTCGTTATCATGATTGAGAGTTGATTTACTGGTTAGTTCCATGGCCCGAAGCCCTTCAGTATCAACGACTAGTATATAATCAATGTTCAGACTTTGTTGGAGATTCTCATTCACTTTAATTAGTTGCATAAATGCTCCCCTGGTGCATCTCCCTGCACTGACGCTAAACTGAAGACCAAACATGGCATTTAGCAATGTTGACTTCCCAGTGCTCTGGATGCCAAGCACTGAAAGGACAAACACCTTTTTGTCTCCTAACTTCTCAGTCAACTTATCAAAAACTGCTCTCACCCATTTCAGTGGCACGTATGAAGCATCACCATCCATCAGCTCAACGGGATACCCTGAAGCCATCAGGTCAGCTGCAATTTGTGGAAGTTCAAGAAAATGTTGATCTTCTTGGGACAAAGTACTGAGAGCTTCATAAATCTGAGCAACCTCTCTCAAAATGTGTTCAAGGCCAATCGTAGAAGCAGCTATCTCAGCTGAGACTGTTTCCAAGTTACTTTTCAATACATTTTCTGAGTCACTGTTTTCTCCTGGGTCTGTTTCTTCCAGCATTTGTGACCATAAGACGTGGTATTTTTGGCGAAGTTCTGCAAGACGGTCAGAGCTCAGATCGTCCAGAAATACTTTCAACCACTGCAAGAAATATTTTTTGGTGGTCTCTGAATGTGACTGGAGAATTTCCAGCACCGACCTCATTAAATCATTGTGGGAGGATGCTTTCCTTATCTGATCATGTCGTATAGCACGTTTTTCTGATTCAATTTGGCTCCGGTGCTGTTCAATGCTTCTCTTCATTTTATCTTGTAAGCGGGTAAGTTCCTTATCTTTCCTACACCACTTGTGCCATAATTGTCCTTGAAGAGGCAATAGCTCTTCCTTCATGCCCGATAAGTTATCCTCCTTGAAGAGGACCATCACTGTCTGTGCCATTGACTTGGCTTGTTTACACTCTTCTTTGTCTTCATCAATGAGAAAACCATGCTGGCGAGCAATTTCTGCACAGGTTTCAAGACTACAAGTGGGGTTCAAACCTGCCAGTAAATCTTTGATTGTTGTTGCCAGTTCATCAATTAATTCTGCTTCATTTCTGTTCTTCATGCCTATTTTTATGTTTAGATTGGATTTACCTGCTACAGTGTTTTCTTTTTCAGTCAAAAGACATACAAAAGGCTTTGGTGATTTCAGGAGATCACTTACAATTTGCCTGCCTATTTTGTTCTCATCAGAAGCTGTAAAGAGAACCACATTTATGGAAGCGATCTCCTGTAAAAATCTGACCTGCTGCTCATGCTCTCTTGCATCCCCGTGAAGATTAGTGAAGGCGATGCAATTGTCAAATCTGTCATCATCCTTTCCACCTGGACAGTACCAGGAGATTTCCACAACCCCGTTCATCAGGAGACAATCTTTATGGCTGCCTCTACAATCACGATGGAAAAAAATGTCATGCTTGTGTTTACTCAGCAGAGCATTCAGGATCTTAGACTTAGAAGAATGAGGTGAATGACCAATCCGTGTGAAGGACACCACAGGTGTATCTGCTTGATAAATCAGTTTGTTTTTATAATTTTTAATGCTAGTCTCCACTCCTGATTTCGCAATATGTTGCCAACTCTTTTGAACTTGGCTAAGGGACCAAAGAGGGAATTCTATTTGTGAAATAGAAGGATTTGGCACCAGAAGTGGGAGTGCAAACTGGCAGATAGCGAGCTTTGTTGAAAGATATTGTCTCATGAAATCATCTGCACAATGAAAAATTGTCATCTGGACATCCATTGGGTGCACGTGTGTCTGCCTTGGTGTACCAGACTCATTAGTTCCCTCATCATCATTTAAAAAGTCCTCGTAGATATCTGAGGTCGCATCTGAGGATTCGTTCATCTTGCTTGACATATTCAATGCAGTTGTTGTTCCTTGTTTTGTTTTACAGTCATTTTTGCAAACCAGATACCGTACCCGATAGTCCAGCATCAACAGCTTTTGCAAAAAATAAAATGGCAGCTCATCCTCTGTGCTGGGCGGTCTGTCATGTAAAGAGGTCTTGTCAATCACATGGAAATCTGCCATCCCCATTTTCCTTGGATAGTAGTTTTCAAGTCCAAGACGTTTGATCAGATTGAGAAAGCCCTGAGTTTTGAATGCTTCAGACATTTTAACATCCTTTGGTGGCGCTTGGGGCTGTGGCTTTGGTAGGGGTGTCTGCTTAGCCCTTTGACAGACATCCCTTAGTTCTTTTATTATATCCTGTTTCTGCAGATTGCTACTGGAAGTTCCATATCCTCCTTTCACAAGGGCATTTAGGTCTCTTTCCAGAGCATTCCAGTCATCACATGCATTAGGCTTCATAAAGACATTAGCTACTTCACCTGACAACAAGTTTCCCAGGTGACGCTTCATGAAAGTCAAACGTTTCTTCTTCTCCTCTGGAGACACGTCTTTGAATTCAGTTGCTGTCACTGTCAGACCTGTCAACAACAGGAAAGCCTGAGCTCTGGAAACATCCTGATCCCTAAGAGTCAAATATCCCTCATGTGCCCTTTGCATTTCCTTTAACATGAAGTTAATTTCTGGGCACCCGAGGAGATACTGGAAAGTGTTACTGTCCACACGGTATCCTGTGCTGGCTGCAATGGAGAGCAATAACAGTTCTGAGTCTATCTGCTCTCGGCCCTGTAGAGCCTTCCGCAAGGAACAGAAAGCTAAGCTCACATCCAAGCTGGCCTTTACTTTGGCTGCCTCCACTGCTGCTGGGGAGGAGTTAGGCCCATAGGTAACAGCCTGTAGGTAATTCTTCATTTCCTGTAGGACTTGAATGAAATCAGCAAATTCAGAAACACAGATAGATTTTTGCTCCTTTTCTTCGGCATGAGAGATCCACTGCATAATGGAGGAAGATTTGGGGAAATTCTTAACGGAATAGACATGAGGGTCCAGAAGGCAGCGCAGCAGAGATTTGGTGGACATGGTGTTATGTGCAGGTAAATCTTTGCATAGTAAAACTGTGTTTTCCAGGAAATCCTGAAGCACCTTATCCGACAGGCAGATGTCGATCCAGGTCCTGTTGTGTTTTGTTTTTTCAATTAGCTTCTGTTTGAAATTGAGCAGCATCACCAGCAGCTCTTCATCCCCAGTGACTTCCCAGGTCTTCATTTCCTCTAAGAATGATCTGGCCTCATCCACTGCACTGACTAATTCCTCCCCAACCAATGTACTTGCATGGAGCTTTGTTAGAGCTTCATAGGCATCTCTGAGACTGCTGCTCATTTCATAAACATCTTTAAAATCTTGTCTGTGATTGGACAGGATTATGTCCCACACTGGAATAAGCTGAGAACCTCTGTCAATAACAGCCCAGGTTTTGTTACTGGCCAGTAGCCCAGATTTCCATGCTGTGAGTGAATCCACTCCAGGTGGGCCACCTGTCTTGGTCACAAACCGCTGAATCTCTGTTTGCATTTGTTTTCTATCTGTGCCCTGAAATGAGGCTGCAGAACTTGATTTTGATGCAGTAACACCAGCTGCAATGCTCCAGCCAAACCCACCATAGCTGCCCCCAATATAGGAGCTGAGTGCATCAGAAGTTCGTTTCTTCACCTCGTCCAGCTGCTCTGCCCGGAATCCCTCAGAAGACGCTTTCCACCAGAATATCCCACCCAAGTGAAGGGGGCCCTGGTTTACATGAGACCCAAATCTCTTGAAGAAACTCCCGCCCCTGCTCTTCAGCAAGTTGAGCTTGTCCGGCTCTGGGGTGTAACTTAAAATGTCCTCAATCTCTTTTAACTCTTGCAGCGCTGCACTGGAAAGTCGAAGCTGATGCTTTGGGAAGTAGCATGAGGCCAGTGGGATGTAGCTGTACTTGGTGGTGCAAATGTAGGTGTGTTCGAGCGGGACCTGTGGGTTCCTTCAGACTCTGAAGAGCTGCTGTAATCTGAGCTGCTTTCAGCACTAAACCCCCAAAATCCACCCTTGGCTGTGACGCTAATGCTGAAGCCCAGCTTTTCCATGGTCCTGGTGAATGTGGATTCTGCTTCGGCCGATGAAAATTCCTTCTTCTTAAACAATGGCCCTTGCTCTGGGCCAAAGAGCTCAAACCCTTCTGGGATGTCTATGAGCTGCTCTCGCTTCTCCACCATCTCTGTGAGCTTCTTGGTCTGGTAAATACCCTGCAGGGCCAGCCCTCCTGACGCCCATCTCAAAACTTCCTTGTCTGGGAGATTCTCACTCTGGGACACTGACTCCTCCAGGAGGTCTAATTGTCTGTGCACATTCTCCATCACCTCTATCAATGGTTTCTCAGCTGGTGCCCAATACTCAGGGGCAATGTCCATAGCTTGCCGCAGCTCCTCCTCTTTCTTTCTTACAGCTTCCTCATGGCGGCTCCTGCCTTTCTCCTGCATTTCTTTTAATTCCTGCAGTGCTGCCTTAGCCTGCTCCTGCCTCTTCTTTAGCATCTCCAAGCGCTGCTCCTGCAGCTGCTTCATTGTTACCTTGCTGTCTGTCTTACGTAGTTCTTGGAGCGCCTGCTTTTCCCACGTGTGCTGCATGTCGCATTCTAACTTTAGGAAGTCTTCATATCGCAGGTGTTTCAAGGCTTGGGTAGAGGTAACTCCAAGTTGTTTGTGTAGTTTAGGCAGCCAGTACTCTGCACTCAGACCCACTGCTTCCAATCTCTTAGCTAGTTCATCCTTTGCAGCATCTCCCTGCGCTGAATTCTTGGGTTTTTCCTTTCCTGTAGACATGGCTGTGAAATGGAGTAGAAAAATAATATCATGCTTTTATGAAGATGTCTCTCCCTCCCTCCCTCCCTCAGCTCCATTCCCAGCCTTATGTAATATATAATGGGCTACACTGTGGCACTTAGCCACAGCCAGGGTGGATAAAAAATTATGACTTTGAAAAAATAAAAATAAATTAAGGATTTTTATTTTTTATTTAAATGTAAGCAGAGTCAAGATGAGCTCTACCCTGACATCTGGTGGTGAACAGTGATGAGTTGTGGAAAAGAACTTCAGGGGCTGATCTTGTTTGCATAGGCACACCCACCCCGCCTAGCAAGAGCCCACAGCCACCCAAATGGTCACTTTGGCTGCTGTGGGATCTCCAGTTTCTCTGTTATTGGGGCAGGAAGAATAAAGTGTTGTTACCCTGATTATGTGAATCAAGGCCAGTGGAACTGTTTTATGACAGAGGGACTCACCATCAGCTAAATAGCACTCACTAGACAAGGGACATGCGTTCCAAAACCCAGTGACTTGAGAGAGGCTGGGGGCAGGTATTTGTACCTGATAGTATGGACCCCTTTTGAGGGCACTAATTGCACTGCCTTTTCTCTCCACTGTTGAAGAGCTGAGCTAATTTTGATTCTATTAAGAGTCTAGTTATAGGCTGCTGTGGTGAATTCACTTTGGGCTAATGGTGCACCAGCACTGGGGCTCCCCTACTATGAGCTGAAATCACTAAAGAGCTAAAATTACAAAGAGCTGAGATCACTGAGTGCTGTGTTAACTAGTAAGGGAGACTGAAGCAGGGGCGGCTCTAGGCACCAGCAAAACAAGCTGGTGCCTAGGGCGGCAAAATCTAGGGGGCGTCCCCTGCTGCCGGGGGGGGGGGCGGCAGGCTGGGCCGGCGGACCTGCCGCAGTCATGCCTGCGGGAGGTCCACCGGAGCCCCGGGACGAGCGGACCTGCCGCAGGCATGACTGCGGAGGGGGCGCTCGTCCCGCGGCTCGGCTGGACCTCCTGCAGGCATGACTGCGGCAGCTCAAGCGGAGCCGTCCACAGCCGCGAGCCGTCCGCAGCCGCGGGAGGTCCAGCTGAGCCACGCGGGACCAGCGGTCCCTCTGCAGTCATGTCCGCAGGAGGTCCGCTGCTCCCGCGGCTCCGGGGCGCCTCCCGCGCATGACTGCTTGGGGCGGCCAAAAAGCTAGAGCCGCCCCTGGACTGAAGATATATTGTTAAGCAGCTGGCAGTTTGTGGGACGGTTGGAGTGGCCCAAGGGACGGCGAGCGGAGCGGAGCTGAGCAGTTTGCAGGATGGTTGGAGCAGCCCGCGGGACGGCAAGTGGAGCAAAGCGGAGCAGAGCAGTTTGTGGGACAGCTGGAGCAGCTCAAGGGATGGCTGGTGGAGTGGTGCGGCTCATGGTGAAGGCTGCAGCAGAACTGTATGGAGAGGCGGGGCAGTCAGCGTCGGACCACATAAGGTGCCCCTTAACACCCCGTATGCTCCTTCCCCCACCATTTCCACCCAGGCTTGGGTGGGTGTGTGTAAAACTCTGCAGATAAACTTTTGAACTCTGGGGCTGCACTGACAAGGGACAGAGACTTTCGGGTTGTTGGGCTTTTTTTTTTTGGGTTGCTGGACTCAAGAGACTTTTGGAGTGTTGGACTTTTGGGACTTCGGGGTGATCTTTTGGGTTGTTGGACTTAAGACCCTGAGGGGAAAAGGATACTGCCAAACTTACTTTGGGGTGGGTCTTTTGCTCATGGTTTGTGTTATGAATCCTGTTTGTGGTGTTTCCCTAACATAATGCTGCATTGTTTCCCTCCTTTATTAAAAGGATTTTGCTACTTGCGAGAGGGGAAGTATTGCCTCTTAGGGGCGCCCGGGGGGGGGGGGGTATGTAATTGTCCCAGGTCACTGTGGGGGGGCTCGAGCTGGTTTTGCATTGAGTTATTGAAACAAAACCCCTAGATACTGAACCCAGCCCTTGTTGCTGACAACTCAGATGGGCAGAAGGGTTACATAAATATATTTTTCTTTTTTAAAAATAAACCTATTTGAAATTATCAAAATATATGTTAAGGCCTAAACTTATTATAATGTATTAAAATCATTTACATTAAATACAATTAATATTAAGTAGTATGTTTGCTGGCTAATTTTTAAAGAAAGTCAAACCACTGAATGGCTGGAAGTCATTATCTAAGCACCTGGAACCAGAGTTTGCTGAAAGGCTAAACTAGCTTTTGACAGCAGTAGCCTCTTCTGCAGTTGCAGTGAACATTTTCTTCATCTCAGTTTATTCAACTAGGTCAGTTCATTCAAAGTTAAGAAACCAACTAGGAGTTAATGAAGCACAAACTCTTGTTTTCCTCTTCCAATCTCTGAATAAAAACTAGCTCTGAGAGAATGAGATTTACTAGTTCTAAAATCCTGAAGGTTGGGATGAACGGAAACAATCTTTCAATTTACTAACTACAGATAATACTTCCTTTCAGAAATCTGACAGTTTTAAATATTAAATATGTTTTAATAAATGTTTTTCTTATATTCAGTACATTTATGGTAGTTTTATTTAACTAATAAGAACAAAACTTTAAATGCATTTTTGCACATTTTCCCTTGAATTCCAATTTCCATTAAAATAGAGCTTGACACAAATCATAAGTAAAAAATTAAACATAATTTCAGAAATAAGAAATTCATCATTTGCCATTTTTCTAATATAATAAAGAAATGTAAAAATTAAGAATCTGAATAAATGTATGTTAGGCTACGTAATTATTTAAATAAATTTGTATAGATATAGTGTATCCTCCTGCTTAGCAAAAAGTACCACCAAATTTAGTGTGAAGTCTCTAATTCTTTGCAAATCAACATGTTTTTTAGTAGTTAGCAACCACTGTGACTCAACATTTCTTTACGTAAGTATCTAAAGGTACAAAGCCAAACCAGATGAATTGGGCAGTTCATGCCTGTCAGAGATACAGTTTCAAGCTGTCTCCAGCCTCGGGGAGATATCGCTGCATTGGTTACACTAGGTCACATTTTAAAGGGTTTTTTCCCAGCCGTGTGAGTTAGTGCAGCGGTTCTCAACCTGTAGTTTGCGGACCCCTGGGGTTCGGCAGACTGTGTGTAAGGGGTCCACAAAAGACTTAGACTGAAAACTGACTGAACAGAATTCAACTCTATATACAGACAATAGATTTCCAAGGGGTCGCCTCCATTTAAAATTTTTTAAAGGTCTGCAAATGAAAAAAGGTTGTGAACCCCAGAGTGAGCCGCAGAATTTTGCTTTAAATTAAAACTTTTATTCTGGAGCACGAGATCTAGAAAACCCCCGGATATGTGTTGGGGGCGGAGCTAAAACTGCAGCTGCCTGTTCCTGTTCTGGCACATTCTGACTTTTGAGTGCATCACTGCACAGCCTAAATCTCCTCTCTCCACAGGGCGCCCTTTGAATGGCAGAAGGGCCATTTCTGGTCCAAAGCCAAAGGAGGGAGGGTTCCCCTAACAGGCGAGAAGAGCCAAAGCTGAACCAAGCTTTACCATGTGCACTTTGCCTGGCAAAGACTAGAGCAAAAGCTTATTCTGTTAAAAATGCCATTCTCCCCGCTCACCACAGGGGGTCGCTCTTACCCTGTGCATTCATTAGCTCAGGCCTGCACAACCCGTAAAGTGGTGAGGGCCATATTACTCCAAAGAAAAAAGCTGAGGGCCGAATCCCGCCCCCCCCCCCCGGCCCTGCCGAACCCCTCCCCCCCCCTAGCACCACCTGCCGCGCGGAAACAAACCCTCCTTCCCCAGTGCTGCCCCACCGAAACAGCGGTATTGAACCTTGGTAATATGTTATAGCGGGCCCCTAAGGTAGTATAATTAAGGTAAAAGAAAAATGTCTTTTTGCTAGAAGTAGAATAAGATCTTCCCCCCATTTTGTAATCAGTTGCCCTGTTGAATGAATGAGGTGTGACTGAGGAAGGTGTGGAAGGCAGCACCTCCAGACACCTGCAACCCTTGGAGAGGGGCTGGGAGCCAGACCAGATCAGTAGAACAGGTCAGCCACCGACTCACAGCTCGCCTCCTCAGCCCCTCAGCCCCGCCCCGGCTCGCCTCCTCACCCCCCACCACTGCCCACGCGCCTCTTCAGCCCCCCTCCCTCGCCCACCATGGGCCGCACAGTGAGCCCACGTGAGCCGCATGTGGTCCCCAGGCTGCATGTTGTGCAGGCCTGAATTAGCGGGCTGGAGTTTATAGGGATGCCAGCCTCAGGCCCGGCTCTCCCCATCCCAGAACCGTGGGGCTTTTCCTTCAGCCCTGGGTTACCTGGCGGCATTTCTAGAGCTGTGGGGAGACGCTGATGCAGCCCAAGAGGATGAAAAATGGAGGCGAAGGGTAAGTGGTGCCGAGAGCCTGAGCCTGCCCCACTGCCAGGGGAGAATCTCACTGGGCAGGACCCATCACCCTCGCAGCCGCAGCCTTTTTCCTAGCAGGGAATTACCTGCAAACAGACTTCGAGTTTTACAAGTTCACTGGCAGCCGCGGATTATCGGGGACACGTTATCGTATGAAACCAGGGGCGGCAGGTTTGTGTCATTTTTGGTGGTGCCCAGAATGGGTCCAAGTCCCCGTTCCCCCCCCCACACACACACACCCCTACCTATGGCTCTGGGAGGGAGTTAGGGTGCAGCAGGGATGCAGGCTGGGAGTTGGGGTGCAGGGGAGGGTGCGGAGTGCGGACTCTGGGAGGGAGTATGGGTGCTGGGTGCGGGCTCTGGGCTGGGCTGGGGTTTGGATGCTGGGTGCGGGCTCTGGGCTGGGACAGAGAGTTGGGGTACAGGAGGAGGTGCGGGGCGTGGGGCTGGGCCAGGGATGAGGAGTTTGAGGTGCAGCAGGCAGGCTGTCCTGGGGCTGGGGTGGGGGGCCAGAGAGGAGGACTCCCCCCTCCGCCGGTAGCAGCAAGCTCCAGGGGAGGAGGGGGTCCTCCACAGACCCCTGGCACGACACTCACCCAAGCCACCTCAGTCTGCTGCTCAGGAGGTCCAGCAAGCCCTCCCCGCCCCCGAGTCAATTCGGAATTGCCTGCCAGGGTGTCGGGGGAAGGGCTGCCATGCGCCTCCTCCCTCCACAGGCGCAGCAGCCGCCTCAGCCTGCCCTGGTGCTGCTCCCTTGTAGCCGGCTGTGGCAGCGGCCGGCGAGGGAGCATAGTGCAGAGCTGCTGGGGGCAGCCGCTCACTGCCCAGGGCAGGCAGGGACACTCGGAGGGCATGCAGAGGCGGCAGATGGGGCCGAGGGAGAGACCTGGCCCCAAACTTTGGTGGGGACGGGCCCCCCAGGCCTTGAATTTTCTGGAGCCCGGCTCCACGGGCCCATACAACTCGCCGTCCCTGGGTGCAACCAGCTGGGGACATGGGCCCTTTTCCATTTGCTAAGGCTGCTAATTTTGTTTCCTATGTAGCTGTTGGGCCCAATGCAGCCTGGGGTAAATGGACGTGTCTGGGCCAGACCCAGCAAGGATATAAATGGGGGGGGAGGTTACAGGTTGGGTGGCTGCTGGTCAGAAACCAGGTGTAAATGGTACGGAATTAGTGCAACTTCCATTGATCTGCCATCCAGTGCATGTGCACAAGGCATCAAATCCACCCCTGGTGTCACTCCACTGACACCAACGGGCTACTAGGATCTTAGCGATGCCTTTGGCCCAAAGAATCCAAGACAAAGGCCGACAATAGGTCCGAGTCCCGTTCAAAGGACCCTCCTGTGTCCCTGGGGGAACCTCGCGCCAGCCACTGAGAGGACAGTAAAACAAAGACCCTGCATTGTACTGAGCAAAATCCTGGTTCCATGGAAACCAATGGCAAAGACCCCACCCACCTGCCCCCGAACCCAGGGCCCCACCTTTCTCCTCTTGACCTTCCCCTGAACCCACAGCTCCCATAGGAACGCCTCACAACCTGCTCTTTAACTTCAGCCTACGGACCCCCGCACCTGCTCCTGAACCTGGGGCCCCACACTGACCCCCCCCCCCACATGCCTGAACTCAGACCCCTCCTTTACCCCCCCCCACCTGCTCCTGAATCTTCCCCCCACCTGCTCCTGAGGCCTCCCCACCCTGCTCCGGACCCACCTGCTGCCCCTTAGCCCCACTAGCCTGCTCCCAGCTCGGCCAGCCAGCTGCTGGATGCCTTTTCTGCGGCTCAGCCCCTGAGCTCAGGCGGGAGCGGCGAGTTGTATGGGCCGGTGGTTCCAGACTCCAGCAAATCCAGGGCCTGGGGGGCTCCAGCTCCACCAGTGTTTGGGGTCGGGTCTGTCCCCCGTCCCCACACGCCTCCCCCGAGCGTCCCCGCCTGTACCCTGGGCAGGGAGTGGCTGCCCCCTGCAGCTCCGTGCTGCGCTCCCTCCCCGGCCGCGGCCGGCTACAAGGGACTGGCACCGGGGCAGGCTGAGGCGGCTGCTGTGCCCGCGGAGGGAGGAGGCACATAGCAGTCCCCCACCCCCACCCCGCAGGCGACTCCCAGTAGACTTGCGGGGGGGCTTAACTTAACCTTCCCCCTCCCTCCCCATCCCCAGGGGGAAATACCTGCATTAGGAGACTGCACCCTCTTTCCCCGGTGCCTTGTATCTGCCTCCTCCGGTCCCACTCGCTGTCCCGGCACAGTTTGTTCACTTTCACTTTCACTCTGCCTGTACTTGCTTCCTGAGCAGGTAGCTGCTTGCAATCTCAGCTGGCTTCTGCTTTCCTAGAAATCACAAGTATTCTCCATAAGGGCTGAGATTTCCTGTAGGGAGTCAACTGTTTTCCGCAAGCCTGCATGCAACTCAGTTCAAACACACAGACACTTTAGAGCTGGAGATTTCGGTAGGGAGTTAGCTTAGGTGGGGATACAGTTCGCCCCTAAGCCCCATCCACACAGAATGCCAAAATGAGATGCCTCTTGCTGTAGACCAGGGGTCGGCAACCTTTCAGAAGTGCTGTGCCGAGTCTTCATTTATTCACTCTAATTTAAGGTTCCGCGTGCCAGTCATACATTTTAACGTTTTTCGAAGGGCTCTTTCTATAAGTCTATAATATACAACAATAATTTAGTTATATATAAAGTAAATAAGGTTTTTAAAATGTTTAAGAAGCTTCATTTAAAATTAAATTAAAATGCAGAGCCCCCTCCGGATCGGTGGCCAGGACCCGGGCAGTGTGAGTGCCGCTGAAAATCAGCTCGTGTGCTGCCTTTGGCACAAATGCCATAGGTTGCCTACCCCTGCTGTAGACTGTGGAGACCATCATAATAGGTTCATCCTATTTCTTTCTTACCTGCTTTGATCAGCAGAAAAGTCAACAACACAGACATTTACAATGTTGCCATTAGGTTTCAGAGTCAACAATTTCATTAAGATAAATGGGGCATTTCCTGTCTGCCAGAGATACAGTTTCAAGCTGTCTGAATGCTCGAGGAGACATTCTGCACTGGTTACATTGGGTCACTTTTAAAGGGGGTGGATTTTATTTTGGGAGGTGGGTTGTTTTTTGTTGTTGTTTTTTTCTGGTGTGGGGGGGGGGGAAGTTGCAACCGTGTGAGTTAGAGACTTAATTTTGTTTTGAATTGGAACTTAGATTCTAGAGCACAAGATGCAGCCACTATAGAAAAAATCCAGGATACATGTTGGGTGCAGAGTTAAACCCGCACCTGCATATTTATGCTTGGCACGGTCTGACAATGCAGCATCTCACTGTGCAATCTACATCGTCTCTGAACATGGCGTATTTCGACTGGAAGAGGTCTCTCTGCTACAAAGGCAGTGGCGGGAGGGCTCACCCTTAGCACGAGAGAAGAGCCAGCTCTGAACCAAGCTTTCCCACCTTCAGGTTGCCTGGCAAAGACTTGAGTCAGAGCAAAAGCTGATTTCTGCTAACAATGCCATTCTCCCCTCTCACCGCCGAGGGTCAGCTTCACCCTGGGCATTAATTAGCCGGCTGGCATTTGTAGAGATGCCCCTTCATCCATGGCTCTCCCCCTCCCAGAGCGGGGGGGCTTTTCCCTTCACCATTGGTTACTACCCTGACGGGGTTCTAGAGCTGCTGGGGGCTGCGGACGCAGCCCAGGAGGAAGACAGCCAGAAGTGAGAGCTCGTGGGGTCCAGGCTTTGAGCCCGCCCGCTGCCCGGGGTGAATTTCACGCACACCGAACCTCTGACCTCTTGCTCTCCAGGAATTATCTGCAAACAGACTTTGAGTTTGACGAGTTTATTGGCAGCAGCAGATTATCAGGGACACGTTATTCCATCTTCTCCCCAGCCCCTCCCCACCTACACTTCCCTTCTCTGTATCGACTGCTTCCAAATCTGCCCTCCGGGACAGAGGGAACATGAAACCCACTGGGGCTGCAGGGGCTTTTCCGTGCTTTCTACTTGCTAAAGCTCCTACATTTGCTTCCCATGTAGCTCTTGGGTCAAATGCAGCCTGGGGTAAATGGATGTGTCTGGGCCAGACCCAGCAAGGATATAAATGGTGGTGAAGGTTACAGGTTGGGTGGCTGCTGGTCAGAAACCAGGTGTAAATGGTACGGAATTAGTGCAACTTCCATTGATCTGCCATCCAGTGCATGTGCACAAGGCATCAAATCCACCCCTGGTGTCACTCCACTGACACCTATCAGAGGGGCAGCCGTGTTAGTCTGGATCTGTAAAAGCAGCAAAGAGTCTTGTGGCACCTTATAGGCTAAAAGACGTTTTGGAGCATGAGCTTTCGTGGGTGAATAGTCTGTTAGTCTATAAGGTGCCACAAGACTCTTTGCTGCTTCCACTGACACCAACGGGCTACTAGGATCTTAGCGATGCCTTTGGCCCTCAGAATCCAAGACAAAGGTCGACAGTAGGTCTGAGTCCTGTTCAAAGGACCCTCCTGTATCCCTAGGGGAACCTTGCTCCAGCCACTGAGAGGACAGTGATACAAAGACTATATGGTAACAGCTTTGTTATCTGGCATATTGGGGGAATGGGGCTGCCAGGAAGTAAAACATTCCAGTTAACGAAGAGGGAGGGTGTTTGGGTGCAGAGGAGGGCTCAGGACTGGGGGTTGAGGTGCAGAACGGAGTGCAGTACATGGGCTCTGGGAGGGTGTTTGGGTGTGGGAGGGGGTTCAGGGCAGGGGATTGGGGCACGGGAGGGGGTGCAGGGAGTGGGATCTCAGCAGCGCTCACCTTGGGTGGGTCTCTGCAAGTGGCAACATGTCCCTGCTGCTCCTAGGTGGAGGCACGGCTAGGCGGCTCTACACGCTGCCTCCACCCACAGGCACCGCCCCCACAACTTCCATTGGCCACGCTTCCTGGCCAATGGGAGCTGGGGAGCCAGCGCTCAGGGCAGGGCAAGGCGGAGGCAGCATGCAGAGCTGCCTGCTGCACCTTCACCTAGGAGCATCAGGGATGTATTGCTGCTTGTGGGTAGCCACACGGAGCCAGGTAGGGAGTCTGCCGGCCCCGCACCAACCGGACTATAAACCGGACTTTCAGTGAAGCTCAGACATGCCAGTTTATAGAGATTTCCAGTTGGATAACACGGCTTCTACTGTACATTGTACTGGGCAAAATCCTGGTTCCACTGAACCCAAAAGCTCTCACTGAACCCAGGGGAGGCAGAATTTGGCCCTTTGTCGCTGCAGCGCAGCGTTCCACTCATCACATGGTTACAGCCAAAGTGGCTGCTTCACACAGCTATTAAACCTGGTTCAGTTCCCTTCGGAATGCCTGAAACCGGGCCTTCGGCAGTGCTTTGTAGGAATCCCTGCCCAACTGCAGGCACTGCCACGGTTCATTATCGTGCCACGTACTGTCCCCAGATGGGTCATATGTGAACCACAGGGCGCCCAGTCACACACTGGCTATTGATCCTTTTACTTGTAGCGTTTGTCTAAGAAAGGGAATTAACTCGCTGTCTGAAAACCAATACAGGGGGGGAGGAGACGGTGGAAATGGTATGAATGGGTGATAATAATGACCTCTTCCAAACCAGTTTCCCCACTGATTGTATGACGGACTGTCTCTGTTTTATTATATATATAGAGAGAGAGAGTGAGTGTGTGTGTGTGTGTGCACACATACACTGAAATTAGTGGAAGCTATTGGGTACTGATCACTTGAAATCAGGTGATTTATTTAGGTGCCTTAATCTAAATTTATGTATTTAACTTTAGGCCCCAAAGTTTGAAAATCTTGGCGCTTATTTTTTTGCCGTCAATGTTCTCAGATTTGATGAGTAGAGCGTGGTGCTGCCACCAGGGGGCGCACACAGCTAACTTGCGTCATCCTTTGCTGCTGCGCCCCTGCAGAGGCTGCGCTCCGTGGAGTTGAAATTCCCTGGGCACCTGTTGGTAAATAGGTTACTGAAGGCGCAGGGTTGATATCACTGACTGAACCCCCAAGACTCTGTTGCAGGACCTCACTAAGCTGCAGTTTAAAAACCCACGCTTGATTGCTAGTACAGAGGGAGCCGGTGCCTTAGAATGATGTCAGCTCTCATTGTGTATTTGCCCTGGGTTTATCTTGAAAGCTGTTTCCAAAGACTCACTTCTCCTGCAATGTCCACAAGTAGGGGGTCAACAATCACCAAACCCAAACCCTCCACGTTACGCCCTTCTTGGTGCAGCTCCAGTGGGTCCTGGCTTCTCTGTGTCTTTCAGATGTAAGCTCTTGGGGGCAGGGAACTTGCTTTCTTCTCTGTCTGTACAGCACCTGACACAACAGGGCCTTGAGCTTGAGCAGAGACCGTAAGTGCTACTGAACTAGACCCCAGTATAACGGGGACGTGTCTTTGTTCTGTACAATTCCCAGCACACGGTCAGTGCTGCACAACCAATAACGCAAACAGTGGCACTTGCAGTTTGCATAATTTCTTTCACACATGCTGGAGCAGGGCGGTCTGCCCCTTTAAAGACCTGCAGCAAGCCCTGGCCCAAGGAGAAGCCCAGCAGGCAGGTGTTGGGAACCAGCTGATCCAGCCAGGCAGCAGCTAATGGTTGGCTGAGTCCCAGTGGAAGGGATTAAAACCGAGCTGGGGACGGCTGATTGCTCTGTCCCCAACTGGGCGGACAGGCCCACCAGGCGACAAACACAGTAGCCCAAAATGCTTGACAGCCTTATAAGACATAGCACTGCTATGATAGCAGTGGCTTTCTGCCAGGGACACAGTGCCAAATTCCCCAGAACCCCCGTCTGGCGGACTTCAGGGCAGGGCACATTGGCTGAGCTCCGTGTCCTGCTGTGTGGAAGCAGAAGGATCTGGATGGGGCAGGATGGTGATGGTGGGCTGTGCCAGCAAGTGGTGGTCTCTGTCCCCCATGCGTTCCCCAAAGCAGTGCTTTCTGCTGGGTCAGTCCACAGCAGTGCACAGGGAGGAACAGGGGGTGGGGGGTGGATGTGGCCAGTGACCCCATGGCCGCATGGATCCCCTGGCTTTTAGCTCCGTTAACGGGCAGTGGTGCGATCGCAGCTAAGCTGCTGGGCCGTGCCCTGGGGAGAGGCTGCCGTTCCCCGAGCTCCCCACTGAGACCCGCTGCACAAGGGCTCTTTGTGTAGAGATGCCCAGTTTGGCCCTATGGCAGCTGCACAAACCCGTGGGGGAGGATTTTGCTTGGCAGCAGAGCTCTCTGCTGATGCAGGGATGGGCTCCTGCCTGCTCCCAGGGGTAACTGTATTTATTATTTACGAGTGTAGTTTTTAATCACGTTGAAGTGCCGGGATGCTCCAGTGAGGAAAATGATGGGTGGTTTTAGAGACGTGACTAAATACAGGCCGGGATCAGTATGGACGGTTCCTTAGTCTGCACAGAATAAGCACAAACAATTCCACATCATCGGGATGCATTCAGCCAATGCTCAGCAGTTAAGTGGTGCTGAACCAGGTGTTGAATAGGAGTCGGGTTCAGAGATGATGGAAAAGGGGGAGGGATTCTGATCTCCGTGACCTCAGTGCAAGGCCCTGTCCACATGACAACTGTTAACCAAGTTTGTTACCATTTCATGGACTGATTGGCTCGCAACATGGTTTGTGTCTACACAACCAACACCTGGTAAAAACAGGCTTAGTAGCCATGGCAGCTAACAGCGTTTCACACCTGCCTATGGCTGGGTTCCTATAACTCGGCTGTGATGCTGTTATTATGATGCAGGCAGCACCCCCTCCCCACCCACAACCGATCTGGGCACTCTGCCTTCTTCCCAGTTGTCTGTGAGCTGGGCTATCCCAGAATGCATTGCCCCATGGGCTACCGGTGCTGCCCTCTCTGTATCTTCCTGCAGCCACTCTGTTCTCCACTGAGGAGAGCTCTCTTGAAGAGAGCTGCCCAGATTTTCCCAGCATGCACTGATACGAACAAGGTTAGGCAGCATGTTAAGTTGGATGCAATGACAAAAAATCTGTGCGTGACCAATAACAGAATCACACAACCAACAGTAACTGGCTCCGCCCCTAGCTGGTTACAAAATCACAGTTAATAGGTGCAGTATAGACAGGATCTAAATCTGAAGCAACTCCACTAAAGTTAATGGAGTTAGTCCAGAATTACTCCGGTGTAACTGAAAACAGAATTTGGTCAGGGTCTTGAAAGGGACAGGTTCCCAAATAAAGATTAAAAGAAGAAGGGGGCATGAATCAAACGAAGATGAAATGTGTTACAAAGATACCAGAAATCACCTTCCTCAAAACAGGGATCATGTACTCCCTGAGCCAGCATCCCAGACAAGGGCTGAGCTTGTGTATTTCAGCAAGTGGGTTAAATTCAGGGGATCCCAAGGCCCTGGTTTTATTGGGAAGCCAGAGCAAAGAGACAGACTTGTCTTACACCTCAGTCTGAAAGTGGCCAGGTTTGGGCTCAGAAATAGCTGCTGGGATTAAATTTTGGAGGGGCAAGCCCTGACCTGGAGAACGCCCTGCCCTCTCCTCCCACAAACATCATCCCTAGGACAGACCCAAAGCCCGTCTTCCAAGCACACGTGCTGTGGCAGGGGATAGGGAGAGAGATGAGCTAACTGGGACCTGGACAACTTGCAATCTGGTTTTCACATATGGATCCCTTTGATGTCAGCTGGAGCTGCGGCTGCTCAGCATGTAGGAAGCAATTAGAGATTTATCATTAGTAATTTCATTTGGAAGTGAGCTGGCAGGCAGAGTGGAGCACAGTGCACAGGTGTAATATGCTCTGGGCTCTCTGTCCTACTCAAAAGGCCATATTGACCGCAAGTGAAGCTTGAAAGTGGCCTTGGGCATTAGCCTGAGGGACAGCACATTGCTGTGACCTAGACTAGAGGTCACAACGGTCCAGATGATCACGGTCAGGTCTGAATCTGAGAGGAACGGCCAGCAAAAATCTGAGAGACTCTGGCCATTGCCACTGTGTGGGAGTCCAGGGCAGAGAAAAGCCTGGGAGAAACCCAAGATCTCAGACTACTTTGACAATAGATAGGCCAGGGCCCTCAGCCGATGGAGCAGACACAGGCTTTGCCAGTTCCTCAAACTGCTTCCTCTTGCCAAGCAGCATTGCTTCCCTTTTATCTGAGCTGATGCCAGCGGGTTTCCAGCCAGGTCCTCGTCTCTGCCAGACATTGACAAGGCAGGGAATTGGTCCTGTCCCAGCCCACGGGGAAGGAGCCGTACAGCTGCATGTCCATGGAATAAGCATTGGAATGTTTTATTTCATCTTCAGCCTTTTCCCAAAAATGTCTAATTGCCTTTTAGAGAGACAAGGGGGGGTGAGGTATTGTCTTCTATTGGGCCAACTTCGGATGGTAAACGAGACAAGTTAACGAGGTTCACAGGCCACTTACCAAGGTAAGGAGATTCTACAAGAAAACAGGAAAACATTATGTAATGTGTGGTGATCGTGTACCCGGGGGGTTAATCAGGAGTAAGTCCATTGAAATAAATGAAGTTAAACTGATGTAAAACAGCATGAGCGGGAGGAGAATCAGGCTCCTTTGGACAGGTATAAATCCAGAGTAACTCCACTGAGTTTGATTTGCACAGTCGATCTGAGTTGACTCTACTCCACTGTATTATAAATTAAACCATTTGGTCCTCATTTCAATATGAGAGGGATATGTAAATTAAACAGTACAGCAGGCAAGGGAGAAAAGGGACATTTTCAGGTGCATTTTGAATGAATATATAGGGCCAGATCCTCATCTAGTTTAAGTCTGAGTAGCTCCATTGAGCTATGCTGATTTTCACGAGGTGAGGATTTAGCCTGGAGAACTGATGAGGTTGTTCCACATGGCTGAAGCTGCGTAGGAGACTTTAGTAGGGACAAAAGAGGCAGGGATGTGGAGACAGGAATAGAGAGAGAGAGATCGTTATTTGTATTGATCACAGACACATGATTAGGTGAGATTCTTTCCTTCTTCATCTCACCCTTCTCTAGGTTAATTATTCAACTACAATTGATTAAAGTGGTTGTTCTAAAACCCAAGAGAAAACAAAATGTAGCCGTAAAACCGAGTCAACTAATGCGAAGTTAACTTAAAACTACAAAGAAATAATAAGACTGAGCTCATCTGAGGCTGTTGGTACAGCCGTTTTGGGCCAGGTTGACCATTTTGAGATCTGAGCAGCTGCTGGTGGTAAGTTTGTTAGTAGTATATTCATATATTCAGGGCTTGGCTCTCCTCTCAGTTACCCTGCGGTAAATCAGGGGTGATATCACTAAAATTAATGCAGTGTAAAACCAGCCTCGGTGAGAGGAGCATCTGTCCAGCATTAACTGAGGCCACATTAAACTGCGTTCGTGGGCCCTGACATGCTAAAAATTTGTGTGTGTGTGTGCAGGTGAAAGGCGCTGCACTGGCAGCCTGGGAGACCGAAGTCAGCAATTCACCCACTGAATAAATAATTTCACCCACAAATAAAAGCAATGGTAGTCCATGCTTCCTCCATATCATAGCACCAATGCCTGAGCTCTGTTTTAGAGGGGAATTTGGTGGCGGTTTGTTTCACATATCTAGGTAAGTACTGCAAGGGCATCACCGCAGTATCTGAGTTCCTTCCACATTCTAAATGCAGGACTCCCTGCTCTGACTGGAGTGACTGTTTTCAGTAGAAGTGTTTTGTGTGTGGTCTTTATGGGGAAGCTAAGCTGAAGACTGTTGAAATAGGTTCCTGTCTGCATCCTACAGAACTTGCCCATACCGGTATTGCCCTGGCCTCTTCTTTTGTCATTCAGTGTTGAACGCATTCTAAGACAATATGCATTTCCTCACCTTTTGGGGGCGAAGCCAGACTTTAAGGCACCTGCTCCCCTACATGGTGTAAACTTCGCTTGTGCCAATCAGAAACGAACACAAACAGGTTTTGGGCCCCGTCCCCTATGACACTTCTATGATGTCATTGTGGGTACTTTATGGCCTGCCTGCCATGTGCAGGCAGAGAGAGGAGAAAGAAAACGAATCCTGTGTATACCAGTGTATTCTGTGTATACCCTTGTATCCTGTGTATACCTGTAACCGAGCCTGATCACCTCAAAGCCTCTCTCTCAGCTCACGTGTTTCAAATAGAGCTTCTACGTTTGCCGGTCGTTATGCGTTGGTTTGTATTTGTAAGTATCAGTTATTACTAAATGCTGCATCTTTGTTTATAAATATTGTTAGTAGATAATTTAGACATTGTGTGTTTTAAGTTTCATTAACTCTATTAGCTAATCATACGCTGCTCCCTTACCCCTTGTAATTATCCCCAATAAAACTTTTAAATTGATTAAGTTTAGTGTGTGTGTGTGTGTGTGTGTGTGTGTCTGCAGTTTGCATCGTGACCCACACACTCCTTGCATCCCTTACCAATATAGTCTGTTGCCACGTGCAGCCTGGTAAATAACAGGCCTGCATTTTCTTTCGCCCCTGCAAGTCCGTGGCAATCTACAAAGACGTGTTGTACCTTTCATCATGGAGGTGCTGAAGTCCATGGTCGTTCTGATGTGACCTGAAGGCAAGCTCCCCAGTTGTGGCTTAGCTGCTGGGAAAACTCAGTTTCCATTTCTCAGAAGTCCATCGCCTGTTGAATCATTGGCCTCTCCTGTGACTGTAAACAGTGACAATGATGGAATTTGTGCCGTGGAGGCTAATAAAGGGGTGGTACCCAGGAGACCCGGTAAGAGACTGATTTTCATTTTCCTGGCCCAGTCACCTGACATGGTATGACGCAAGATGCCAGCTCAGGTCACAGCCAGTCAGTTCATTTGTGTATCAGTACAGATCAAAGCAATTGTTAAATGTATGAGTGTGTTTGGCATTTAAACCGTATTAGCATAGATCAAAACGATTGTTATATGTCTAAGTATGTATTCAGCAGTTTAAACGTCATGAAAACTAGTGGAATGTTATTTGTATTGTTTTCAATAACTGTTCCTGTTGTAATGTAACAGCAAACATTTACATTATGTTCATCCTGTATCTAAAAGGCCCCTCAAACTACAAAGCAGCCTTGTGAAATGCAAATGAAGAACTTTAGTGGTCAGGTTGTGTGGTGATAGGATGTCAAAAGACTCCAAATTCCTTCCTCACTCTCCCTCACCAAAGGAAAAGCTCAGGTGGATAAAGACCCTGTCAGCTTGTTTCCTGTCAGAAGCAGCTTTAAATATGGATACAAGGGAAGATCTTTTATCTCTGGATTGTTTTGGACTCTGACAGGGAAGTGGACCAGATGCAAAGCGGAGATCCCCAGAGAGTACCTGGATTCCCTGAAAAGATTTTTGGAAAACTGGCAATTTATTACTTCTCTGCCACCATTTGGAATTAAAAACTGTGACTCACCTGTTAATATATTTTACTTGCTTTAACCTCTCAATAACTCTAATTTATTTTTCTTTTGTTAACTAATAAACTTTTAGTTAGTTTACTAGAGGATTGGCTGCCACTGTTGTCTTTCATGTAAGATCTGATTAGTAGCAATTAATCTGGGGTAAGTGACTAATCTCTTGGGACTAGCCGCAACCTGATGTGTGAATTTTGGTTTGAGTTACCTTTTATTACACAGTCCAGTTTGTCTGGATGGCAAGATAGGCTGGATAGTCTGTCTGTGATGCCATGGCAAGACTGTTACAGTGATCCAGGAATTTACATTTGTCATGGGCTTGGTGAAATCTAAGCATAGTACACACCACCAGTTTGGGGTGTCTGCCCTGTTTTCTGACAGTGGAACCTGAAAGAGGCACTCACAGTTGTGAGCCACTCCAGAGAGCACACACATGGGTCAGGGTTACAAACAGTTAATACCTTTGTCACGTGGCAGGGGACACTATCCAATGGCTGTGTTACAGACACCTACACTCTCAGCATTGGCTTGAGACATCCCAATATAAGCTACTAGCCAGCCACCCGATGAGAAAAAGATTTAATTATCATCAACCTGGGTTAGATTTGCACTGGTGACTTATAAGTGAAAAACCTTATTATTGCATTAGTCTTCCTCTTAGCCCCTAGGACAGGGGTCGGCAACCTTTCAGAAGTGCTGTGCCGAGTCTTCATTTATTCACTCTAATTTAAGGTTTCGTGTGCCAGTCATACATTCGTGTGCCAGTCATACGTTTTTAGAAGGTCTCTTTCTAGAAGTCTATAATATATAACTAAATTATTGTTGTATGTAAAGTAAATAAGGTTTTTAAAATGTTTAAGAAGCTTCATTTAAAATTAAATTAAAATGCAGAGGCTCCTGGACTGGTGGCCAGGACCCGGGCAGTGTGAGTGCTACTGAAAATCAGTTTGCGTGCCGCCTTTGGTAGGTTGCATACCCCTGCCCTAGGACTTGCTATCTGATACAGCCTCTGAGAATGCCTGGCGCATCCACCTTGTTACCAAAGGTAATGATCACTGTCTATTTTTGAGCAATGTAGAACACTGAGTGATGAATAACAGCAACTTACAGTGTTAGATCCTTTGAACTGAAGACTGCTATACATTGTGCTGGCTGCCAACAACCCCGACAGGTCATTTCACCAGAGCACACGGGCACACCCTTGTTTCCTTGGCCAAGCCGTCTGCACCAGGGATTGTGGGGTGATGGTGTACTGCAGGGGTTCTCAGACTTTTGTACTCGTGATCCCTTTCACACAAGCCTTATACATTAAAATCACTTGTTTATATATTTAATACCATTATAAATGCTGGAGGCAAAGCGGGGTTTGGGGTGGAGGCTGACAGCTCGTGACCCCCATGTAATAACCTCACGACCCCCTGTGGTCCTGACCGTTTGAGAACCCCTGGTGTACTGCCTCTACACCAGTCAGCAACTCCTGTATAGAAGGGGAATCCTTAGCTGGGTTTATGGCTGCTTTGTGCGGGCCATAGCCGGTCTGAGCATCAAAACACAGAGGGAGCGTTGAGCACAGCATGCATCAGAGCCTCCTGCAAAGGCCTGGAGACCTGGAAGCCTGGTTCTCCCCAGCCTTACAATGGGTGGGGATTTTGTTACTACTGTGGAACTGCAGTGCCCAGGCCTTCCAGCCTCAGATGCAGTAAGTGGCAGTGTCACCGATAGCTGTGTAATTATACAACCCCCTATTTACAAACGGCTACTTTTCCTCAAGGATTAATCTGTAGGGTCCTGCTGGCTCCCGCTGGCAGCCACAGCACCTCTGAGGCTGCAGCCTATGCGGACAGATCATCCTGCGTGAGTGCAGCACCTGCAGCCCAGCAGGGTCCCGGCCCCTCCAGTCCCGGGGGCTACAGCAATGGGCCGGGCCCTGCTCCACCAGTGTCTGGCACCCAGCAGGCAGGGCTGGCTGCAGAGGACCCCCCCTCTCTCTTTTGCTAGGGTGCCTGGGATTCTGTCCCCATTAGCCCCCTTGCAGCAAGGGGCTCCCCTCTCCCCCTGCAGGGGGCAGCCCTGCCTGGCCCCAGGGTGACCCAGCCTCAGGGCCATGCGCTGCCTGGCTGGGAGGTGCCACGTGATCACAGGCAGGGCCTGCCCCTGCCTGTCCCAAGATGGCGGCAGCGGGAGGGCCGACGCGGTGACGTCACCAGGCACGCCGGGTGGGCTGATGCCGAGCCAGGGGAGGGCGTGAGCGTGATACGGGAGGCGGCGGCGACGGCAGCCGGCGGGGGCCAAGTCAGGTCTGCTCCGCGCTGCCAGTCCCCTCGCGGCTGCTGCTGCTGTCAGAGCGGCCGCTTCCTCGCCCGCCCCGCCGCCGCCATGGCCGGGTACGAGTACGTGACCCCCGAGCAGCTGGGCGGCTTCGACAAGTACAAGGTGCCTGCGGCCGGGGGGAGCCCCGGGGGAGGGGGTGATGGGAGGAGGAGGAGGAAGGGTGGGTTCCTGTGGGGGGAGCCCCGGGGGGGTTCCCGTGGGGGCTCTCGGAGGGGGGGTACCTGGGGGGGGAGCCCCGGGGGGGGTGATGGGCGGGGGGGGTCCGTGGGGGGAGCCCCGGGGGGCGGGGGGGCATTTACCGGGGCGATGCGCCTGAGGCGGCGGCGGCCCCGCCCCCCCCCCCCCCCCCAGCGGACGCGCCCCGCTGTCCCCCCCCCTCTCCCCGGGGCGCCGTGACACGTGCGCGGTGGCGGGTGTCGGCGCCTTCCCCGGCCCCGCCGCCGCCCGGCCTGCCCGGGGCCGGGTGCCCGCTCCATGCGCCCGGCTCCTGCCGGAGATCCGGGGTGGCGGGACGGCCCCGGGCGCGGATCCCACCTGCCAGCGCTGGAGGCCGCTGGGGCGTGAGGTGCGAGTCTCCATCTTCCCCCCGCGGCCGGGTCGGGTGCGCCGGGCCCCGCCTGCCGGGGGGGGGCTGCGCCTCGTGCTGCGCCCCCCCCTTCGCTCAGGGGCTGCCCTGGGGGTAGATCTCCCCCCCCCGGGTGAGCGCACACTCCGGGGTGCTGCTGGGTATTGCCCGAGCCCGCCGGCCGGGCTCTGATCCGGATTCACATCCCACCGACTAAAGCCGGCCAAGTTCAATCGCGGGAGCCGTTTCCTTTGTCTTCCCCCAAGAACTCTTACCGTGTGTGATGCAGGTATAATGGAGTCCCCAGGGAAAACTGTGACCTTCAGTGTGGTTGTGGCTGCTTTGCTCATTTTAAATGGGTGCGGGTTTTTTTTTTTAAAAAGCTTTTACTGCCTGACTCTCACTTTCTATGCTGTCTTTTCTCAGGCTGAGAAAATCCTTCTCTGTCTAATCAGGCTGTTTGGCAGCAGCAGCAGCTTTTGTAACATGACTGAGTGAAGCTAGTGATGACACAGGATTGGGGTTTTCGCACTGTGTTCTGAATACAGTGGGTGTATACACCTGGCTGTTGTTAACTGGGTTTGTGGCTTTCCGCAGTAGGACTGTTTTGTGTTGCAATGTTGTTGACTGGCCTTGTGGCTTTCCGCAGTAGGAGTGTGCTGTCAGCTTGCTGCATGGGGTCTGAGTCACGTGAGTCACCTTGATGTTAACGGGAGTCGTGGGACTTAGATCTGTATTCAGCTGCGAACACTTTATGGAATCAACCATGTTAAATACATGGGTGCACGTTGCTGTTTTATCTCGCAAAACTGATGGGTGTTCTTATACAGAAGCTGATCCTCTGGTGTAGATAATACAGCTTAAAACGTGTGGGAGCAATGAGTAAGTGTACATCGATGAAACCTATTTAAGGAAATAATTGTAAACACGAGTAGACTTTTTGGGGGGTATCCAAATTTCAGTATACAGAAGCAGACGTACCAAAACTCGTGGTCCCTTTTATAATGTTCTAGGGTACTTGACATAAGACTCATATTCATCTGTGGTACTAATAAAACTTCACTCAGATCAAAATAACTATAAACTTGGATTTATTTTTTTATAATTGGTATTCATTCCCCCCGCCCAGCCCCCGCATCAGGAGTGAAACTAGACAGGTTAACTTCACCTTCTACTTAGTTTTGCTGTCTGGTTCTCGGGTACTAGCATGGTATTGTATCCCATTTAGGTTTTTTATATAGCACTTATCACCTTGGTCTCTGAGCACCTTCAAGAGTTAAACCTCATGATTAATACCAGTCAAGTGGGGTTCCTCTGTGCCTCACCCAGGGGGATTGATTGTGTATGGGTGCCTTTCCAAACCCATGGCACGTCAGGCTAATAGAAAACTAAGGGGGAGGAACTGTGCTTTGCGCATGGGCTGGAAATGGGTAAGAGAGCGAGTGCCACAGTCTTGGGCCATCCCTCGCGAGAGCTGGGTCTCCTGAGCAAACCAGCAGCAGAATTGCTCTATGTATTGTAGGTACTTATATGGCTTCCATTATCATAGCAATTGCTTATTTATTCTCACCACACCCCTTGGAGGTAGGAGTGTTCTTATCCCCATTTTACAGATTAGGAACTGGGATAGACAGGTTTAAATCATTAGATTTTTTTTTATTATTAAATCAAGTCACGTTCAGGCTTTGAAAATTTGTGTTAATGCAACTTTATATTAAAATTTATTTGTTAAATTTTACATGCCGTTTAAAAATGCCACAGTAATAGGGTATCTTACTTGAATCTTTTAAAGCCGATATAGGCAAAAACCACAAGATTGAAAATTTAGCCCGTGATCCTGCAAACACTTATTTAAGCAGATATGTAACATGGCTCACATGAATAGTCTTTGACTTCCATGGGACTGCGCTCATGCATAAGTGTTTGCAGGTTCAGGGGCTAAAATTGTATCTTTATCTTAATTCCTCAGGGCCCCCGTTCCTATAGATTATGTTCCACAACCTTTAAATGTATTTGTCTTCATAACGCTCCTCTGAGGGAGGGAAGTGCAATTTCCCCATCTGTAAAATGGAGATAATGATTCACTTCCCCAAGTTTGGAAGTTGGTGGCTGAAAACCACCTGGAAAACTGCATAGAACAGTGGCACCTTATAGACTAACAAACATATTGGAGCATGAGCTTTCGTGGGTGAATACCCACTTCGTTGGATGCATCCGACGAAGTGGGTATTCACCCACGAAAGCTCATGCTGCAAAACGTCTGTTAGTCTATAAGGTGCCACAGGACTCTTTGCCGCTTTTAGAGATCCAGACTAACACGGCTACCCCTCTGATACCTGCATAGAACAGGTGGCTGCCTTTTTTTGCTGTTCTCTCCCAACCCTCCTGGCCAATGCTGTCTTGGGCAGATATGGTGCCCGCCTCAGTGATGTGGATAATGGGACCTCAGTCTTGATTGAGCCTTTGGACACCCCAGCAACTCTAATCACAGTAAAGTTGAGTGGAGGTGGCAGGAGAAATGTGGCCTATTTTTATCATCTTTCTAGCTTCTGATTCTGCATGTGTATCTCAGCATCCTATACTCTGACACGTGTTGGTGTGCAAATTATTTCTGCTACTGGAAGGATAGAGGTCTGGAATCCAAAGTAAAGGTGTCTTGTTCAAGGTCATGCTAATTTTGCTGCATGTAAAATTCTGCAAAATGCAGCCCTGTATTATTAAAGATGGCAAAGAAACCTGAAAGATCTGAAGGATATAACATGGGGTCTGCTCAAGCACTCCCATTTATGGCCTCCAGCATCCAAAGCACTATCCTGAAGGATCTGTTCTGCTGTTTAAAACTTTCTGCCATTGGAAGGAGAATAGTTGTGTAGGTACAATTCTCCAGTGGTACACAAGCTTGCCAGCAAACAGTTTAACAATAAGCATTGTTGTACAATTTAACAATAAGCGTACTTGGTGCTTCACAAGTGATTGTAGACCAGAGTTCTGCCATGAGATACTTGGTTCTCTCCAGTATTTTAGGGAAGTGTATGATGGGTGCAGGCTAAGAAGTGGTCTCAATGTGTACTCCAAATTGGGTGGCTAGGTGAGAAAACACAAACAAATTACTACTTCAAAAGTCTTGGTGTTGGGGAGGCTTGAAGGAAATCCAGCCTTTCCTGAAATAACATATTCACTACTTAGTTACAGTAATGCCTACCTCTTATATAATGCATGTTTTTCATCCATAGGCCTCAAAGCACTTTACAAAGGCAGTTAGTATAATTGTTCCCATTTTACAGATAGGGAAATTGCACAAGTCAATCCCTTCCCTGTGCTTCAAGGGCTCCCAGCAAAGAAGTGGCAGAGCTGGACATTGAACCTGGGTTGTCTGAGTCCCAGTCCAGTGTCTGTCCAGTAGAAGAAAAGAGACCCAAGCCATCTTCTTGTCAGCAAAGAAGGAAGTGAGAAATATTGTAACTTTTTACTTGTGAGAGCTACTTCGATATTGCAGTGATGGGAGCCATATAAGTACCTAGGCAGGGAATGCCGGTAGCTGGCAGGGTCAAAAATAAAAGCATACTGAGGAGTTCACTCCTATGATTTGGAGGTGTAATTTTTAATAAGCCAGAAGCAACAGTTGGTTCTTAAAAGTAAGGGATGGCTTTTTATAACATAACTATTGGGTCATAAAATATCTCCATCTTTAGCTTGCTTTTCTCTTGGATTATCAATGACAATAGTTTTCTATTCATTTTCCTCTTTCCTTATTCTTGAGACAAACAAAATGGTGCTGTGAATAAGGCATCCTAAGATTCAAAGTCCCACTATTAGTTATGTGAAAGCCTCAGTCTGTTGTCTTTTAATACAGGTACCTTGGTTTTAATTGCTTTGTAAAGATGCAAAGTCTTCCTGGATGCTAGTCTCTGTAACTCCAAGCCTCCAGCTTGCGAAGAGCTTGCAGATTCCTGATGTGTGATCTTCGGCTCAGGCACTAGATGAATGCTAACGGAAATAAGCAGGAAGTTCTGAACGTACAGATGCTGCAGGCAGAATTAGATATTATGCATCAGGAAGTGCTGATTTTTCTGGTCTCTCCCAGTTGCCATATGGAGACTCAATACTATCCTCCCATTGAGGATCTGTTATAAACAGGAAGGTAATACTGAGATCTGGGCAAGGAGACATTAGTCTATCTTAAGCATTTCTAATTTATTATGATATCTGGGTGTTACATACAGTAACAATGAATTTGCCCATGAGGGAGCTTATTCTTCTTCATTCCTTGCTGCAGCTGGTGTTACTTGCTTCTTATTCCTCCCCTCCCCCATGAGAAATGATAGCTGTTCTTTAAACCTTATTACTGGGGAAGGGTGGAGAAAAAGGGGTGGGGGTGGGGGGAATCTTGCTTCATGCTTTGAAAATAAACGGGCCTGGTCTCATTCTGGTCTGGTTAGGAGATGCAGTCAAAGGATCTCTGCAGAGCTTCACTCTGAGCAGGTTCATCTGCAGCAGTATTCCTGTCAAGCCCAATTGTCTTGTGGTATGAAACTGTGAGGTGGATCATCAGAAGAGAGGCTTTAGTCCAACAAAATCTTTACAGATTAGACACAGTGTCTTGGTTGAAAGCATGGCATGGTTATAATTTCCTTCTAAGACCTAATTAAAAACATTGGCCTGATCAAAACCGCCCAGTGCAGAGAGCCATATCTTAGGCTGCACCCTTTTGCTTAATTGATCTTATATGTGAATCTGCTATAGGTAGCTGTGGAACATCTGCTATAGGTAGCTGTGGAACATCTGGTACTATTGAGTAAATTGACTTGTGCTGAATGTTCTGGCTACAGCACCTCTACTGTGAGACAGTGCTCCAGGTACTAGACGTCCAAATGTTCTGTTGATTTTTAATATCATGTTCATGGGTGACAGCAGCAAAAATGATGTGGCTGAAGGCCAGATATCAAAGGGTTATGGGTGGATGTGGCAAACAAACTGCTCCTAGAGGCTTGTTACTATATTGGACAAATCAAATGGTGTTTGCAACCCTCTTTGTCATTATTATGCTTCATGCTTTCTAGGTTCTTCTGGTCTCCAGAGTGCTTTTTAGATATTTTCTGGCTTTCTTCCCACCCAACCTTGGGCTGCTGATTCCTTAGCATTGGCTTCAGAATGTGCTTTATTCAAGTCCTGAGCACTCCAGAATTCTCTAGGAGTCTGTAGACTAAATGTAATCTGTTCTCCATCATGTAGAATGCTGCTGTGTCATGAATGAGTTGAAAGTGCCTGTGACACACTCTCAGCAGCTGTTTCTGAAAACATAAGCTCCTCAGAAAATTAGGATTTCTTTTCAGAATACTGATAGAGCTTAGTGTGCATTACTGATTTACTGCAGGGTCTCATTTTTAAAAATTACCCCCCAAAAGTTAAAAATGACTTCTTTATTTCTCCAACTCACAGGGCTTTTCAATTGGTGCTAACAACTTGCATATCAGGTTTGAAGCTAATGTAGTTGAATGGCCAGTTCCTACCACTCCCACAAAAACAGTCTGCATTCTTTTTCATTCTTCCTCTAGATGAAGCAGTGGGTATGTGGAGAAGGAGAAGCTTTGAATCGCATGTTTAGTTAATTTCTGGAAAAATGATGTATTCATTTTTAAATAATGCAGTGGGGTTTTTTTAAAGCAGAGTGGGGCATATCATCATGTTAACTAACAGGATTCTGTAACAAATACGGCCAGACCTTTATAGCATTACTAATTATCATTCCTGTTCTGATGATTGTAGGATAGTGTGACTAGTATCTGCCAAAGCACGTTATTTTTCTTATGTCTTTGTTAAAGGTCTAAAACTGTTTCCTAATAGATCTGCTGTAATATGTACTACAGTATTGTCTGATAGAGCATGGTAGCTTTCTGAAAACTTGCCTGGGATAGCAGGTTGCTCTCTGCTGTTTTTGAAATACATGTCCAATGTCTTCAATGTGGCCTTGTTGAACAGCAGGCCAAATGACTGCCCTGTTACAGATATGCTATACCTCTGGGGCAGGAAAAAAGTTGATGGCTACTTTCTAATCTAAGCAGTGGATTGAGATTAGGAGCTTTGGTTTACTCTCCAGAAAAATGTCCAGAACACATTCGGCAGAGGCATAAGCAACTAGCCTACTTGTTCAGTCCAGGCCTCTAACCTACGTGTGCCTTTAAGGGACAGCTGAGATCTTGCCAACAGCTTGCTGGTAGTGTATACCATTAAAGGCAAGCATCTGGGTCTTGTGCATTGTGTTCTAAGCTATTCAAGTCTGAGCTGTCTCCAGCATGCCTAAGAAGAAGGTCGCTTGGTGCCTTCTCATTGAATGTTGCTACCAAACTGCATGTCTCCATTCATCTCTCTAAAAGGACATCAGGAGGCTTAGGCCTCTCTCTCTACTTGATTAACGTTAGCTCTTGATAAGGCACTTTATACTCTAGTGGATCCTTGATTGCTTTCTAGAAGAACTGTCAAACCTTTTCCTCCAACTTGTGTATGAGAAAGTGACTCTTGCATTTCAAGATATTTTAGCTGTGGTTGGAGCTTTGCAGTATTTACTGTCATAGCAACAGAATGTCAGCGTGATTACAAAGCCCCCAGCCCCCATTGGCCTGGAGCAGCGATCTGCGGTCAGTGGGAGCTGCAATCGGCCGGACCTGTGGATGGGGCAGGTAAACACACTAGCCCGGCCCGCCAGGGGCTTTCCCTACACAAGCGGCAACCCCTGTTTGAGAAACCCTGGTCTATCTTTAGTAATGTTCAGGGGCTGAAGACTGCAGCCTTCTCTGTCCTGTGATGTTCTTCTTGGGCGGCTAACTACTCTGTTCCTTATTTTTCATTTGTTTCACCGGACAATTTTTGCTCCCTCCATCCACTCAGAGCCTCCTCATAAATCTGAGTCCTGATTTTGGGTGACCTGAATTGAATGTGAAAAATCCTCTACTAATGAGTGGGTAGCTTTCCCTTGCTAGAGTTGGTAGCTAAGCCACCAATTTCTGCAGAATATAAACTTTCATCTAATTAAATTATAACTAGCCCTAATGGCTGTGAAGTTAACCTCTGGTATAATTACTCTGTTGTAGTTCTACTGGCATACCTCCCAGTGTAGACGTTGTTGTTCCAGAATTAGTGCTTCTTTCTGGTTTAGTTTAAGTTGCTAAGAATGTTCACGCAGGGATTTATGTTGGTATACCTTGTGCTCCGCTAATACAAATAACGATAACATGCTATAAATGATATGTTAGGCTGGTATAAGTGTACAGATAACCTTTTCTGTTTAGACAAGCCCTGAGTACGAAGAGAGTTGGTTCTGCCAAGTAGAGGCACTGGAGCCACAAGCAGCAGCTGTGTGAAATCAGGACGTCTGATCAGTTTTTCTGCTGCTATTTAGAAATCTGTGGGCAACTGTGATGCTGTCAAGAATTGTCCATTTCACACTAGTGCTGCTGCGTGGAGCTACAGAATTTGGCACAGCAGTTACTCACGGGGTACTGGGGGAGAGGAGTGGAAACTACCCCTCCCCCCCAATGTGTGCAGCAGCCGTTCAGACACCTGATATCTGGAGGATGATATGAAAGATGATGCCCCCAAGTAGAGTCCAGGCCAAAATCCAAATGCCCTCCCCAGTAGGTGTTTGGGGTGGGGTGAAAGCTGGGCTACTCGGCAAAGTCTTGTCCTAAGACCTCCTTGCTGGAGCCCCCACCTTCTTCATTTTACATTTCTGCATCTGGGCTAGTAGGTTGAGTCCTCTGGCTGTTAGGTGTCTGGTAAATCTTCAAGCCCCGTGCATCTTGCCGAGGGTCTCTGCCTTGCTCTGGAAGGGTGAAGGGCTAGCATGAATTGTGTGCTTGTGTCATGAGCACTTCCTCTAGCTTACATGCAAAAGGCACAGAACAGGGCTGGCTTTGTTTGGTCCCTTGCTTTCAGAGCAGGGATTTAGATTCTTGTTGATTTGGTGGTTTTGGGAGCGTCTAATGAAGAGATTAGGTGACATTCAGCATTTAAACAAGGATAAACAAGGGTGAGAGAGTATCCACGTACAGAGTCCTGGTGATTTATTTGGCTGTGTGACTCACATTAGACTTTGCATTGTGGTCTCCTGCTCACCAGATCAAGAGCTAGCTATAGCACTCTTACTTCCTGGGGG
This sequence comes from Mauremys mutica, assembly GCF_020497125.1. Lineage (NCBI taxonomy): Eukaryota > Metazoa > Chordata > Testudines > Geoemydidae > Mauremys > Mauremys mutica. The sequence continues at coordinate 5,308,015 of NC_059074.1, forward strand.
GAGGGGGACGTTACCTTGTGTGTTCAACAGCCACAACTTCCAGCTACTTAAGAACTGATAACAGAGCTCGCAGGAGGTTCAAGGGCCAAATCTTGATGCCCAACATTGGTTATGGTAGCAATAGAAAGACGAAACACATGCTGCCCACAGGATTCAAAAAGTTTCTGGTCCACAATGTCAAAGAACTTGAGGTGCTGATGATGAGTAACAAGTCTTATTGTGCAGAGATTGCTCACAATGTTTCCTCCAAGAACCGCAAGGTAATTGTGGAACGAGCAGCTCAGCTTGCTATCAAGATCACCAATCCAAATGCCAGACTGCGCAGTGAGGAAAACGAATAAATGGACTCCTCCTTTGTGTAACTGTATTTAATAAAATACAAAAAAGCCAAAAAAAAAAAAAAAAAAAAAGAACTGATGGATTCGGAAGGGCGCTCATTCGCTCCTCCTCCAGGAGGAGATGGGATTTAAGGTGGCCCTCAGAGTAGTGAAGGTATACAATCTTCACTGCAGTTAATGCAGGTCATTGCTTCCTGGTTTGGCTTGGCTCAGGTGTAAGCAGCTGTAGTCAAGTGTGTCCACTCTACTGCATCCACACTAGGACTTCTGGGGGTCTATCCCATGGTTCTTAGCGCTGCAGTAAGCTGAGCTGCTCTGACTCCTTCCCAGTGAATTGTGGGAGAACTTGACTGTCCTTTTGAGCACCCAGGGAGCGGGGGAGGTGGAATAATGGGATGGCATTAGCAGGACTTACCAGCCCTAGTGTAAGCAACGCTTGGGCTTCAGCCTATATCCCAGAATGTGCTGGCTGGGCAGCCCCACCGTGCTCAGGTGAGAGGTCTGTGTGTGTGGATGGGCACTGGGTAGGGGCAACACCCAGGAAGGCGCCCGAGTTAACTTTACAGCAAAGATATAGCCCTAAAGGGATGCTGGCAAAGGGATTGCCATGCTGACAATTGAAATAATTTTCTTCCGCTATTGTATCCAAGGCTAGCCGCTCATGAAGAGTGAGTCTCCTCCTGTACACTCTGTCTGCTGCATAGTTGTTAGCGCAGGAGATGCTCTGGTCACATGAAGTGTCCTTCCTCTCACAAGGCATGTAAGTCAGGAAATTACTGTAAGGAATTGGCGATGTCCGCTTCACAAGGAGGTCCCCAAAGGGATGCATTGTAATCAGGGAAATGACCTGTGTTCTGTTGGCAGGTAGGAGAAATTAGCACTCTGAGTCTTTCTGATGGGATTAAAACTACGACAACAGTCCTGTGACTGTTTTGCATCTCTGCTACAATAAATCCTATTATAAATGTTCTCTGCTGACTAACACTTGGTGCTTGGCTTGCTGGGACTGTTTGAAAAAGTACTTCAGCTCATTATGGAAATCAAAGTATTGTTTCCAGTCTCTGGCTCAGAAAATGGTTACACAATTAGGGCTTGCACAGTTGACTTAGCTCAGTGTACCACTGTCCTGTTTTGCTTTTCACGAGTCTCAAGACTTTCCTTTGTGTAGGACACCTGTAAAGAATGCTGTTTAACTCTTATTTGCCCACACCTCTGCTAATGGAGAATGACTAAGGGCTTGTCTACACTGGCAATTTACAGCGCTGCAACTTTCTTGCTCAGGGATGTGGAAAAAACACCCCCCTGAATGCAGGAAGTTTCAGCACTGTAAAGCCCAGTGTAGACAGTGTACTAGCACTGGGAGCTACGCCCCTCGTGGTGGTGGGTTTTTTAGAGCACTGGGAGAGCTCTCTCTCTCTCAGCACTGCACCGCAATCACACAAACCAGGTTAAAGCGCTGCTGCGGCCAGTGTAGGCTAGCCCTTAGAGTGAGCAGTAGCAGGGCTGAGAGAGGCGTGAACACAAACAGTACAGCCCCAGCCTTGTCTGTACAAACAGCAATTTACAATACAATGTGCTCCTTTCTGTCTGCGTCAAATAAAGGCATTGCTTGAATTTCAAGAGAATTTTCCTGCAGTTCCTGGCTCCTGCTGAAATCTTTCCTTGTTTTTGCTTTGGTAGATTTGTTTAAAAGAAAGTTCTGACTATTTCCTCTTTGCATAATGTAATGAGTTTCTCTGCTCTTGTGTGGAATTCTCAAGTGTTTTTTTTCTGGTTTTAAAAAAGAGTAATTGACTCTGTGCAGAGGATGTACTCGGTACTGTGCTAGATACAGTGCTGTCCCTGCCCATAAGAGCTAATTATGGCCTGCTCTACACTACAGGGGAAATTCGATCTAAGCTATGCAATTTGAGTTATGTGAATAGCAAACCTCAAATCGACGTAGCTTAGATCTACTTACCATGGGGTCCACACTACGAAACGTCGACGGGAGACGCTCTCCTATCGACTCCCCCTACTCTTCTTGATCTGGTGGAGTGCAGGATTCGACTGGAGAGTGATCTGTGATCAATTTAGTGGGTCTTCACTAGACCCGCTAAATGGACTGCTGATGCATTGATCGCTGTTCGTGATCTCTACGCTTACCGGGGGAAGCCCTAACGGTTCAGAATGTACTGGGGGACTCAGAGGAAGGTCGTGACTTACGGCATCTCGTCTTCTGCCTCGGTCTCTCTCTCCTTCAGCATTTAAAAATTCTACCCCTGCTAATTGGAGTTGCAGCTAACAAGGGATGTGAAGGGTAACAAGAAGGGTTTCTATAAATATGTTAGCAACAAGAAAAAGGTCAGGGAAAGTGTGGAACTCTTACTGAATGGGGAGGCAACCTAGTGACCATTGTTGTGGAAAAAGCCAATGTACTCAATGCTTTTCTTCCCTCAGTCTTCACAAACAAGGTCAGCTCCCAGACTACTGCACTGGGCAGGAGATGAGCAGCCTTCAGTGGTGAAAGAACAGATTAAGGACTATTTAGAAAAGCTGGACATACAGAAGTCCATAGGGCCGAATGCACTGTATCCGAGGGTGCTGAGGGAGTTGGCTGATGTGATTGCAGGGCCATTATCTCTGAAAACTCGTGGCGATCGGGAAGGTTCTGGATGATTGGAAAAAGGGAAATATAGTGCCTATCTTTAAAAAATGGAAGAAGGAGAATCGGGGGGAACTACAGACCAGTCAGCCTCACCTCAGTCCCTGGAAAAATCATGGAGCAGGCTCTCAAGGAATCCATTTTGAAGCACTTGGAGGAGAGGAAGGTGATCAGGAACAGTCAACATGGATTCACCAAGGGCAAGCCATGTGTGACCAACCTGATTGCCTTTATGATGAGATAACTGGCTCTGTGGATATGGGGAAAGCAGTGGACATGATATATCTTGATTTTAACAAAGCTTTTGATATGGTCTCCGACAGTATTCTTGGCAGCAAGTTTTTTTTTATTATTATTATTGGAGATATACCTATCTCGTAGAACTGGAAGGGAACCTGAAGGGTCATTGAGTCCAGCCCCTGCCTTCACTAGCAGGACCAAGTACTGATTTTTTGCCCCAGATCCCTAAGTGGCCCCCCTGAAGGCCTGAACTCACAACCCTGGGTTTAGCAGGCCAATGCTCAAACCAGTGAGCTATCCCTCCCCCCTAGTTAAAGTAGTATGGGCTGGATTAATGGACTATAAGGTGGATAGAAAGCTGGTTATATCGTTGGGCTCGACGGGTAGTGATCAATGGCTCCATAATTCTGCAGCATCACCTATACAGATATTTGCATTAAATATATATTGAGGTGGGAACAGCGATCCATCAAAACATACCTCTACCTAATGAGAGTTACTGAGACCATCTTTTTTTTTTTTTAATTCCCCTACATCCCCTGCTGAGGTCTGATTATACCCCTGCCTGACAGTCATGTTCATCACTTAGACTGTAAGCATCTTGGGGCCGGGACCAGTCGTATGCACTTTCTGTAATGTGTCCAGCACACATGATGCTTAGGGGTTGTGGGGTTTTTGTTTTATTTTTATTTTGTGTGTGTAAACTATTATTTTAAAGCACAGTGAAGCTCTGAGTAACGGAGGGTCTAGTTTTTATCCTGCATTCCCTCTTCTCCTCTGGCCTGGAACTGTGGAGCAGAACTTCTTCACAAGCACCTGGAATCTGGGTGTATTTGAAGAGCTTTCTCTTGCTGTCTCATCAGCTAGGAATGGGGAGCTTCACCAAACATTAAATTAGAGTTTGATAGAGGGAGGATCCCTCTTCACATATTTATAGAAGGTAGGGCTGATATCCCAAGCTGAAGCTGTGAGCTGGAGGCTCCAGCTCTGACTGACACCTGAGAGGAATGAGTGTGGCAGAGATCTGGTTTCTCAAATGAGGAACTTGTGCACTCTGTTCTGCATCATTGATTCTATTCATGGGAACTATGGACACACCTGAGCTTGAGGACACAAGCTGCAGGTGTCTAACTCCTAATGGCTGCCTTTTTTTCAGCGTTGACAAAAGGGGGACCTTGCCTTCTGTTCTAGAGAGTTTTTTAATGCCTTGTGTGCATGTATGCAGTGTTGATGTAGCCATGTCAGTCCCAGGATGTTAGAGAAACAAAGTGGGTGAGGTAATACCTTTTATTGGATCAACTTCTGTTGGTGAGAGAGACAAACTTTCGAGATACATAGAGCTCTTCTTTAGGTCTGGGAAACTTAGGGCTAGCCTACTCTAGAATTGCTCTATGCCGTGCGGCGGTAGCTGTGTTGGTAGGAGAGCTTCTCCAGCTGACATAGCGCTTTCCACACTGGCACTTAGGTTGGTGTAACTTATGTTGCTCGGGGTGGGGTAGCTATTTCACACCCCTGAGGGCTTGGCTACACTGGCACTTTACAGCGCTGCAACTTTCTCGCTCAGGGGTGTGAAAAAACACACCCCCTGAGCGCAGCAAGTTACAGTGCTGCAAAGCTCCAGTGTAAACACTGCGCTCCCAGCGCTGTAAGCTAATCCCCACGGGGAGGTGGAGTACGTGCAGCGCTGGGATCACACTCTCACTTCAAAGCACTGCGCGGGAGCGCTCCCGCGGCAGCGCTTTGAAGTGCTAAGTGTAGCCACAGCCTGAGTGACTTAAGTTATACTGAAGTAAGTGCTAGTGTGTAGGAGCCCTTACTCCAGTGGTCACAGCTAAATACAAGGTGGAGCAGATTGTTTAGCATAAGTACATTTCAAGGGACCATTCAAGGTGGAGTGGCCCATTACCACCCTTCCAGTCATAGAGAAGAAAGGAATGTGGAGCAGCTGAGGGGGGTTTCACTCCCCTAGTTGCTATTGGGGCATTTAGTGCACTGGCTGAGAGACAGCATGTTATGATAGGCATGCGTAGGACCCATGGATCTTGAAAGGAATGTTGTGGACAGTGTTGATCATTGTAGCAGTGACGGGATGTCTGCAGGTTTTGTATCTGTTGCTCTGGCAGGGCCTGGTGCTGCTTTGCATTTGTGTGCCCTGGTCTCTGGGGAGCTTGCTTCTGATGATGAGCTTGGAGAGGTTGGGGGGTGGTTTGAAGGCCAGAAGAGGGGTTTCAGGAAAGACGTCTTTCAGGATGGGGTCCCCATCAAGTGTGCGTTGTAATTGTTTGATACCCTGTATGGGTTCCAGTGTGGGGTGATAGGTGACAACTAGGGGTGCGCGGTTGGAGGAGTTTTATTTCTGCTTTGAAGCAGATTCTCTCTGGGTATTTGGGTTACTTGTTACATGATGCAATCTACTTCTCCGGTGGAGTGTCCTTGTTTGGTGAAGGCAGTTGTGAGTGTGTTACGGTGTGTATCCAGGACTTTCTCCTCAGAGCATATGCTATAGCCAGGAACTCCAGATACCACAGATAACAGATTTCTTGGTGTGTTTGGGGTGGTGACTGGATCAGTGAAGGTAGGGGTGATGATCCATGGGTTTATTGTTTATGGTTGTCTGTAGGGTTCCATTGTTGAAGCTGATCGTGGGGTCCAGGAAGTTGATGCAGGTGTGGGAGTGTTCCAGAGAGAGTTTGATGGATGGAGGGTGGTGGTTGAAGTAGTGGTGGAAATCTGGGAGGGAGTTTGTCGTCTGTCCAGAGGATGAAAATATTGTTGATGTATCTCGGGTATTTCACTGGTTTTGTGGTGCATTTATCCAGAAATTCTTCTTCAAGGTGGCCCATGTTGCAGGGCATTTAAACACCATTCAGTAGGTACTTCTTTAAAATAGATTGGGGGGAGGAGGGAGATAGAGAAGGAAGGTGGTTTAACTAGTGAGTGCTGCCCAGCTCAGCAGGGCTAAGCTGTCACTGACGGACATGCTGGAGACACTATTACTTTCCAGTCTGTTGCCTTTCTTCCCTTCTCCCCCACCAAAACAACCTCCCGGCACGCAGTGCTCGCTGCTGTGAGATCACACTCACAAGGGACTATCAGTGCTGTGTTACTCATGTTGAAGCAGAACTGGTAAGTTCTTTACTGGTGAACCTGAGATGCAGATCATATTAAGTGGTAAACTTACTGTGACGGGTTGGATCACAGAAACCCCCTTGGGAGCTGCCACCCGATGTGCCAAGACTACGTTTAGGCCTGGTCTACACTGGTTGCGGGGGGGGGGGGGGGGGCGATCTAAGGTACGCAACTTCAGCTACGTGGATAGCGTAGCTGAAATCGAAGTACCTTAGCTCGAATTACTTACCCGTCCTCACGGCGCGGGATCGACGTCCGTGGCTCCTCCGTCGACTCCGCTACCGCCACTCGCTCCGGTGGAGTTCCGGAGTCGACGGGAGCGCGTTCGGGGTTCGATATATTGCATCTAGATGAGACGCGATATATCGAACTCCGAGAAATCGATTGATACCCGCTGATCCGGCGGGTAGTGAAGACGTACCCCTAGTCTTGTTTTCCCTGCCAGCTCAGGACTCCAGCACCCTGTTTTGCCAAGCCAGATACTCCTGTCTGCTCCAACAAAGACCCAGGGTCTGAATTACTTGCCCCAAAGCTGCAGGTTTACCTGAAAGCAGCTCACAGAAGTGTGCTTGTCTTTAGCACCCAGATGCCCAACTCCCAATGGGGTCTAAACCCAAATAAACCCGTTTTACCCTGTATAAAGCTTATGCAGAGTAAACTCATAAATTGTTCACCCTCTATAACACTGATAGAGAGATGCACAGCTGTTTGCTCCCCCAGGTATTAATACAGACTCTGAGGACTTGGCTACACTTACAAATTTGCAGCGCTGCAGCAGGGTGTGAAAACACACCCTCTCCAGCGCTGCAAATTGCGGCGCTGCAAAGCGCCAGTGTGGTCAAAGCCCCAGCGCTGGGAGCGCGGCTCCCAGCGCTGACCGTTATTCCCCACAGGGAGGTGGAGTACGGACAGCGCTGGGAGAGCTCTCTCCCAGCGCTGGCGCTTTGACTACACTTAGCGCTTCAAAGCGCTGCCGCGGCAGCGCTTTGAAGCGCTAAGTGTAGCCACAGCCTGAGTTAACTAATAAGTAAAAAGTGATTTTATTAAATACAGAAAGTAGGATCTAAGTGGTTCCAAGTAGTAACAGACAGAACAAAGTAAGTTACCAAGCAAAATAAAATAAAATATGCAAATCTATGTCTAATCAAACTGAATACAGATAAGATCCTCACCAGTTCCAGAATGTTCCCTTTTACAAGCTAATCTCCTTTTAGCCTGGGTCCAGCAAGCACTCACACCCCCTGTAGTTATTGTTCTTTGTTTCAGTTTCCTTTAAGTATCCTGGGGTGGTGGAGAGGCTCCTTCTTTAGCCAGCTGAAGACAAAATGGAGGGATCTCCCAGGGGTTTAAATAGACTCTCTCTTGTGGGTGGAGACCCCCTCCTCACCCTGTGTAGAATCCAGTCACAAAATGGAGATTTGGAATCACATGGGCAAGTCACATGCCCTTGCATGACTCAGGACCTGCAGGCAGCAGTCATTACCCACATGCTACCTTGAATGTCCTCAGGTAGACTTCTTATGTGGATTGGAGTCTTCCAAGCTCTTTTGTCTGTTAAATGCTTCTTGGCTGAGCACGTTCCTTTCCAAAGAAGTGACCAAATGTTCTAACTAAGGCTACTTAGAAATCAAGCAATTATACAGCCAATGTTCATAACTCTGAACACACAAATGGTGCCTGCATGCAACTAGTAGATAATAACCTTTACATAGATATGTTACATGGCATATGTAGCAAAACTCTTTTCCAGTTATATCATATATACATTTATAAGCACCCCCCATAAAGCCTTATGGGATACACTGTCACACTTACTTTTTGATGGCACAAAAAGTGCCCAGACAAAGGGGAAACAAGGCCAAGTTAATAAGTACCAGAATTAAAAGCACAAGTACTAAGTTGCTTCCAACTCATCACTTCCATGTGTACATAGAGCAAATGGGGCTTGTTTGCCTTGGCGTGGCTCTGCTGGCTGGTTTATTTTAGCTGTAAATTGGATTTACAGGCACTTGTCAAATGCAGCTGCATCCTTTTGATGTATCCCAATCTTAAACTAAAATGTTTTCTCCTTAATCATTTGTCCTTTGTACAGAACATTCTACCAGATTGCTTATCTGGGATAGACTCTAACTATGGCCTAAGGGTTTCTGTCTGGGATCAGGATTCCCTGGGGCACCCATCGCAATTTTTTTTTTAAACCAACAAGATACAAACATCACCAGTTGGGGGTATTATTGTAACTGTTTATAAACTACTCTTCATGCAATGATACTGTAAATCACTATCACTAAAGTGGGCTGAAAGGGTAGGGTGCTACCCAGGGGCACAGAACGCCTGGGTTCAGTTCCCAGAGCCACCACAGATGTCCTGTGCGACGGTGTGAAAGCCCCATCCCTTCTATGTGCCTCAGTTCCTCACCTGTAAAATGGAGACACTGGTACTGCCCTGCCTCACCGAGGAGTTGTGCTAACTGTGTTCAAGTTGGAAAGTTGCTCAGGTGCTGTGGTGATGGAGTGTTTAGGAGTATCTTAAACAGGGTAGGCAACCTGTGGCACGCGAGCTGATTTTCAGTGGCACTCTCACTGCCCGGGTCCTGGCCACCGGTCCAGGGGGCTCTGCATTTTAATTTAATTTTAAATGAAGCTTCTTAAACATTTAAAAAACCTTACTTACTTTGCATACAACAATAATTTAGTTATATATTATAGACTTATATAAAAAGAGACCTTCTAAAAAGGTTAAAATGTATGACTGGCACGCGAAACTGTAAATTAGAGTGAATAAATGAAGACTTGGCACACCACTTCTGAAAGGTTGAGGACCCCTGATCTAAAATAAGCTAGATGAGCACTACCCCTGCTGTACAGACAGGGACCTGTGGCACAGAAACTGACTAACTTGTCCCAGGTTATGCAGCCAGCCGTTGGCAGTAATGGAAGTAAAACCTAGGTGCCCTGGTGGTCAGTGCATGTGACTGACAATAGTACATCAAGCTGATGCTCTAGCATTACAACTTTGAATAAACATCCTATCCTATATTTCAGTCTTCGTTTGTTTATTACTGTCCTCATTGTCTGCTCTTAGCTCCTTTTCTGAAATGAGCTCGTCTATTCAGCCACTAAGCCCTTCTACAGAAGGGACTTCCTTTCCCCACCCCTTCTACCCAGGTAGTCTCATTATACAGACTTTTGCCCAACTAGAAATGACTTGATGTGGGATCCTTTGCACTAAAACTGCCTGTATTTTCCTTTAGCATCAGGAATCTGGTCTCTGAACACACAATCTGGAAACATACTCTGTCAAAGAAACTGCATCTTCTAAAAACTGGTTAAAAAAGCCCAAACAGGTAACAAACAGCCCAGTTTTCAAAGACAGTCTCTGATTTTGGGTGTCCAACTTCAGACATTTAGGGTCTGATCTCAGGGGATACTAAGCACCACAGCTCCATTTGAAGCAACAGGGAACTGCAGACGTTTACCACCTTTGAAAACCAGCCTATAATTTGGCACTACTAAAACACAGCTGCTTGTAAACTTATTTTAACCCAGGTGCTAAAATAATGTAACTGTTTTAATCTCCACTTTGTAACGAGGTTCCATTGGGGCTTCTTTACTAACATTTATAATGCTCTGCCTCCACTAATAAATGTCTGACATGCAATTATGGAGATACACTTCTATGAAAGAGTTAATGCCTTCAAGTACAGACTTCAGTCTCCAGTTCCTGTTCGGAGGAGAAGGAAATATACTAAACTTTGTGAATTTATCTCAAATGGGTTTTGAGAATGAACTGGTGACCAGTAATAAGTGGAAAATTGTTTCTCTGAGGCACCATTGTTTTACCTCTGAATACTGGTTTTCTCCTTCAGTGGGAAGTGGCACAGAGCAGTGTTGCAAATATACTGTGTTCTAAGGAAAAGTTCAGTTTGCTCTTGTTGAGAGAAAGTTGACTTTGAGGTGAGGATTTTTTTCATAAGTAAAGGTATTAACGGTACCACTAACCTTCTCCCGGTGGTGCAGGTTTGTGAAGTTAGGGGACATAATATTAAGATTAGATGTAAATAGGGAAGGAATAGCTTGGGCAGAACTACTTCACTTTATTGGCAATATAATCACTAGTCTTGTGATTATCAGAATACATTATCTGAGGCCTGGTTTACACTGCACGGTTAGGTTGACATAAGGCAGCTTATGGTGGCCTAACTATGTCAGTGCATGCACTATAGCCTTGCTCCCACATACATAAGTGCCGTACTCCACTGACCTAAATCCACCTCCCCCAGAGGTGCAGGGTTTATGTTGGTGTAGTTAGGGGGATGCAGTGGCTGTGTAGACCCTGCATTCCTTACATCTGCTGTTGGCAGTCTCTTGTCAATGCTGGAGCCATGACATCGACAAGAAAGTCTGGCTCCCCACCTAGGCTGCTGCTGGGTGTCCCTGCAAGCCAGGCTGCCCCATGGGATCCCAGCTCCATGCTCCCCAGTAGGAGCCCCGCTGCACTGAGGCTCCTGTTTTAAAAACACGCGCGCGCGCGCACACACACACACACGCACGTAAGGTACAGCCCAGTTTTCAAAGACAGTCTCTAATTCTGGGTGTCCAACTTCAGACACTTAGGGTCTGATCTCTGGGGATACTAAGCACCACAGCTCGATTTGAAGCAACGGGAAACTGCAGATGCTTACCACCTTTGAAAACCAGGCTCCTTCCCTCCCCCCTGTTCCCAGCGGGGAGCCCCTTGTGCTGCCCCTCTTCATTTGGTGGAAGCGCTCTGGTGAGGACCTGCACCACCAACAGAATGAGGCTAGTGTGGACATAAGTCACTGCCATAATTACTGTGGTGGCTGTAAATTGACCTAGCATAGGTTGATTTAAGGTAGTAGTGTAGATATGCCCTGAGAGTGACTCGTTACTGAATTCCTTCAGAGCAGCATTGGTTTTCTAGACATGGAAGCCATCTGTAGAATCTGGACGATAAATCTCTATTTTCCTGCTTAAATACATAATCAGCTCCTCTGGAGATGTCCCTGTTGTGTGATGAAATGAAGTTTTAGTGCTGTTTGAGCCCTTCACTTCTCATTGTGAGCTAAAACCAGCAGTCAGTCAGGAATCCTTCTGTACAGAGCTTGTTCTTGGCTGCTGAAACGCTGTCCATTGTCCTGTTGGCATGTGGTAAGTCAGTGAATGTGGGTTAGAGCATTTCACAAAAGGAAAAACACATCATCACTTGGGGAAGTGGTTCAACTTTTGCTCAGGTGATTGTGAGCTGAGTTTATTCCTGGGATTTTCAGAAATTTAGTTGTCTTCCTGTGTCAGGTTGGAAGAATAACTTCTGATGCTGTTTGTAACATAAGTAGCCCAGGTGGGGTAAACTTTTTTAAAACAACTTGAGGTCAATAATTCTTTTGACTTTTATTGCGCAAGTAATGACTGATAGGTACTACAAAAAATTTAAATGCACACTGACGTGCCTTGAAATGGTTGAATTCTTCATCTTTAAAAACTTCTCACTTCCTCTCTGAAGAAACTTTAAAATTGTCGGCTACCAATAAAAGTGTTGATTTTAAGAAGTGTGCATTACCTTGAAACTGGCCCAGTGGTTCCTAGTTCATTTGGTGGTATAGTCTGCGTCTGTGGCACCTTATAGACTAACAGACGTATTGGAGCATGAGCTTTTGTGGGTGAATGCCCACTTCGTCGGATGCATGTATTCACCCACGAAAGCTCATGCTGCAATACGTCTGTTAGTCTATAAGGTGCCACAGGATTCTTTGCTGCTTCTACGAACCAGACTAACACTAACACGGCTACTCCTCTGATACCAGACTAACACGGCTACCCCTCTGATACTGCAATAAAAGGTGGCTGGGCCAAATTATGTTCTCATTGACACCTTTGCAGCTCCTCTGCCTTTTGTGGGTTTGCACAGGGGTAACGGATTGGAATTTAGTCAATTCTGATGCGCAAGAAGAAGCTGAATTATATTCCTTCTCTTAGCTGTGTTGGGTCTGCAGGATTAACAGGAGTGTAAAGCAGTGAAAACTTTAATTGCTTAGATCAATCAAAATGATGGAATATATGCAGGAAGCAAACCTGTTCAATCAAACATTGAGTTTTAGCTTTGAACTCCACTTGAAAGTAGTAGTTTCCCGATCCCCTTTTAGTTCCATGTAGACTTTCAAAGAGAATGTTGTTCCTGTAAATTGGATCAGTGGTTCTCAATCAGGGGTATGTGTACTCTATGGGTATGCAGAGGTCTTCCAGGGGTACATCAACTCATCTAGATATTTTACAACAGGCTACACAAAAAGCACTAGCGAAGTCACTACAAACTGAAATTTCATGCAGACAATGATTTATTTGTTTGAAATGTAAGTACAACATTTGTATTGCAATTGATTTATTTTATAATTTTACGGTAAAAATGAGAAAGTTAGCAATTTTTTAGTAGTAGTGTGCTGTGACACTTTTTGTGTCTGATTTTGTAAGCAAATAGTTTTGAAGTGAGGTGAAACTTGGGGTCCACAAGACTGAAATCAGCCTCCTGAAAGATGTACAGTAGTCTGGAAAGGTTGAGAGCCACTGTTAGTTTACTATAACTCAAGAGTACAAGTGTATGAATTGTGGAACAGGAGTGAGTTGGTGCTTCTGCCAAAGCGAGGCCTTCCCACTGTTTCTTAATGTAAGAACAATCTGTAGTCTGTAAAACTGTCTTTGCTCTAGTATATGAAATATGTATTTCTGTGCAGGTAGAACTAGGGTCAGCTAGTTTGTGACATTATAGTTCTATGCCACTTGTGTGCAACAATTATAAATAAGAAATGAGAGTTTTCTGATGTAGTTTCACTGGTGCTTCACATTGTGGGCCCAGTCTGCAGCTTCACTGCTCGTGGGAGGACTACGTTCAGTTAAGATGCCTGCAGAATCAGTTTGCAGCTCATAGCATTTCACGCTGCCTGATGTGAACACTAGTTCTGCTGCCTCCCCTCTCTGACACACAATGGCAGAACGGAATTGGCTGGTGCGTATGAGCTGCAGTAACTCCTGTTTTCAGTCAGGGCGCGTCTCAGTGGATAGTTTGAAGGATAAGTTAATGGGCATTGTGACTTTTGCGTTGCATTCCCAGCTCTGTTTGCCCCTGCAGTGTTGTAGGGGGAGGGAAGGGGAGACATGCTGGGACGTTTTGTTCTGGTTCTGTGTTTTGTTAATGTCAGGTGGTGATTCCAACACTGCAGTTTAGTTCCATCACGCGTGCACGCTTTCTGTAGGAGATCTGCTCGTGCATTTGGGGAGGCAGGACTGAAAGGGCATTGCTTTTCTTTTTTAGATAACATTCTTATGGCTTCATTAATATAAATGGTAAATACTACTTAATGGGTTGGGCAAGCAGTGCCTTTTTTTGTAGTTAGTTGCCTTTGTGATGACTGTTGCTAATCTTCAGTGAGGTTCTTTTAAACCGTAGCACGTCCTTAGCTAAGCAGAGGAGCTACTGATGCATGTTATAGAAATTACACAGATAATTAAAATATGTAGAAGCAGCAAAGAATCCTGTGGCACCTTATAGACTAACAGACGTTTTGCAGCATGAGCTTTCATGGGTGAATACCCACTTCTTCGGATGCAAGTCTTGCATCCGAAGAAGTGGGTATTCATCCACGAAAGCTCATGCTGCAAAACGTCTGTTAGTCTATAAGGTGCCACAGGATTCTTTGCTGCTTCTACAGAACCAGACTAACACGGCTACCCCTCTGATAATTAAAATATGGATGTCTGCCAAGCCAAGTGAAATGTAGATGGTACTGGTCCCATTCCGAATCACTTTCTAAAAATAAATCTGCAGTTTTTAGGTCTCTCCTATAAACAGTGTTGCCCATTTCAAATAGTGTACCCCCCCATACACTTGTAAAGGTGAAATTTAGATGTTTCTTAAAGTTTATTTTTCCAAATTATGAATTACATGAGTAGACAATTACAAGTTCATCTTAAAACAAAGTAGTCCTCACTCCCTGCTTCATTTGCCTCCTAGCTTTCTACTACAATTGTTTGTTGTTGTTCTCTCTTACAACAGGAATGTGGATCTTGGCAGGTTGAAAACGTCTCCATTTACTCCTAAAATGCATTAGATGAAGTTTATCCATGTAGCCTGCTAATGGCTTAATCTCTTTAAAAGTTTTGGATTCACCATTTAAGGTTAAACCTCACTTCTAAAAGTAGTAAATTGATTGTGCCTGGATATTAAAACCTAGAACAGTGGTTAGCTTTAACAAATAAAAACACCTCCACCTGCGGGATTGCTTTGTTCAGCAAAGTCTGGGGCTTCCTTCACAAAATCTAGTGGTTCCTGGGGAAACGCCTCTTGTGGTTGACACATTTTGTTTTTTTAAATACTTTTAGTAGCCAGGTATCAGTACTGCAGCTGGAAAAACATTCTGCTTCTCTTAGTTCCCAATGTAATTTTAATTGATTGGGGTATTCATCTCCTGTCCTGAACTACTGTGTAGTACTGCTATGTGCTGTCAGGCAGATGCCACTTGCTGCTTCATAGGTGGGCTGCATTTCAGTCATGAGTGCAGTGATTATACCTACTACAGGAATCTAAAAGTGCCTTTCTGATCTCCATGGTAGTTATTAGGTTTTGTGACTGTTTTGAGTATGAATGTGCAGAGGGATCCACTGGCATGAAAGGTGCTATATTAAAACAGAATCACGATTCCAAATATTTGTACGCTTTGAGTGCGAGTTTGCTGTGTGGGTGAGCTACTTGCCTCATTTTACCCACCACTCACTTGGCCTGCCCTTGAAAGACACTGGTGAACCATTGTCATAACTGGTGCTACCCATAATCTACAGAGCGGTACTTTGAAAAAGCAGGACTCTGAAGAGTGTAATTACATTCGTTGCGTATTATTTTTTTTGCACATGGGCCCGGTGGTGTTGGAGGTCCTGTTAACTTGCATCAAGAAGCAGCAGGAGTGAAGTGACAGAATAGCAAGATTTTTAACAAGAGAAGAAGCTGGAATCTGAATCTTTTGGGCCTTAACAATTCTAAGAAAAAAATGGTGCTGGGTTTAAACCTGCCACTCTGCATTTGCTTCACTGGTTATCAGGAGACACTGGAGCCTAGGAAGGCGATGCTTGAGACAGGCTGGCCAGATTACCTAATTGGATTACTTTTGTCAGTTAAGACTTGCGTGCTAAACTGTAAGGCGAAACGGTCTACTCTGGGACTGCAAAAGAAACGGGGTTTAAATCTACGTGCCAGAAGAGCACGCTGTGTACTGTAGCTGTGTTCCAGATGTACCCTCCCAAGGGCTCGCTTTCATTCAGAGTAGCTTGCAGCATGGAATTAAGGTTACTTGTAAACCATGAATTAAGAAGTCTGCTCCCTAGCGATCCATCCGACCTTATGAATGGGGATAGCCCTTAAGTCTTCATCCTGATGGAAATGTAAATTTACCAGAGTGATATCTCAGTGCTTGGAAATGTGATTTCCAAAAAGCAACTTTACACACGCAGCCTGCCCAGGAGGCCTGATGATGTGAGTTCTTCCAGCCAAGAAAGATTGGATGAGGGCTCCTTCAAGCCATGGCTTCTCACTCAGCTAGACAATTGTGTGCAGGTCGTTTGCCTGGATCATCTGGGTATGTCTCACTTAATCAATTCCCTGCCATTGCCAGGGCCTTGGGCATTGCTGCACCTTGGTCCCTCCTATTATCTGCTTGTGGCACATAATAATTTAGCCCCCTCTAGGCTATAATATTTCGGTCGAACTTTGCTTGTTGGGTTTAGTGTGCAGGTGCTGGGTGCATTAGTGGCCTGTGATCTAGGGGAGGTCAGGCGAGATGAACTGGTGGTCCCTTCTGACCTTAAATTCTATGACTCTAAGTAGCTTATCACATATGTTAGGGAGGTTGTGCAACCTGCCCATGAGTTAGCCTCTGCATTGCTGTACATTTTCCCACAGTGAGGGGAAGGAAGTCCTGTGGCAAAACACAGGCCTGCAATCCAGGAGTTCTGGGTTCTGTTCCCAGTTTGCAAACTAACTTCCTGCATGACTTAGGGCAGGTTTGCTTATCACTGCTAGTTTCCCTGTCTGGAAAATGGAGATAATACTTGCCCCACCACTAGGGCTTTGAGATTTCATTGAAGCTTATAAAGCATGTTGGGATCCTTTGGCTAAAAGGTGGCAGAGAAGTGTTTATAGGTCAAGCTGTCTAGAAAAAAAATTTCTATCTAGGGTGCTTCTCTTTTTGTGCCAAACTGTTTAGTTGCTTTCAGTTCCAAGTGGTTATGGGGATAATGAGATTGTTTGAATCTCTGACCTTTCCCCTCTGTCCCTTGCCATTAGTTTAAATCTCCTTATCTCTTAAACCACTTGGAATTCGGTGCTTTAAAATTGCGGTAAGCTGGGTGCTGAAATTCCTAGTGGAATAAGGAGATGAAGTTTAAGATTCTAATGCTGTAGCGCAGCTTCGCCAATTGTCTGGGGTGGTTGATCGTTTTGGGCTTGGTGAAGTAAATACAGTATATCAGTTTGTTGAAAGCCACGGCTGTGTCCATTACAGAATAATCTGTCGTTGAGGTGTGCAGCAACCACATTAAAGAAAAAAATTAGAAAGTGGGTTATCAAAATCTCCGAATAAAGGACTGGAGTCAGCTCTTATTTTAACATTCTTTTCATAGAAATAAATGATAATAGTTAGACAAGGTAGATGGATTTTCTCCCGCCCGTTTGAGAAGGATTGGTTTCCAGTTTAATATTAAGGCCCTTTGTGCCTTCTCAGCTTCCTGTGCTGTTAATCCTGGGATTTGCTCTGTCTCTTACAAGAGGCTTACGCAGGTTTGGTTTGCGCCTCTTGCCACAAACTACCTTATTTGGGTGCACAAGCAGGTTATCCCGAAACAAGTTTGTCTGGACTTGCCAGCATCTAATGAGAGAGAATAATTCTGTTAGTTTTAGCTGGCACTTGCAGGCCATGGCATGACTTTACATTAACATGTGCTCTGACAAATTCTACAGCTTTTCATAGACAGGTTAGTGTAAGACTTTGAGTGGGTTGTCTGAGTCTCCTCACTGTGCAGAGCGCTGGGAGCAGGGACGAGACTATTATTTCAAAGCCATACCTGACACTTTGGTGTCTTGTCTCTGCCTCAGTTACTTCTAGTGATTCCCTGTCATCTTCTTGTGCTTCATAACTGCCTCTTGTGTGTTCCTAGGCTGTGTTCTTTCCTTGTGGAATACATTTTAATCAGGGGGTGAAAATAAACATCTCCTGGTCAATAACTTGTGGGCAGTGGTTCCAGTCTGTCTTGTTCTGATGTCTGGAGCTGCCTTCTCTTTCCCTTGTTCCCCTCTGTTTCTAAAAAGAAGGTAAATGGACATGGCTATCTCCTTCTTCATTTGGAAATGCAGTAAAAGAGATCACTTAGACAGAGGATGGCTTTTGGGAAGTGACTTTTCTTTGGTTGTAGTTGGGGAGAGGCGCTTTCCTTTGGGAGGGGGTAATTAATTACCAGATGTGCTTGGTGTGTCCTGGGAGCACTTCACCAGGATGAAGCACATGGAATTATGGGCTGAACAATGAAATGACTGCCAAGTCACACTCTCTTCAGCACTAAATAAGTCAGCCTCTGAATTTTTTCTTGGGTTTGTATCAAAACGTCACCCGGGAGGAAGGACTTTAGACAGGATAATCTTTGTACCTTTGTGCTGGATAATAGTTCTGTTATGAGGTAGAGCGCAGATAACAACTTGCAGCGTTATGTAGAATTAGATCGTGTCTGGTTTGTTGATTGTAAAGGAAGCGTTTCCAGAGGATTTGAAAATTCCACTGGCCCCAAGGGAGTAGGGATTTTTCTAAAGAGAATACTAGCAACTCCTGCAGAACCTAAGCTTTAATTAAAGTTAAGCACACTTGATGACTAGGTCTTCTCATGTTCAAGCACTATCCTGCACTGATTAAAGAAGTGAGGATTGGGTGCTTTCACTGTGCTTGTTTCATTTCTGGAGCTGTGCAGATTTCAGCTCCAAAAGCAGTGAGTCAGACCTTAGATATCTGGGTTTCAGGAAATTCACGACATCCCTGTTTATTATGTCTGCTCTGTTTAGACTATATTCTTTTTTGGGACAGGGCTGTGCCCATATTTTAACTTACAGCTCCAAGCACATCATCAGCACTCAACTAGTTATATACTAATCTACTAAATGCTCAACATCTTGGCCTCCAATCTCTTACTCCTGGGAGAATTCTGCGCTACTGTGCGTGTGCATATTTAATGAGCCCTGCAGGTTTCTAATTTTTTTGTGCAGAAAAAAGCTTCTGCCAAAATGTTGCTTGCAGTTCCACTTTTACCCGCCAGAGAGCAGTGTGGCGCAAGAACAGCAGTAGCTCCCCGCCAGCGAGGGAAGAGAGAGAGCTGCCTTCGCAGCCAGCGCTTGTCAGGCAGGTCAGGTGTGTGTGTGTGTGTGTGTGTGTGTGTGTGTGTGTGTGTGTGTGTGTGTGTGTGTGTGTGTGTGTGTGTGTGAGTGAGTGACAGGGGCTCATAAGGGCTACTGGGGGAGGACAGACTGGGACAGGGGTTGAATAGGAGTGGAGGCACAGAGCCATGGCGGGAGGGAGGTGCAGACACACATGGGGATGGGGGGAGGGGTACAGGGGCACAGAAGGATGGGGAGTGGCTGGGTGGGGGGCACAGACACACATGGGGATGGGGGGAGGGGTACAGGGGCACAGAAGGATGGGGAGTGGCTGGATGGGGGCACAGACACATGGGGACGGGGGGAGGGGTGCAGGGGCACAGAAGGATGGGGAGTGGCTGGATGGGGGCACAGACACACATGGGGACGGGGGAGGGGTACAGGGACACAGAAGGACGGGGAGTGGCTGGGTGGGGGCACAGACACATGGGGACGGGGGAGGGGTGCAGGGGCACAGAAGGACGGGGAGTGGCTGGGTGGGGGCACAGACACACATGGGGATGGGGGAGGGGTACAGGGGCACAGAAGGATGGGGAGTGGCTGGGTGGGGGCACAGACACATGGGGACGGGGGAGGGGTACAGGGGCACAGAAGGACGGGGAGTGGCTGGGTGGGGGGCACAGACACATGGGGACGGGGGAGGGGTGCAGAGGCACAGAAGGATGGGGAGTGGCTGGGTGGGGACACAGACACATGGGGACGGGGGAGGGGTACAGGGACACAGAAGGACGGGGAGTGGCTGGGTGGGGACACAGACACATGGGGACGGGGGAGGGGTACAGGGACACAGAAGGACGGGGAGTGGCTGGGTGGGGACACAGACACATGGGGACGGGGGAGGGGTACAGGGGCACAGAACGATGGGGAGTGGCTGGGTGGGGGCACAGACACATGGGGACGGGGGAGGGGTACAGGGGCACAGAACGATGGGGAGTGGCTGGGTGGGGGGCACAGACACATGGGGACGGGGGAGGGGTTCAGGGACACAGAAGGATGGGGAGTGGCTGGAGGGGGCGCAGACACATGGGGATGGGGGAGGGGTACAGGGCCACAGAAGGATGGAGTGGCTGGATGGGGGCACAGACACATGGGGACGGGGGAGGGGTACAGGGGCACAGAAGGACGGGGAGTGGCTGGATGGGGGCACAGACACATGGGGACGGGGGAGGGGTACAGGGGCACAGAAGGATGGGGAGTGGCTGGATGGGGGCACAGACACACAGGGGGATGGGGGAGGGGTACAGGGGCACAGAAGGATGGGGAGTGGCTGGGTGGGGGCACAGACACATGGGGACGGGGGAGGGGTACAGGGGCACAGAAGGACGGGGAGTGGCTGGGTGGGGGGCACAGACACATGGGGACGGGGGAGGGGTGCAGAGGCACAGAAGGATGGGGAGTGGCTGGGTGGGGACACAGACACATGGGGACGGGGGAGGGGTACAGGGACACAGAAGGACGGCGAGTGGCTGGGTGGGGACACAGACACATGGGGACGGGGGAGGGGTACAGGGACACAGAAGGACGGGGAGTGGCTGGGTGGGGACACAGACACATGGGGACGGGGGAGGGGTACAGGGGCACAGAACGATGGGGAGTGGCTGGGTGGGGGCACAGACACATGGGGACGGGGGAGGGGTACAGGGGCACAGAACGATGGGGAGTGGCTGGGTGGGGGGCACAGACACATGGGGACGGGGGAGGGGTGCAGGGACACAGAAGGATGGGGAGTGGCTGGAGGGGGCGCAGACACATGGGGATGGGGGAGGGGTACAGGGCCACAGAAGGATGGAGTGGCTGGATGGGGGCACAGACACATGGGGACGGGGGAGGGGTACAGGGGCACAGAAGGACGGGGAGTGGCTGGATGGGGCACAGACAGACACATGGGGACGGGGGAGGGGTACAGGGGCACAGAAGGATGGGGAGTGGCTGGATGGGGGCACAGACACATGGGGACGGGGGAGGGGTACAGGGGCACAGAAGGATGGGGAGTGGCTGGATGGGGGCACAGACACATGGGTACGGGGGAGGGGTGCAGGGGCACAGAAGGAGGGGGAGTGGCTGGGTGGGGGCACAGACACATGGGGACGGGGGAGGGGTGCAGGGCCACAGAAGGATGGAGTGGCTGGATGGGGGCACAGACACATGGGGATGGGGGAGGGGTACAGGGGCACAGAAGGATGGGGAGTGGCTGGATGGGGGCACAGACACACATGGGGACGGGGGAGGGGTACAGGGGCACAGAAGGATGGGGAGTGGCTGGGTGGGGGCACAGACACACATGGGGACGGGGGAGGGGTACAGGGGCACAGAAGGATGGGGAGTGACTGGGTGGGGGCACAGACACATGGGGACGGGGGAGGGGTGCAGGGGCACAGAAGGACGGGGAGTGGCTGGGTGGGGGCACAGACACATGGGGACGGGGGAGGGGTGCAGGGGCACAGAAGGACGGGGAGTGGCTGGGTGAGGCCACAGACACACAATGGAACGGGGCAGATGTGCCTGACTGAATGGGGGAGGCTACAGATCAGCCAGGGTCTGCATGGGGGAAGCTCCCTAACAATCCCTCCCCGTCCCCCAAAAAACCTGTTCCATACTTTTCCCACCCACACCCAACAACCCTCCAAGTTCACACCCAGGCTCCTGCCCAGCAATTTACATCCCTCTCCCACAGCTCCTCTGTTACCCCTGACTGCCTCTGTGCTGCTGCTGGGGGTGTGGGAAATATCCTTCTGTGCTGTAGTTTAAATGAATTCCTACTCCGAGCTCTGTAGTAAGGAGTCTATTTGTCAAAAAAACATTTCCTGAGTCTTTTTTTTGTTGTCTGTGTTGTTAGACACACTTGCTGACAGGTATTTTGAAATAATTGACCGAAAAAATTGAAATCGGTGTGATTTATATTGTGTTATTTTGACAAATAAAATATGCAGAATTTTGTAGAACTTTTAATTTTTTGGCGCAGAATTCCACCAGGAGTAAATCCGTGTGATTACTGTGCTAATGCTACTTGCATGTAAACTCCTCGGGCAGGGCTGTCTCTAAGGGGATGTCTACGCTAGAGCTGGAGGTGTAACTTCCAGCCCGAGGAGACTTATCCATGCAACCTCTAATCGAGCCAGCGTGCCAAAAGTAGCAGGGTAGCTGCAGAAGCACACAGCGGAAGGGGCTAGCTGCCCAGAGGACGATCTCATCCACGAGCATTGGCATGTACTCGGGTGACTAGCCTCTCCTGCTGCACATGCTGCCTCAACTACACTGCTATTCCTAGTGTGCTAGCTCAGACAGAACTAGTGTGGCTAGTTTTCACCCCTCCAGCTCAAGTGTAGACATAGACCCTAAGTGTTTGTACAGTGCCTAGCACACCGGGGTCCTGGGTGCTATTGCAATACAATAATAATAATTATTCACCTTGCCTGTGGATGAGACGCAATGAACTTCCATTCATGCCGCCACCTGTCAGCCATAATAAGCGGTAAGCAGGATTCTGTGTAGTAACTTGAAACTAATATTCATGGAATCATACAACCCCATAGGCTAGAAGAGACCGTAAAGGTCATCTAGTCTAACCCATTGCCAACGTGCAGGACTTGTTGTGTCTTAAACCATCCAAGGCAGATGCTATCCAGCCTCCTTTTGAAACCCTCTAGCGAAGAAGCTTCCACAACCTCCCCAGGCGTCTGTTCCATTGTCCTACTGGTCTTACAGCTAAAAAGTTTTTCCTGACATTTAATCTAAATCTGCTATGCTGGAGTTTGAACCCACTGCCTCTTGTCCTGCCCTCTGTGGCAAAAGAGAACAATTTTCTCCACCTTTCTCATGGCAGCCTTTCAAATATTTGAAGACCATTATCATGTCTTCCCTTAAACTCCTCTTTTCCAAACTAAACATGCCCAGTTCCTTTAGTCTTTGCTCATATGGCTGCATTCCATCCCTTTGATCATCTTTGTCCACTCGCCGCTGGGTCCTTTCCCGTTTCTTCACATCCTTTCTATACAGCGGTCACAGAACGCCAGCTAAGGCTTAATCAGCATCAAGCAGAATGGTGCTATTACCACCCATAACTTGCATGCGATGCCTCTGTTAATACAACTGTATATGCCTTTTTTTGCAACAGCATTGTATGGCTGGTTCATGTTGAGGTTGTGGTCGACAACTCCCAGATCCATCTCAGCAGTGCTGCTGCCAAGCCAGTTATCCCCATTCTGTATTTGCGTGTTTGGTTTTAGTTCCCTAAGTGTATCACCGTACATTTGCCTTCGTTGAATTTCATCTTGCTGTCTATAGCTCAGTTCTCCAATTTATCAAGGTCCCTCAGAATTTTAGCTCTAGCCTCCAAAGTGTTGGCAGCTCCCCATAGCTTTGTGTCATCTGCAGATTTGATCAGTCTGCTCTCTAGTCCTACATCCAGGTCATTAATAAAGATGTTAAATAACACCAGACCCAGAACAGATCCCTGTAGAACCCCACTGGAGATCTCCCTCCAATCCCACATTGTTCCATTAATAGTTACTCTTTGTTTAACCAATTATGTACCCACTTAATGATAGTTCCGCTGAGCCCGTATTTCTCCAGTTTACCTATCAGAATGTCATGTGGGACTGTGTCAAAAGCCTGGCTGAAGTCCAGGTATATTATGTCCGCCACATTCCCCCATCCACCAAACCAGTTACCCTGTCAGAGAAGGAAATCAAGCTGATTTGGCATGATTTGTTCTTAGTAGATCCATACTGGCTAGTGACCACCCCTTCATCCTCCAGGTATTTGCAAATTTAATACTGTATATATTGCTCTAGTAGCTTCCCAGGTATCGAGGTCAATCTGACTGGTCTGTACTTCCCCAGCCCCTCCTTTTCCCCTTTTTAAATATGGGCACCATGTTAGCCCTTCTCCAGTATTCTGGGACCTCACCTGTACGTAAGAATGGCCATCCTGGGTCAGACCAACGGTCCATCTAGCCCAGTATTCTGTCTTCCAACAGTGGCCAATGCCAGGTGCTTCAGATGGAATGAACAGAACAGGTAATCAAGTGATCCATCCCCTGTCGCCGTCCCTGCCCAGCCTGGCTAATAGCCATTGATGGACCTGTCCTCCATGAACTGATCTAGTTCTCTTTTGAACCCTGTTAGAGTCTTGGCCTTCACAACATCCTCTGGCAAGGAGTTCCACGGGTTGACCGTGTGTTGTGTGAAAAAATACTTCCTTTCGTTTGTTTAAAACCTGCTGCCTATTCATTTCATTGGGTGACCTCTAGTTCTTGTGTTTATGGGAAGGAGTAAATAATAATAATAATTAATAATAATTCATTAATGGGTTGGGGTATAGGGGTGTGAGTGCTCCGGCTGGGGTGGTGGGGCCAGGGATGAGGGGCTCAGGGCTGGGGCAGAGTGTTGTGTTATCAGATTTGCCTGTTACTTTGGGGTGTGCTCCTTTATTAGGGTTACTCTGCTGGGTGTGTGTGTGTGTGCTGTAATTCTATCAATGTGCTGCTTGTGTCGCTTGTGTTCTCATACGGAGCTCTACTTCTCCCTTCTGCAAGTCCCTTCCCAGTGGAGCGATCCTGCAGGACCTGGGGTCCCCAGGGATGGGTTCCTCCAGCCCCAGAATCAGACAAACACACGCATTAACAGAGCACATCTGAGAGGACCAGGTTAATCGGCATCCCAAGCTGACCTCTCATATGTCCCTGGACTCAGCAGGCTGGGTCAAGCACTTCCAAGCTGCCACCCCAGGTTCAGCACATCCTTAGCTCCGCTTTCATGTTACAGTTGTTCTGGTAGTAACCCACCTGATGAGCAAACCCCACCAGATGTTTGGGCGCTGCAGGGATCTTTGCTTAGGTACGAGGAGTGTTGCTGCAGAGCGAATGAGGAAGCCAAAAAACACCCATGCGGGGGGTGGGGGGGGCACGGCAGCAGGGAGGGAGAGAGAGAAGCAACCAGCTTAACTGTGACAGTTATTTATTGCCAGGTAATAACCAGACCAGGGGAGCCAAACAAACAATATTAAATGTAACTTAAATTTGATTATAAAAGTCAGGTTTAGAAACCTATAACTGATCCCACAGGTCAGGGCCAGAAGGCTACACGCTGGGTTCTCACCGCTCCGTGAAGCTTGAACCGGTCAGTCTTCCCAAACGCTGGTGGTAGCTGAGGGTCCAGAGTGCTGGCGACGGGCAGAGCCCCCAGCACCATCGGTCAGGAGAAGATGAAGTCCCAGTGGCACTGATGCAGATTTTGGATCCAGGCATCAGAGCACTTACTTGAGCATGGGTAGGGGTTTTTGTAGGGAAAGAGCGATGGTTCAAGGGAGAACACTAGATCTGTTCGTGGATAAACTGATGGCTCAGGGGAGGATTCCACAGTTGTTTTGTGCAGGCTAGACAATAGGAACTGATCATTCCTGGCTATGCTCAGTGTTCCTCCCAGGGAGCTCGCAGTGCAATTAGGCAGCTTCAGTATTTTGGATACCAGTCAAGGATTTATTACTAGAATTGGTCTGATAACTGCTGAGCTGGGTGTGTGCAGGCCTGGGCTCGTTAACAGCTGGAGCAGAGATCTCCATCATGCACTGCTTCCCTGCTTTTCTGGTCCCAGAGTTCAGTGCGGTTCTTGCCTTGGAATCTCTGTTCTCCATTCTGTAGCTAATGGAGATGCCTCCTTATCGCATCTCCGATGCAAATGAGGGTAGGGGAGTTTCCTTAATCCTGTCACCCTTATCCCAGGGGTTTAGGTGCGTCTCCCACTGCTTTCTCATTGCTTTTTGTAAGACTTTCTTCTGATTGGCTTTGGTTCAAGCAGGGAGCGGGGGAGGCTGGATACTGCACCCTGGTTCCCCAAGAACACAGAGCTGATAGGTAACAGTTGGTTGCAGGAGATGAGGGCTCTGGCTGGGGCAGGGGATGCAGGGCTCAAGTGTGGGGCAGAGGGTTGGGTGCAGGGGTGTGAGGACTCAGGGGTGGGATTGAGGATGAGGTGTTTGGGGTGCAGGAAGGTGCTCTGAGGCTCAGGTGGGGAGAGAGGACTCCCCTCCCCCACCTCCCCAGTTCTCTCTCTCCCCACAGCAGCACCTGGGCTATGTGGGAGAGGTGCTTCTCCCTGCTGGGGAGCTCTGGGGCTGCAGGATAGGTCCCCCTTCCCCAGCCCCAGCCAGTCCAGGCTGTGGGAGGGCTGCCCCAGCCATGCCTGGGGCTGGGCCACGCCGCCCTGATTGTGGCTAGGGCCAGGTCACTCCAGGGTCAGGCCAGGCTGCGCTGCCCCAGCTGTGTCTGGGTCGAGGCTGCTCCGGGGTCAGACTGTGCCATGCCGCCCTATCCACGTCTGGGTCCGGGCTACTCCGGGGTCGGGCTGCACCACGTCGCCCTGTCCACAGCAGGTCCCTGGGCAGGTTCCCTGAGTGCATGCACGGCACTAACTAGGCTGCTGCGCAGCCACACAGCTTATAGGGAACTTAAGGAATATGATATTTTCTCTCTTATTATCTATTATCTGTATACCCTTTCTTAATGATTCCCAACGTTCTGTTTGCTTTTTTGCCTGCCGCTGCACATTGAGTGGGTGTTTTCGGAGAACTATCCACAGTGACTCCAAGATCTTTCCCGAGTGATAACAGCTAATTTGGACCCATCATTTTCTATGTCTAGTTGGGATTGTTTTCCAATGTGCATCACTTTGCATTTATCAACATTGAACTTCATCTGCCATTTTCTTGCCCAGGCACCCAGTTTCGAGAGATCTTTTTGTAGCTCTTTGCAGTCTGCTTGGGATTTAGCTATCTTGAGTAGTTTTGTATCATCTGCAAATTTTGCCACCTCGTTGTTTACCCCTTTTTCCAGATCACTGTTGAATAGGACTGGTCCCAGAACAGACCCCTGGGGGACACCACTATTTACCTCTCTCCATTCTGAAATCTGACCATTTATTCCTAACTTTTGTTTCTTATCTTTTAACCAGTTACCAACCCATGAGAGGACCTTCCCTCTTATCCCCTGACAGCTTACTTTTCTTAAGAACCTTTGTGAAAGGCTTTCTGGAAATCTAAGTGCACCATATCCACTGGATCCCCCTTGTCCACATGCTTGTTGGCCCCTTCAAAGAATTCTAGTAGATTGGTGAGGCATGATTTTCCGTTTACAAAAACCATGTTGATTCTTCCCCAACAAATCATGTTCATGTGTGTGTCTGATAATTCTGTTCTTTACTGTAGTTTGAACCAATCTACCCGGTACTGAAGTGTACTGGTACTGTCATCCATGAGTTTGCAAATATTACTGCCAGTGGCTTCAAGATTTCTTCAGCTAATTCCTTCAGCACCTTGGGGTGGATAACTTCAGGCCCTGCTGACTTGATTTCTTTCAGATTAGTCAGAAGAAATCTCTGACGTCATCTTTATTTATTCTGATCTGCATCCCTTCCTTTTTATTGTCTATGCCGCTAGTCGTCTGGTCCCATGTTATTTTTCACATTATATTCATGGGGTTATTTTGCAAAGGTGTCTCTAGGGGCTGGAGAGGTTGATGTTTTAAATATAAATTCAGTGGTCAGACTTTTCCTGAAATATGACAACTTCTGGGCAGGAGTTCCATGAGCGTGGAGATTGCAGTATTTCCAGCAAAGGTGCCAGAGTGCGCGTCAGATTTTCCCATTATCTTTAAAATGTTAATGTTTCCCTGCTCTATAGGCAAGTATGACATCTTTCTCGTGTATGACATACTGTGACTTATCTGACACGCAGCACTTTGAGAACCCCAGAACCAGGGGATACTTGAGCCCTTTGAGATAATTTGATATTGTGTCTAGTCAGTATGTTTGGCTTTCTGGGAGACCTGCTGGAGCATTCATTTAACCATATTTCTCTTCCTCTCCTTCACAGTACAGTGCGGTGGACAGCAATCCTCTCTCTCTCTACGTTATGCACCCATTCTGGAATACTATCGTGAAGGTGAGAATTCCTGTTGGTCATGTGGTTCTGTGCTGGAAGTGGAAGTGCCAATTTTCGGTCATGGCATAATCTCTTAGACAGGACTGCCTTTTGGTTAAAACACTGCTTTGTTAATTCCCATGACAAATGCCAAACTTCGTCCTTCAAGAAGGACAATAACTGGGGGTGCGATCGCATAACCAACTTAAAATTTTATGCTGCAGAATCATAAATGTCAAAAGCCTCTATCACTATCTAACACCAATAAGTCATAACCTCCTCTCTGATGTAGTTAAAAGCAATGTGTAGTGCCTATTGTGTGCGCTAATGTGATTCTTTGTGTGTATTTTTGTTGCTTTCCCATAGATTTTCCCTACCTGGTTGGCTCCAAATCTGATAACATTTTCTGGCTTCCTGTTGCTTGTCTTCAACTTCTTCCTCATGGCATACTTTGATCCTGATTTTTATGCTTCCGGTAAGACCGCTTTTTTTAGTGTACATTTTAGAGCATGTGAGTAATAAGATCTGATACTCATCTCTTCCTATACCATAGTTTTGCAATGTCATGTGCTGACTGATACGGCTTATCTACCGCTCTGGAGTGTTCTTTGGTTTTGAAATATCAATGTGGCAAGACGAGTCAAGGGCAGAAATCGCTGGGTGATACTGTACTAATGCAGCCAAAATGTGACTCATTCCTTCCAGTTGTTTTGTGAGGGGGAATAGCCAACGTTTAAAAAAACCCAAGCAAACAAAAAACCCCAAACCTCAAAATTTAAGAGTTCTTTGTACCTTTTAAAGCCAAGCTGACTTCGACACACACACGCTCAAAAAAAAAAATAAAACAACCCAAACAAACCCATTATGCTACTTATAGCCTTGAGGAAGAACAAATAATACATCTGGGTGCCAATAACAGATGATGTAACCTGTCTTGCTGATAAAATACCAATTTTAGGTTACTGCCCTGCTTGTCTTTGTCCAGTTCCTTTATTTTTACAGTGCTGTGTGTGAACCTGTGCTATATAACTAATCGTGTTCCGTAAAAAGGTAAAATTTGCAACTGGTACCTGTTTTTTGTTGGATTTCGAGTAATCTCAATTGGATTTAAATACACCCAAACACTACATGCTACATGTGTGTACCTTTATCTCCCTCTTCTGATGGATGACAGTTCAGTCTTTTCACAGTCTGTTAGTCCTCCTTGTCATCATGATAAAGGATGGGCAAGCAGCCTTTGTATCTGGGATAGCAAATTTATATGGCAGTCTTGCGAGGCTGTTTTGACATTAAGGGCTCATCTGCACTGAAAACTTACATCGCCATAGCTACATCTCTTGTGGCTGTGAAAAATCCACACCTCTGGAGAGGCAGAGCTATTCTGATTTAACCTCTAATGTAGAAGGGCCAGGCTGATGGAAGGAAGAATTCTTCCCTTGGCCTAGCTACCGCCTCTGCAGGAGGTGATTAACTACAGCGAGAGGAGAACACTCTCCCATTGTAGTATTGAGCATTTACACTGGAGTGCTGAGGTGGCACCGCTGCTGCGCTCTTATGTGTAGACATACCCGACGTTTCTTTTGTCGGCATTTGTTCGAGAGAATCTAAAATGATTTGCTTTCCAGAAGTCTTTGTAGTGTACTGCATAATCTCTACGGCGGGGCGTGCCTGCGTCTGTTCGGCATCCCATCTTGGAATGGCTCTTCCTAAACAGCCGACTAAATGTTTGATGGGACAGAAGGCGTAAGAAAGGAATAAGAAGGTCTTGTAAACAAAAAAGAGAGGAAGAAGTTTGGCCTTTTATTAGTTGCCCGAGCACCTTTGTCTTGTCATAGATCTGGGCGTTGGATCTAAAGCTGTGCAAATAACTAGGCTTAACAAATTGGGTTCTTCTGGGCACTTCTGTAACTTTAATAGTGTTGGAAGTCACAGATCTGAAGGCTGAGAATCTCCCCTTTGAAGGATGTGCAATCTCCCTTGAAGTGTTTGTCTTCCTATCCTCCAACTACCTCATTCTCCATTGCCCTGCACCTGGCTTAAAGTAAGTGTCAAATGCTACTATTTTGATTTGGTGGCAGTGTTTTGCATCCACATTGTACTAGTGTAAATGACTAGACATGTGCAGGGTAAGAGAATTGGACCCTGAATTAATACTGAACATTACTCTTCTGAGGTCTAATTTGTGTGCCCAGTTACATATAACCCCTTCTCATGGCTAATCTCTTGTAAAGAACAAAATGTGATGTCTCTTATTGATGACAGCAAATGTAATGTCTCTTCAGATTTTGTGTGTTACATGTCAGCTAGCTAGGATCTTGTTGAAAAAAAATAGCTGTAATGGGTCAATCATCAAAACCCAGCTGGAGATCTGAGAAGCGCAAGTGAAGCTGCAATTATTAGCAACTGAGGGAGTTCTGTGCACTTTGTTCCTTGGCAAATTGGCAAATTTCACTAGCAAGAATACTTCTCTGTGCTGTAGTAATCCTACACTGCATTAGGATGTAGCTATGAATTAAAAATGAATAACTTTAGCTGCAGGAGCAATTCCCTGTATCAACATTTGTCCAATTGCAGGTTCATGTTGGCTTCTTATGAGGGGAAGATACATTGTGGTGTCCTCCACCTAGGGGAGTTAGTTATATCAAGCTGCTGACAGCTCAAAAGGGCTTGGGGGACAAAGGGCTGAACTAGCCTTTCATCTTAAAGACGTGCAAATTTTGGTGTGGTTTGCAAGTGAAATGAGCTCAGGGATCTCATCCCACCCCACAGAATTCTATTAAAATTTATTATTCTGTCCCCAGTAGGGAGTCAGCTGAATTTCAGAAAGGTCTGGTACTTCTCTAACACTGGATTGCTAGGAGGAGGTGGTGCCACACCATGGTACCTTTGGCATGTTGTGCATCTTTCCTCTTCCCAATGGATAGTTGTGACCGTAGGGAATAGAAGGTCTGCTTCCTTCTGGTCCATTCTTCCAGCACTACCCTCGCTGCTCCCCTTTGTCTAATGGATTTTCGTACCAGACCTTCCTGCTTCTGTCATTGCAGTTCCTTTTCTCCCTCAGACACTGAAGTCGTGAAATGTGGCAGGCAGCAGGTTTGAGAGACTCCTTGTCTTGTTCCTCGGTCTTATGATCTGTTTTTCATAGTACCTGCGAGTCGTACAATCAGATGGAGAAGCCCCATCAGATCATCCAGTCCTTCTCCCTGCCAGAGCAGGCTTGTCCTCTGCAGGATGTTCTCAAAGTGTTCAGGCCTAAAGTTCCAAAGGATGGGGCTTGCATCATCTCACTTGAGAAACTAGTGTATTACCTGGGCGTGATTTTTATGACTGGTCTTGTGCCCTGTGCTGTGAGACAGGCAGAACACCCCACAATCCAACCCTCTGGTCTGTAAGAGCAGTAGAAGTAGGTCAGCATGCGAACCCACAAGGGGAAAGGTTTTTTGAGTTCCAAAGCTTCGGTCTCTGATATATTTTCAGGATTTCATCAACTGCCATGAACCCATGAGGGAGGGAAGACTGCTTTGAAGTTTCAAGCAATGTGCATATGGCAAGACATGGTCTATTGTAGACGATCAGATACACTGTCTCTTCTGCCTGGGCATCAGACCTGCTAATGCTCTCAGCATATGTCCTTCCTGAATGGATTGTTCTTTTAAATTACTCCAGGTTTGTCAGAGGCCAGATTGTAGGGAAGGGCTTGTAAGTCAACCCCTGGATCATGTTGTTGAACGTCTCTGAACAGCTTTTCACCTTTATGTCTGTTTGGTAAGGCAGAGCCTATAACTGATTTGCCACTGTCAACAAACTGTTTCTCTTAAAACAAACAAACAAACACGCTCAGCAAAAGAGCCGCCAGAATCAGGTCTCTAAGACCAGCGTGTATAAGTCCACCTCTAGTTTTTTAGAAACCAATTAGTCATTTTATTAAAGTCCATTCTTGACAGAATCGGTGTCATTTCCAAAATATCATTGGAGAAAAAATGGAAAGAACACTTATGACTAATGGCTTTGTATTGCAATTCCCATAAAACAGATATTTGATCTGCAGTGTTTTTTCTCATATGCAGTAATAGGATGTTTAAATTGGAGAAAAATATCATCTGTCAAGTTCGCTATCCACGTTAATATCCTGCTGAAATGAACGTTTAAATGTGGCACATTATAACTTATTCCTGTATCTAATATTTGGCTCCAGTCAAATGGTATTTCCAGGTGTTCGGCCAAATACTAATAATACTTGGTACTTATAGATTGCTTTACATATTCAGAATACTTCTTGGATATTAATCACCAGATTACAGGGACAATGAGAGACAGTGGTTAGTGCACAGATGGTATCTGAGACTACCACAATTCTCCTACCACAATTCTCCTCCTCCCGTGTAATGGGAGTGAGATGTGAGAACAGTTAATGCATGTTATCCTTTTAATGGCTTCAGCTATAGGTAAGTATCCTACCCATGTTACAGATGGGAAAACCGAGGCTCAGACTAAGTGACTTGCCCAAGGTAACACAATGAGTAAATGATCAAGCAGAGATTAGGACTCTCTGGAGTGTCTGGCGCCCAGTACCACGATCAGTTCCTTGGCCCACACTACCCCCTGACATTACAATTAGTTGCTGCTTACACCAAAATAAAATGCTACATGCTGTAGTTTGAAGGTTGCTTAAGGACAAAGTAGCCGTGTGGGGTCTGTGGCCTAGAAAAGCAGATGCTGTGGGTCAGGATTGAGATGCATTAGCTGAGTTAGAACCTTTTCTGACCTGAATGGTAAATTCAGAGCTGTTCTATCTGTTCTGGATCCAGTGTGCTGTTACCATCTCACGATAAAGTTGTGTTGCTTAAGAATTCTGGGGGCCACTTCACATTACCTTGTGTTGCTCTGGGATTTTGAAGGGTCCCAGAATCCATATCTAGCCGCACTATTGAATCACAGAGGTAGCAGGGCCGTAGCTTATTATTCAGGAAGTGGTACATTGCTGCAGACAGAAGAATCAAGTCGCTGGGGAAGGTGGTGTGGGTACCCCTACAACCTTATCTCAGATTTCATCTCTCCTGTCCTTGGCCAGAAACCATGCCCTGCAGGTAGAAGGCTGGTTGCCCCATCAGCTGTCTGCCTAGCACACGTATAAAGCTAATACCAGCCTGAGTTGGTGGTGTTGGTCAGGATTTAGGTGCACTGGCAGAATGTGCTGTATATGAGAAACTTACACTGAGCTTGCTTCTAACTCTGGGTTTTCATCAGTGGCCCGGTGGAGGTTGGGAATCCCTTGAGGTCTAAATCACCAAAGGGTAAAATTCTGGCCCTATTGAAAGCAATGGCAAAACTTCCATTGACTTTTTCTTACCAAGAATGTTTAGGGGAAATGGGCACATCCTAGCTGGGCACGGTGTGGAAGAATGTTGTCCCTGCTCTAGCTGCGGACTCTGGAGAGCATTGTGCTCCCTGTGGAGTAAGGTTCCATGTTGCAGGCTTGACTAACTGCTTAACAAGTTCTTGGAGATGAATGACCATAACTGCAACTGCTGGATTGTCTTACTGCCTAGAAAGTATGTCTGTCTGGTGTCCCCGGTTTGGGGTGGGGAGACAGGATATACTTCAAGTGTAATCTCTGTTCATCCAGCAGTTAAACTGTTTACAGGAAGCAGACTTTAAAATGCTCTGCTATGGTACCCCTAGAAAAAGTGTCAGGCATGTTTGGGCTGTGACTCATGGGGTAAGGTTAAGGTTTTGTAATGGGTATTTTTAGTAAAAGTCATGGACAGGTTGCAGGCAGTAAACAAAAATTCATGGAAGTCCGTGACCTGTCCCCGGCTTTCACTAAATACCGGGAAAGGGGGTTCTATCGGGAACGCCAGCTGCTGCTCCAGCCCTGCTACTGCTCCTGCAGAAAGGACTGACTGCTGCTGCTCCAGCCCGGCACCCGGGGGGCTGCTCTGGTGGGGGCTGAAGCCAAAGAAGTCATGGAGTTCCATTAAAGTCACAGAATCGGACAAAATCCTATCCTTACTCAAGGGGCTTTGAAAAGTCCTTACTGGTCCTCCGCCATCATTTTGGCTGGGGAAAAGATAAAGTGAAAGTAAGGAAAAGTGTGCCTTGGTGTGGAGGATATGGAGTCATTGACAGACAATATATATATGTAAGAACGGCCTACCTTCTTTAGTTCCTAGATGTATACGTTTATACTTAACCGTATTGTAAATGTATACATCTAGGAGCAAGGAGTGCAGG
Source organism: Mauremys mutica (assembly GCF_020497125.1). NCBI lineage: Eukaryota > Metazoa > Chordata > Testudines > Geoemydidae > Mauremys > Mauremys mutica. The sequence goes on from NC_059074.1 coordinate 5,341,993, forward strand.
CCATACTTACAGGATGGGAGACTCCATCCTGGGAAGCAGTGATTCTGAACAAATATTGGGGGGGGGTGGATAATCAACTGAACATGAGCTCCCAGTGTGACACTGTGGCCAAAAGACCCTGGGATGCAGAAACAGGAATCTTGAGTTACAGCAGAGAGGTTGTTTTAGCTCTGTATTTGGCACTGGTGTGACTGCTACTGGAATCCTGTGTGCAGCTCTGGTATCCACAGTTCAAGAAGGATGTTGATTGATTAAAGAGAGTTCAGAGAAGAGCCATGAGAATGATTAAAGGACTGGAAAAGCTGCCTTGTAATGATAAACGCAAGGAGTTCAATCTATTTGACAAAGAGAAAGTTAAGGGGCAACTTGATTACAGTCTATATGAGTATCTACATGGGGAACAAATATTTTAATAATCGGCTCCTCAGTCTAGCAGAGAAACATCTAACATGATCCAGTGACTGGAAGTTGAAGCTCAGTAAATTCAGACTGGAAATAAGGCCTAAATTCTTAACAGTGAGAGTAATTAACCATTAGAACAGTTTACCAAGAGCTGTGGTGAATTCTCACTGGCAATTTTTAAGTCAAGATTGGATCTTTTTCTAAAAGCTCTGCTCTAGGAATTATCTTGGGGCAGGTCTCTGGCCTGTGTTATGCAGGGAGGTCAGACTAGATGACCACAATGCTCCCTTCTGACCTTGGAATCTATGGATCTGTGCGTCCCCACTGCTTTCACACAGTCCCTTCTCAGAATAGACTCACGCTTTGCAGATGTTTGATACTCAATTTTGGCATCAGTGAGTAAGCAGCTGGGAACTTCTATCTTTGCCCACCTCTGTTTCCATGACAGCAAAGCATCCTCGCTTTCAGTGACAGGATCGTGATTACATGGCACGCGGCTCATGGACTCACCCTCTCCTGGCATCGTTCTCTTAACTCCTGTGACTGCAGCCTGCCACAAAATAAATACATTAAAAGCTAAAGCTCCCCCATGTGGAGACAGAATTTCATCTTGCCCACAGCACAAAGATCTGGAACTCTTGCTCTCTGTCCTCCAGAAGGGCAAATGTGGTGGGGTGCAGAGGGCAACAAAGCCATCCTAGCAGTGAAATCCAGGATCGTGGTTGTACCGTAACTAGGTACTTCAACTTTCATCCCAGGAAATGCAGATTCATCTAATTACAGTCTAGAATTTATCCTGTGCTCTAAACTCTTAAAATAGCTCATGAGTAAAAATTTCAAAAGTGCCTAAGTTCCATTGAAAATGTTATTGCATGTTTTAGGGTATGGGGAAAGGAGGCAGATGCACTATCTGAGTGTGTGAAACTTGAGTGTGTGCCCAGATCTTTGACAAGTTCAGCAAAAAGTGTGATCTTCAGGATCTACTGGATGCCTTGCAGAAAAGCGTAAGCTAATGCTGGTAGGAACTGAGCAAGTGAAGGCTGATTTGATGCATCTCCTTTCGGTGGTACAAGCACACTGAGAGACTTTAAAGGAGTGAGATGACCCACAGATTTGGACAGAACCTTGTTCCAATTAATTGCTAAAACAATTCTTGTTGAAAGCATCTCTTGTATCAAAGCATAACCTGCTGATGTGTGTGTACTCAACTCTCCAATCTTCTTTGCAATCTCGACAGCACCTGATCATGAGCATGTTCCAAATCGAGTGTGGGTTATGGTGGGTCTCCTCAACTTCGTGGCATATACACTTGGTAAGACTTAAGATTCTCATGATGTGTTATAGATTTCTAAAGTCATTATGATGATAGGCACATTAATTAGTCAAGTGAACTGTTGTCATAGTTCCGTGTTTCCCAACCCTTCCCCTCAGCCCCTGGTCCAAGAAACAAAACTCTGATTCTGGTTAATTCTTCGGTTCCCTGCCACCCCTTGCTCTGGGGTGTTGACTGACATATCACTGGCTGAGATGCCTCTGGAAACTGCCACTTTGTTTTGTTTTACCTACTAGTTCCAGGAAGGAACATAAAAGTAGATGTCTCTTCCTATCAGAACTGACTTTATGGGGTTACTGGTGAAATATTGAAAGAAGATTTTTGTTAAATATTTAACATAGACTCTTCCTAAGTGTGTGGTTTTTTTTTTGTGGTGGTTGTTTTTATTCTTATTTTTTTACTTTTTTCAATCTCCGCACCCCCACGGACAGTGCTGGATACTGAAGCTGATTGCTGACTTCTCAGCAGTGCATACATTATCTGGCAGCTGCAGAGGAGTCCCTTGCTTTGCCTGGAGATGTTTAACTTTGCCTCTCTGTGCGCTTCCCTTCCAGATGGTGTTGATGGGAAGCAAGCGCGCCGAACAAACTCCAGCACTCCCTTGGGGGAGCTCTTTGACCACGGCCTGGACAGCTGGGCCTGCATGTTCTTCGTAGTGACTGTTTACTCCACCTTTGGACGGGGATCCAATGGTGTCAGCGTCTTCGTTCTCTATCTGCTCTTGTGGGTGGTTTTGTTTTCCTTCATCCTCTCCCATTGGGAGAAATATAACACAGGGATTCTCTTCCTGCCCTGGGGATATGACATCAGCCAGGTGGTAAGTAGCCCTTCTGCCTCTTGATTTCAAAATACTGATTTAGAAAACAGTGGGCAAGCTTTGGCGAATTGCCAGAACTATTTGTGTAGCGCGTGTAGGGGCGTGTGCTGCCCTGGCATCTTTCCCTTGGTGACATCTGTCCAGTAGTCATGGAGTGCCCATCATCACCACACCTAAAGCTAACGATATCCTGAGTTCGTCAGGAAGGAGAGCTTTCTGGCAGAGGGCAGAAAGCTTGGTTGCTTGGTGGCAGGGTGCAATAGCTGGAACTGTATCATCAGTGCTACTTTATGAAGCTCTGATTCAGCAAAGCAGACTGCTCCCATGAGTAAAGTCAAGTTTAATGAATCAAGGAACAAGGGAGGAAGTTATCATGAAGCTTTCATTGCATAGTTAGATTGGGACAGATTTGATTTCTCTTCAGCAGAGAAGTGATGTGTGTTGCAAGTTTCTTTTTGTTGACATAGATTTTTGCATTAGCAGGGAAATGAAATGTCTTTAAAAATTGGATACTAATAATTGTTGGTTGTCCAAAACTGACTGGGCCTGATTCTGTTGTGGCACCCGTGTAACAGAACGACTTAGCAGTTTATACTTGTGTGTGATTGAATCGGGTCCAGTGGTTGTAGAAGCACCGATTGCCACGAGTTCAGGTATCTCTACTGAATCGTTGGACAACACTAGAAATTCCCTTGAAAGCTGCCCCTTCCATCAGTAAAATCGTGGTTTCTCTAGTCCTTTGCAATCAGTCATCCTCTGGCCCGCGTCTTCAGTTTCTCCTAACCTGGCACTAATCCAAGGTGCATTTTCCTGATCATGCATCAAACAATCCGAAGATACCATTGTTTGGGTTGCTACAGGAGGCAGTTAGACGTGGCTCTGGCGGTGGGTGCTGGGGGGCTGTTGAAGTACAACTATCCTCTGTGTTTGTGCTGGTCAATCCAGCAGTGAGGTGGGATTATACCCAGGTGCATGTGCAAACCGATAACTCCCAGGGGGTGGGAGGCTGGGCAGGGCAGAGCATCACAGGCCCCTCTCCTTGCTATCCACTTTCTGGACTGGCCTTAAAACTCACGGTGACCAAGCAACCTTTGCCTCACCCCGTCCCTTTCCAGACTAGCGGTGAGGCTTCCTTGGTCATGGTGCCGGAAGCAGAGGTTGGGCTGGTTCCTGACATGCAGTCAGCGTAGGAACCTGGGAATGGGGCATACGTTCGGGGCCCCATGTAGTTCTAAAAGCTGCCCTGGGGTGCTGTGGTGGCATCTGACCTGGAGATAAGGCTTCCTCTTGTTTTAAAGCTAAAGCTGGGTAGTGAAAATCTGATTGGAAAGCAGCGCTCGCGGCTCCCAGAGCCTCCTGGTGAGGAATGGTCACCCCCCCAAAAGCACATTTGGTCCGACCCGTCTTTCCAGCTGCTAATGCTTGTCTGCGCTCTCTCTGCATTTCCTTTTCAGACCATTTCAGTTGTCTACATAGTGACAGCGATTGTGGGAGTTGAGGCCTGGTATGCACCTTTCCTGTTTAATTTCTTATATAGAGACCTATTCACTGCAATGATTATTGGTAAGAAGCTCCATGTTGAAGCCTATTTTTAACCACCACCGCTTTACCAATAGCCAGTGTTTCACTTGAAAAAAGTCAGCATTTGTTTATATTTTTAGCAAAGAGAAACTTAATAAAATATCTCTGTAGAAAACTTGCCTGAACGAGTCTTGGTCTAGACTGAAAGCAACAAAATGCATAGGGTCTGATACTAGTCCCATGGAGGTTTTGGTGAGAACCGTCTAAGTCGCCATGAGCTGCATCTAATTTGTAAAGAATGGAGAAGATTGCAGCCAACTTCCTCCTTTAATACAAACAAAGCTGCAGGAGGGAGGTGGTCCCAGCATGCAATGCTCCATACTAAGCTAAGCAGCATGGAAGTAATACATGCCAGCACTTGTTTCCATAGTCTGCACCTTCATACTAAACGTCAAGGGTGGCTGGGAACTGCTCTGCGGCTGCAGTCTGTCCACCCCTGAGCTAGATAATAGGTCTGTATTTAGATGCCTCAGCCTGCGTGGTCTGAGACACTCTCCTTTGGAATCTAGCTGTTGCAGCAGATTGGTCTGTAGTTCCCAACAGCAAGAATGAGTTGAGCCTTGAGTGTGAGAAGATGTAAATCTACATCATCACACATTACTCTGTGGAGAAGAATCAGAACTGCCTCTTCACATCAGCCTGGGAGCTGAAGTGTGTTCAGGTTGGCTGGCCAGGAAGAATTGGGTAGCTTTCCTGCTGTCTGGTTTTGAATGTATCTGTGGCTCACCCTTTGGGCAGAGAAGTAATTTGGTACCACTAGCCTTCAAAAGATGCCTTCTGAGGCAGCTTTCCTGCTGGGAGGTCATGGTCAAACTTCAGCTTTAGCCCATTTAATCTCTTAGCTGCTGGCCACCCTGGCAGCTTTCAAAGTGTGTTGGGGTTTCATGGAACTTTGGCCCTTCAGGGAGGTCCATGAAACTTAGTCAAATGACTAAAGCTTTTGTTAATGGCAGTTCTCATGTCCTAAATGGTGCACATTAAATCTAGGTACTTTTGTTTGCTTCTGTCCTTATAATAACCTGACTGTGTCCGAAATACGCCCTCCTTGCATGAAAAAGTGACACCATTGATGATGCTTTCTCTGCTGTCCACTAGGTGTCTTCTTGGGAATTATGGTCAAAATGCAGATAAATACATGTTTTCACAAAAAGAAAGTTATTTCCATAAATGCATTTATTGGCACTTCACTAACCAAGGCGGGGCTTTTTTATTTTTTTTTTTTGAAGCGCTGAGTCAAATATACAAATCATGTTAATGGACATTAAAAAAATCTGAGCAGCAGTGGGGTGACTGGGTTTAAGTAAGCTTTTAGCTACTGTAATGTTGCAAATGACTGTTTTTAAAAAAAACAACAGAAAAAGATGCATGATGGTTAGCAGACTGTCACCGCCAATGCTCATAAAGGAGTTCAGGGGTTACGATGGACTCTGAATTACTACGCTGCCTTAACTTCGATCTTTCTCTTTCAGGGTGTGCACTCACAGTGACTGTGCCCATGAGTTTGATTAACTTTTACAAGTAAGTTTTCCAAAAGTCATGTGAACTAACTAATTCTGCAGGGTTGAGGCACTGCATGTGGTGCTCCTGTTGTACTAGGAGTTAGCCAGGCAGAAGTAAGTGGAGAGCACGGTGCATTGATGGCCCAGCACTGCCAGGCTGTAATAGAAGGAGAGCCATGACTTGGCATAGCTTTTTGTAAATTAGACTCCTTATAAACCTTCCTTGCCTTCACTGGCAGCTTCCCTGGAGCCCAAAAGGCAACTCCTGCTTGAGATGGAGACGGGTTTGAGATGCCGCCCTTGTTAATACAGTAATGTGACTTGCTGTGAGCACAGGTCCCTGCTAGGGTGACCAGATAGTACGTGTGAAAAATCGGGATGGGGTGGGGGGTAATAGGAGCCCATATAAGAAAAAGTCCCAAATATCAGGAATGTCCCTATAGAATCGGGACATCTGGTCACCCTAGTCCCTGCGTGCCGGCCAAGCAGCTCAGGTCAAGTGGAACCAGTGCATTTTGAGATCTCTGTTCTCCGCTGCTGTATTAGCGGCATGTCTGGCTCTATAGTCAGAGAAGAACAGGGCAACCTGGGAAGTGGCCCCTTGAGGGATTGAGTAGGGGGTGGATTCCAAAACACAATCCTCCCCCATCACCCCCCTTTACTTACTTTAATAACAAAATCCTGCACGTCCCCTGCGGATTTCCTGATTTGCAGAAGTTAATTGGTGACCCTGAGAATGGCTGCTGTGAATATTGAACTAGCCATGAACGGCTGGCAGACAAAATGAATGTTAAGCACCTGGCATAAATCTGGGTGATTTGATTCTTGCCTACCCAGACTGAGATTTCATTGCTCAACCTACTCGGGCGATATAGCCTCTCACTGGCTCTGCAAGAAGGAAGCTGTGCAGGAAACCGTGTCTTTCTCATCCGAATTGTTTCCTGAGCCCAGGCCCAGTGCCGTAGTCTGAACTCCATTTGGGAGCCCCAGTTCTCCCCTTTGTTGCCAGCTCCTTAAAAGGCTGCATCTGGGATTGGCCAGTTATTACTTCAGCGTTGAAGTCCATCGTCCACTAATGCAGGGTTACCAAAGACCCATCTGAATAAGCAACATGTAACTATCATGGGTGCATTATTCACTGGGGTGTCTGACCTGAGCCTGGCCTCCTGCCCGTTTTCTCACACAACAGCTAAATTCCTACTGCTGGGCTCTGCACTCCACTTCGGGGCAGGTGCCCAAGGCACCCGGATTGGAGAGTTCCCAAAGGAAGGCTTGTGCCTGTCTCTGTTAGAAGCTGTGGCTTCCCAGAGTTTGAGTTAAGATGTATGTTCCTCTTGCCTTTCAGGGCCTATAAAAGCAACACACTGAAGCACAGGTCAGTGTACGAAATCATGCTGCCGTTCTTCTCGCCAGCACTGCTGTTCATCCTGTGCATGATCTGGATCTTCATGTCACCATCAGACATCCTGGAGGTCCATCCCAGGCTCTTCTATTTCATGGTTGGAACAGCCTTCGCCAACATTTCAGTAAGAGCGCTATTTGCCACTAAAATGCACGTGGGCAGGGGGTGGCTGATTTGAATTAGCACAGTGGTGAGAGCTGGCAGTTTGTCAGGCTATGTTGTATGAACGATCCAGTCTGCTAATGAGGTGGAAAGGCACATCAAACCCAGAATGAAAATGCCAAGAATTGTGGGTTGTATCTGTTGTAACTAAACCACTTTGCTGCACTGCCGTGACTGAAGTGGGCAGGAGAGAAGCGCTGACCCTTTTAGAGCTGAAAAACGTGTCCTGTAAACCAGATCTGACACTTCCCCCCCCCCAAACCAGAGAGATCCCAGCATGTGCTTTTTCCACCCCTCCCTGATACTGGCTGACAATTCACGTAATAGAGTTCCTGCTCTCTCAGCTTTAACATGGTCACTTGCAAGGTTCTTGGTGAACTTGGTTCAGCTGTGTGTTGTCACATCTGCCTGCAGACATGAAGCCCCCGCCCTCATCCCCCAAAATCATGAATACTGTTAAGCCATGGAATCCGGGCCTTGCATGACAAAAGGCCAGTCCTGGTGATGATGATTAGGAAGCTGTGGCACTTTAATCATAGATCGGTCGCTATCCTCGGACTGTGCCCAGAAGCAGGGCTTCCTGTCTTTCCCACTCGGCAGAGTTTTCTACTCACTTTGCCCATAAGATCGGTCAGATTTAACCAGAATTGGCCAACCAATGCAAATCGATCCTTGTGATTGTCTGCTCTTGATGTGGATTTCTCTGGTTATATGCACAAGAGGAATTCATGTCAAAATGGAAACGTTCTCAGTATTTGGGAACATTTAGAGCAGATGATTGTCCATGTTTTAATAATTATCGCTCTAGAGACGTACATGGCCCTGTAATGGTGCGAGACTCACCCCTGCGGCGCCTCCTGTCTGTCGTCCTGGGAATAAGCTCTTTGACCCAGGAGCGCCTTCTGCAGGCTGCTGCCTCGCGGCTGCTGGCCCCCGTGTCCCTCCCAGACCCGGTGCCCCTTGTCCTTGGGGGCTGCCCCTGGCAGTACACCCGCTCTCCGGGTCTCCCCACCCAGGGGAACCCCCACCCACTATCCCCACCTCGCCTCAGTCTTGGGCTACTGCCAGTCACCATCTAGCCCCTGCTCACTGGGGCAGACTGCAGTGTAAAAGCCACTCATTGCAGGCAAGGGGGGTTTGGAGCGGCTGCCTCTGCCTACCCTGGGCTGCACCCTTGTACCCTAGTACCTTTTGGGCCTTTGACAAGGCTGCAGCCTGGGGCTTTTCCAGGCAGGAGCTCCCCAGCTCCCTTGCCCTATTCCCCAGCCCTGCTCCCCTCAGGTACCCTGTTCAGCTTCCCAGCAGCCAGGCCTTTCTCCCTCTAGAGACCGAGAGAGACTGACTCTGCTCCTGGCCAACTGCCCTCTTATAAGCGCCAGCTGAGCCCTGATGGGGCGTGGCCACAGCTGACCCTGTTTCCCTGATCAGCCTGGGAACTGCTTGCTTGGCTGGGCTGTTTTAAGCCTTCTAAGGCCTGGCGCATGTTTACTTAGAGTGCACCAGGTTCAGCCCCTATACCGGCTCCTCACCAATATCCTATTGCGTTTCTGGCTGCACTTTTCCCCTCACCTCCTTCTCCATGCACTCCCTATCCGTGGCCCCACAAAGTCGCAGGACCTCCTGGCCAACCTCCTCCTTGCCCTGGCTCAAATGGCCATCTACGCGACCAGGGAGAGGCGGTTGGCCAATGGAGACTCCTGCAACTGTGGGGCTTGTTTCCGATCCTTAGTCCGTTCACGTCTCCGGGTGGAGTTCCTCTGGGCGGCGTCTGCTGGCTCCCTTGACTCCTTCGAGGAGCAGTGGGCGCTGTCCGGGGTTCTCTGCTCGGTGTCCCCGTCAGGCTCCCTTCTTATGACCCTTTGACTGCACTCCTGTCCTTGTTCTTTTGTTAGTTGTCCCCCGCAATTAGTGGGTTTCTGAGGTCCTGTAGATCCTCCCCTTAGGCTGGGGGGTGGGATCCGTTAGCATGGGGCGGGCTTCCACCCGCCCCGTTTCCCAGAAACCCAATAAATACAGCCCTCATTGCCATATTCTGAGTGAGCGATTCATGGGTTGGAGGCTCATGTTGGAAGGAAACCAAAGCATATCTAACAGACCTCTTTCTCCCTCCTGCCCCACCAGTGCCAGCTGATCGTGTGTCAGATGAGTAGTACCCGGTGCCAGCCTCTCAACTGGATGCTGCTGCCATTAGCCCTGGTCATCTTTGTGGTGATCTCTGGAATCGCACCACATTGGGAAAATCTTCTCCTATACCTACTGACTGCTTTCATCACCCTGGCGCACATCCACTACGGAGTAGGAGTGGTAAGTGACATCTGCCTTTGGGCTTGGGGTTTCACTGCAGCGGCTCTGCTTGTAGGATTTACTTTGTCCCATTGCTGTTCAGTTTTGCAGGGGGTGTCGCATTTAACACCTGGAATACTAGGTGGAATACCACTGATCCAACAGCATTTCCCAGGCAGATTGAGGCATTTATATAAAACATGAAAGGAAGCTAAATAGGTGGGATCTGAAAGCTCTTATTTTGTATGCCAGGAACTGACAGCCCGGCTGCAGCAAAAATTATTCTAGATGTTTAATTTAAAGACTGGGTCTGATCCAAACCCTGGATCCACATCCTGTCTTAGATCAGTTTGCAGCTTAAAACATAGGATCCAAACACTGGTAAAACATGGATTTAATGCGCCCAGGTTCTGATGTAGTTATGGTTCTATCGGTCAGAAAAATGCCAAGATCAGAATGGGATCCAGAGGCCGGGTTGGGTGTATCTCTAATTTTAAATACATTATTCGGGGACTTAGCTAGGTACCATTCACTTCCTAATATTTCACCTTACTTAGAACTTCTTTTCTAAAGGCCGCAGCTGCTGCTGGGTAGCACATGACTGTACACTTGAATCAGTTTGACACTCTCTCCAGTAGGGGGCACTGCTTGGGAGGACAGCCTTAGTGTGTTAACGCGAACACAGTGTCTCTGCCCTGTGCACAGATTTATAAAGTTTCCCATAGGCATTAACTGATTTTTTCATACTGCGCCTTTGAAATATTGCTTTCAGATGCCCCAGGCATAGTGTAACTAGAACTCTGTCTGAAGTGTGATAGTTATGGCTGACTAAATAAAGAGTGAACAAAATTACTAAAGAACCTGAATTACTGACCTAGAACCTGCCATGTTTCAAGCTTCTGAAATGAGTTCCTCTGCTGGGGAGAAGCTGGGAAGGGAGAGCACAGTGGAATAGTCTCCCCTGTATACAGATGCCTTCAGGGATCAAGAAAGCACTGCTGCTAACTGTGGGAACCGGCGCTGTGTGAAGGAATTGGCAGGACACAGAACATCTAGGCGGTGGGAGTGCTGCTCAGTGAGAAGAGCCCAGTTAGGTTGTCCTAGGTCAATTGAACAGGGAAATGACCAGCTCAGCAGCCAGAATGGGACCCCAAGCACTTGTCGCTTCAGGCCAGCTCAAACATATATACGCTAGCTCCTTGCAAGATACAGGTTTGACGCAGGACTCAGTGGGTACGTTCTCGGGCCTGTTACACAGGAGGGTCTTCTCTCGCCTTATACTCTCTGAAACCCCCCCCCCACACCCATTTGGAACCCCTTTGTAAGACCCACAGTGCGGTGAGAGTGAATCTGCAGTTTCTCCTCCTGAGTTGTGGGTGAGCAGGCCTTGGGTGACGTGGTTGCTTAGCTGCCACGCTGTATGTGTTGGTCTTTTCCTGCAAGCCATGTGAATCGCTTTAAAAACAACTCTGAAGTTTCAGCCAGCCTAATGACTTGACGTAGCTCTCTGCATAATCTCATCAAAAAGCAAATTTCCTGAATGCAGCCTTTAAGTCCGACATGGCTTTCCGCTGTCTGTCAGGAGGAAATGAGCCCTTTCTGCCTTGTGAAGGTCACTGCGAGAGGAGGCTTCTCAAGGATAATTAAAAGCGGGTCTCCAAATCTCAGACATACTGTCTCTTGGCACAGTTACATGCCGATGTCCTGTTGTACTGTCGTCTGGTGGGAGTGGCTAGGCAGGACAGGCTAGTGCCGGCACTGTTAGCTCAGAGCTATAAGAGGGTGCTACGTAGCGATCACGCTCTGGAAGCGAGCCAGCCTCTGCTTGTTGTTTTGCAGTTCATGTATGACTAGTATTCAACTGAGTGATTTATGTATGCCCTTGTTACTTGTTTAGCTAAAGCATGAGCATCGGCTTCACAGCTCACAACAGGCCAGGCGCATTCGAGAACAAGTGCACGTTCAGAGAGGAAAGGCAGTAAACTTAAAAACTGATCAAAGGAAATGCATTTGGTTTACAATGTGCAATTAGCCTGTAGAACTCACTGCCACAAGATACCAGTTGGGACCAAGAGTTTAAGATTCCATATAAAAGTGTAATGAGACTATCCAGGTACTTTGGGTAGGGCACAAATCTCTTTGTAGGGCGTAGAAACCTTAACGCTTCAGGGCTAAAACCAGCCACTAACTGGTGAGGAGGGATAGGGCACAAACTTCCTTTGGAGAAGCCTGGCCAGAACTGATCCTTGCGGGGGGGTTTCTTGCGCTTGCCTCTGGTCACAATACGGCACTAGATGGACTGTCGGGAATTGCCGTAAGTATTTCTGTTCATCGGAACCTCTTAGAGAGTCTCATGCTGGACCCCACAATGCAAACCCCAGTGGCATGGTTTGAAGGAGAGTCCGTCGTCCCCCGAGCCGGTAGAGTGTAGAATTGGTGCATCCGCCCCGCCCCAGGCTGGACTAGTGGCTTGTGGGCCCGGTGTCCAGGCTTCGGCTTGGTGGGAGCCTGCCGGCATTATCACACCCATCCTGAGAGAGAGGCACTCCAGTTTGCGGAGTGTCCTGTGTGGCTGGGCTGGCCCTGCACAGCCGGAGCCTGGTGTTCCTGTGAGACAGGGCTCCTGCGCCCATGTGGGGTGATTCAGCCTTTTTAGCCGCACATGCGGCTCGCTTGGTCCATCTTGGGGTGCGTAAGGGGATGTCTACGCTGCAGTCAAACACCCATGTCAGCTGAGCCAGGCTCATGGGGCTTGGCCTGTGGGGCTATAAAATTGCAGTGCAGATGTTCAGCGTCTCAGAGACCCTCCCCCCTTCATGGGGTCCAAGAGCCCAGGCTACAACATGAGCCCAGCTGTCTACACCAGTTTTACAGCCCAACCCCGGCAAGCCAGAGTCAGCTGACTGGCCAGCCAGGGGTGTTTTATTGCAGTGTAGATGTACCCTTAAGGGCTTCTGTAAAGGAGTGACTAATAGCCCTGGCTGGGCTTGAGCATAGTATGGGCAGGGGCTATGCATCCTTCCCATACATACAGCACTCTGCCAATTCACTGCAGCCCTGGGCCTGAATCTTGAGGCGTACTGAGCTGCTCCAGTCAAGTCCCCTTGCTTGTTTGAGGCTGAGGTGGAAGGCATGTTGGCTGATGTACTGCTCTCATTTAACTTTTCTTTCTCCTCTCCACCCACCCCAGGTAAGCCAGCTGAGCAAACATTTCAACATCCGACCTTTCTCGCTAAAGAAGCCCAGTACGGATTGACTAGAAGGGGAAGAAGAGAAAATCAGCCTGCAGTCAGCACAAGTACTGTAAATAACTGCTGCAAATAGCTTGCACTTCAACCATCACCACAGACCTACATCGATCTTCTGGACAGACACTGGGGCAGCGGGGGCTCAGCACCAGGGCTAGACCCCCGACTGCCATTGAGAAAACACACACCGCCCTATGGTGAAACCAGGCAAGGGGAGTAGCCTTTCCAACTATTCCTGTATATTAGATTAGCCGAACGTCCTCAAGCCCTAACTCTGTTTGGGTAGAGCTGGCTTGGGGACGTGGATGGCATCACTCAGAACGCACGGTCACCCACAATAACCTGGCAGCTGAGTTAGTAGCAATGGCCTCCAGACATCTGTAACGGAGACGTTTGAGCTGCAGGGCCAGTGAGGGACGTCCTCGTCGTACGCGAAGGCACATGAGTCACGAACGCGGCTGTCTAGTGTTAGGTCATCTGACAGGGTCTTTGTCCCTTGCTGCTAGTCTAGGGAGCAGTTCCCCAGCATGTGCGCGCACACGTCCATTCATGCAGAATGTTTGTTTAGAAGCTTCAAATGATCTTCCACTAGGACGACTTGGGGATTGAGGGGTTTGACTAAGTGGTTACGGCAGCTTCCCCTTCTCCCCCCCACCACACCATCTCCCCCGTTTTTCCAGCTTTGGGTAACTGGGACCAAATCTTGACAGTATTCTTGTTAACCATACACTGGCCACGTGTTCTCTAATCACGAGCCCATGAAGGGAACTTGAGCTCTTAGCAGGAATGGTTATTTTGGGGTGGAGGGTGGCTTATTACCGCCTGCAAGAGCTAAAATAGCACATGGCCAAGTTCTCCCTTCTGATAAATCAGTACAACCTCGTTTAATATCAGAGGGTTGGCTTGCAGGGGGAAGGGGAGTCGTTACATGCTACATGGAGCTTGTCCCATTTCAGACTTGCTGTATGCACTGCAATTTGTGTGCACGTCCCCGGGAAAGGTGGGACAATCTCTGTATACGCAGTATCACAGCTCCAGATAACTGCACTGTGGCAAATCCCACAGCTTGGAAAAACACCTGAATAGTTCTTACAGCCGTTGACATGCACATACACTTGTGGATATTTTATTTGGGGAAAAGTAGAGGTGATTTTTTTTTTTAAATTACCATTTAATTTAGGTCACATCTGTCCTGATGGCTAGGCCACACATCTCATCCAGCGATAGCTTTCTGTTTACCATCTGCTAAGCCGGTAGCGTTCAGTGGTTTTATTTTTTGTAATTCATTTAATTGAGTGGTGGTGAAGACTGAGTGCTGATTTTCTTTTCTGTTCATTGTATTTAATGAATATCTGTGCTTGAATGAAGAGTGCAGCCTAAACCCAGGCTCTGGACAGGCTGCACTCGGAAGTGGGCAAGCACAACGAATGTTCATATATAATGTATTGTGGGAACAAATTCATTCATACCTGGGGAGTAGCTTGGTCATGGTGTATTCCTTCCCTGGGTGAAAAATCTCCTGCTCTAGGAAAACTTAATTGTCATTATTATTTAACGCTTTTCTTTTGTAAATTTAAATCATTGTCATGCAAGTTATACAAAACAGAACGTCCAGAAGCCAGTTCACAGCATTTATTGTAAATAGGTTGGTTTTAATTTGAACTTGAATTCTCACTGGGGTGTCCTGTACAGGATCATAGCTGATGGATAGAGGGACACCCTGCAAGACACAAGGGGAGAATTTAATTTCAAGCGGGAAAATACCATTACTGCTTCCATCTCTAGGTGTTTCCCATCTTGTTTTTTGGCTGTGGGGGTGATTGGACTAAACACGTTGTAGTTGTTTTGTTAATGTGTCATGACTGTACATCAGGAACTGGAGGAAGGTGTTAATCTGGGAGAGGAAAAAACCTTTTATTCCCCCTCAGAGCTTATGAAATAAGTAGCTTACTCTCTCATATATATATATTACTGACATTGTACAGAAAAAGCTTAAGTGTACAGAGGAATTGGGCTGTGCTTCAATTTTTGAAACTCGTAACTGTTGAATTAAATATATAATTATGGGCAAATTAACTTAAATGATAGTTGCACAAGAAACATTAAGAATTTGAAACCAGATGTTGAAAATGGGACACACAGTTTAACTCTCTGTGGAACGTTCTCCTACTGCACAATCCGCCTTTGCGGCCGTGACATGTTGCTGAGGTTGGGTTTCCAGTTTGCATGCTGATGGATCATGGAATACTTGGGCCAGTTCCCCTTGACTAGTCACGTTAAGAAATGTCTGGGTCCCAAGCAGGAAGCTAAATGTGTTATGCCTTTCCTTTTATGGCATGTCCCATTTCTCCGCCCTATCTCCGCTCCTCCAGCAGCACTGCTGTGTTCAGATTGGGGTGGCGTTTACATTGTGAGATCCTATCTGCTCGGTTCCCAAGTCACTGTTCCTCTGGCTGTGGAGTACATGGAACTATTCCTTTGGGCAGTGCATGGAAACATACCCTGAAAAACCCACACTCAGTTGTGTGGAGGTTGGCAGCTAGAGGAGGGCTTACAATCTAAACGCCTTCATGCATTTTACTGACATGTTCTTAAGGCAGGATGTCTCAAAACCTTTTACATACACAGGCGTATCTTTGGGGAGTCATGGAATTTGGTGCCTTAACTTATTGCATGTTGTGACTAGCAAAACATCTATAATCAAATTATGCTAGAAACAAGTTTGAATGCTGCTCGAGCTCAGGCAGATGAGGGCAGGATGAGCTCTCTTACCTGTCCGATTCTGCTCCCTGGGCACGTTCTGCCCCCCAACACAATAAACCGTTTTCATTCACGCAGTTTTTATCTGAATTTAGTGACTGACATGCTTGATGTCATGGATTCTGGGGAATGAAATGTTTGATCAGAAACGGACAAAATTCCAGCCACCTCACCAAAAGTGTGTGTGGGGGGGAGCAGATCTTTTGGGTTGGTTTATTTTTAAAGAAAACTGGTGTTTTCTCCTAATTTGGTCTTTAAAAATAACTCGTTCTCTAGTGAAGGGTTGGATTTGGCCATTGTTCTGGCCTCTGAAATACTGGGTAAGGAGGAGACATGAAGGTGGAAATTCTGTTTCCTCACCCTGGCCTCTTCCTTCATAGAGGTGTGCGTTCCTTTCCGGTGCCGTGCTGTTTGGAAGGAATGATGCTCTGACTCAGGAGCATATTTGCCCATGCTTAGAATGCCCCTTCTGCATATTTGAGAGGCACTCTGAGCCCTTGTGTTTCTCTGCCCATGTAAAAGAGCTACTTGTTTTGTGTCCTTAATTCTTGAGACCTCTGCCTTGCCCTGAGTGAGCTGCACAGCTGCTTTTATGATCCTTAAAAATGCTCCCCAGCTGATGCCTCAGTGCTGTAAATTGTACCTCAGCCTGGAATATCAGCAGGCGGAGCTGAGTATTGGGGAAGAACACCTCTAGGCTGGCAATGTGCCCAAGGCAGGTAGTGTAGGTAAGCAGGTGGCTTCAAAATGGACTGTTCCATGTCTTGTCTTGGTTAGTCGTTAAATCTCCACAAGCCAGTTGCCATAACATCGTCCTCCTCCCGTTCCTGTGCTAGAGACTAGCCGGAGCACTGTGAAAATAAGCCAGTGGCTTGATGAAGACACTTTGACCCCTTGCGTTCCTGCGATTAGGGGTCTTTGGTTGAAGTGAGTGTTGGGAGCCTTGGGAGCAGACACGAATGCCATCGCGTGGCTTCTTCCGCTCGGAAAAACGATTCGTTACGCGCGCAGCTTCATTTCCATGCTGAGGCTTCCTGAGTGTGTGTAACACAGACTTGCACTTTGCCCCAAGACCTGCAGCCCCCTCCCCCCCATGCAACGTCTTCTGCCGACCCCCGTGTTCAACCTCGTGACTGTAAAATCTGGCTCATGGGACAGGCATTTAGCTGGGGCACATGCATGCGGGTTTAAGAGCTCTCTGAAGTCACTGGTATGTTAATGAAAGTAGCCATTGTGGTCCAAGTTAGCATCCCTCACAAGCATTTCTGTTGCAGTTGGTCCATCGGGTACAAACAATAAGAGAGGCAGGAACTGCAGTGTTGAGATTGTACCTGGCCTGCTGTGCCCTGTGTGGTGAATTTATCATGCTCGCGGCCTGATCTAGGGTACCGATGGGGAATCAGCCAGTACTGAAGCTCACGGCTCTTTTTAAATGGATGACTAATGTGTTCATGCAGCTTGGGGTTTTCTTGGTCACTACAGCAAAAATATTCAGATCTTGGGTTTCTAAAGTTAGGCTCCTACAGTCCATACTTAAGTTCCTAACTAGAACTGGCCTCTAAAAATCTGGTGTCTTCTACCTGGGCTCCTAAACCTTAGCAGAATGTTTTGGCCTGTGACTTTCCAAAGTGACAGATCTGATTTGTTGGATCTTTATAAATAAATGTTGCTTTTTTGGAAGCTGTGGCCTAGCTGAATTTTCCTACCCGCTGAGGGCTGGTCTGCGCTACTGCGTAAGTTGATGTAACTTACAGTGCTCAGGGGTGTGAAAAAGACCCACACATGAGCAACACAAGTGACATCGACTTAAGCGCTGACCACACTGGCACTAGGTCGGCAGGAGACACTCTCCCGTCAGCATAGCAGGGCTTCACCAGACGCGCTACAGCGGCTCAGCTGCATCCGTGTAGCTGTGCTGATGTAGCCTCGTAGTGTAGACTTGTCCTTCAAAGATGCACTCAGCGCTGCCGCTTGCTATGCAAGTCACTTGAACAGCTGGGAAGCTCTTGTGGTTATAGCTAATGGTGTGTTAACAGTGGCATAAAAACCCAACAACTTGAATTTAGGTGATTCGGTTTATTTGTAAAGGAGACCGGCTCCTCTTTCCTTGTGCTGCATTACTGGGATGATGGTAAATCATCTGCCTGCTGAAAGCCACGGGAGAATCTTTCTCTGTCACAGGTGATGTGCCACTCACTGGGGGCGTCTTGGGCTGTGGGTTGAGATCAGCTGGGCTGTCTTCGATCTTGTTGGTGCTTTGCTGAAATGCAGACGGACGGCAAACTGGGCAAGGGTCGTAGTAGCCAAGGGAAGCCTTTGCTAGTACCTTGTTTGCCTTACGTCCCCAGTCTACCTCGCAGCATTGTATTGGAGGTGGCGGCAGGCCAGGGCTGCGGAGATGGCGTTTTGTGTCTGCTGACTTGGAACGTGGCTGCAACAGACGTTTGTTTAATCTCTTCACTGCTGAATGAGGTCTTGATTAAATCGGAAAAATCCTACAGTGTAGCTGGACTGGTCAGTGTCGCCTGTTTTCTGTCTTACGGCAGCAGCGAAAAACCTAACAGAACAGGGAGGTATCACGTAGCAGCACGTTCTTAGCAGACCCGCGTCCCAGAGGAAAGCTATGGGACATGGAACATGCTCCAGGAATAAAGATTCCAATATGTCTTATGGAACATGCTCCAGGAATAAAGATCTATTAATAGGTAGTGCTAGTTGTTACTAACCAGTTAATTGTTCAGGTGCATTTGGGTTGGAGCGATGGTCTCATTCCCAGATATAAATCTGCCTCATTCGCTCCATTCTACCAGGACCTATTTCTTATTACTTGACAGCTGGTCAGACTGGTCCAGGGTGACATGCTTTTTGGGCAGCAAGAAGTTCCTTCTGACACAGCATCCCCTGCCAGGGAAGCCCTTAACTGAGTGCAGAGCCGACTCAACCGAACGGAGCGCTTTGGGGGCAGGCGTGCGGGAGGCCCGAGCTGAGAATGCTCGGGAAGGTGCCTCTGTAACAATGACGTTGTGGGCTCTGTGTTTGTATCTCCCAGGCTTCCAGATCAAACGGGTCTTCTAACTGCCCGCCCTGCTCATCCAGCCTGCACTCTGAGAGTCGAGCTGGGCTCTCCTCGGCTCACGTATCATCCCCAGCAATGGAGACTGTGCAGGCCACACCCTACCCTCAGTTACGCCCATACCACGGATGGCAAAGCAGAGCAGAACCCTCCTCGTTCAGGCTCTGCAGGGCTAATGGTGTTGGAGCAGAAAAGGCTCATGCTAGTAGTTGTGGGTGGGATTTTCCAAAGTATCTGACTTTCATTGGGACTTGTCACTTAAGTGCAGGTCTGTTGAGTAAGAAGGGGGCATCTTAATTGACTCTTAGCATACAACTGCCTGCTCCTGCTCCCTTCACTCTTTGCGCTAAGGGGGGAAGTAACCCCCAAGACAACACTTCCCCTTCTACCTACAGAAACAAAAGCTTCCGTGGCAAGGAACTGTAACGTGGACCCATCGTGTTCCCTGAGCCTGGCCCTGAGTGACTGTGGCCTGGTATCACAGCTCTGATAGCCTCTGCTTGTCATTTCACTGCCGTGAGTGGGTCTGCAAGCACATCCTGTCACATCCTGCCCATAGCCTGGCCGGGACCAGTCACCGCTAAGCAAACTGATTGTACAGAGCTTTATTTAAACAGGAAAATACAGTATAACTATATATTGTCTTGTCAATGCAGAGTTCTACCAAACCATGTCTCTCTCTGTTGGGAGCTTAGAGTACTGCAGTGGATTTGAATGCCAATCTGTTAAAGGCTATTGCTGATAAATATTTATTGTAAAAAAAATATTGAAAATGAAACTTCAGTAAAGAATAAAATTTTCCAAACCTTTTAGCGGTTTTCTCATTGTCTGTTTTTGCTGAAGGTTTCAGTAGAACCCGTTGTCCAGTTGCCTTTGAGAGGGGCAGTCTCATCCTTTTAGCTCTAGAATTGACTTGAGGGTTGTTCGGTCTGGTTGGGTCAGATCACACCTCCTCAATGGGATACGCTCTGTTGGAGCCGGCACAACATCAAACAGCTGGCGGACGTTCCCAGGTGTACATCTCAGTGCCTGCACTCACTGGTAAGTGACCAAAGGAACCAGCTGTCAATTAACCTAACATCCCCCCCATGGTCCCAAGACACACACACACCCCGAAACAATTCCACAGAGCTCTGCCAAGATGGAAGAAAGTGTTGCATTCTCCCAACTAATGATGTTGACTTGTGGCATATGCAATCGAATGGGCCCATTCAGAAGGTGGGCGCTTTATGCATGTCTCCAGCAAGTGCACTGAAACATCACACTTCGGAGAGCCTCAAAGGTGATAGAAGGGTGCAAAGCACTTTATGAACCCTCGTTCCAGTGCAGTCCAGCTGCTATAAAATCCTGCAGTTCCAAAGTCAATTGCACTCAAATTCCCCCAACCTCCCAGAACTTAGCTGAAGAACTGGAGTCCTGTCCAGCTAGCTGATGTTAGATGACAATTAAAGGTTCTTGAAACACCCATGTATGGTGAAGATATTTATCCCTCTATGGTGGGGGGAGACTGAACTGCAGAGTTAAGGGACTTGCCCAAGTGGTCACAGCAAGTCTCTGGCAAGGATGAGAGCAGAATCCAGGAGTCCTGACTTGTCGCACTAGCAACCTAGTTATGCTGCTGCTTTGACATTCCCCGTGTATGAGGCAAATTCATTCTCTTCTCATCACACACACGACACCCGAGGAGAATGAATCCGCCAGCTGGATTTTCCTTCACCCTCCTTGCAAAGCAGGGGTCACCTCCTCCCCTCTGGGAACAAGAGCCTTGCTGGGGAACAGACCTGACTGCCCTGGTTTGCTGAGTTTCAAACAGGTCCCCTAAGCAGCAGTAATTGGGCTTGCAGTAATCAGCTGCAAGTGATCAACTGATGGTGAACTGGGTCTTAGCCCAAAGGCCTTCACTCTACTGCTGCCCTGTGCTGCTTTTTCTACCCTGCTCCCAGCTTGGGATCCTTTCCTCTTCCACCCTCCTGGCCCTGGCACTCCCCTCCGCACTGGCTTCCCGTTTGACTAGCCCAGTTTGGGGTCCTGCCCTGATAGTCAGAGCGGGGCTGCCATGGAGTTACTGACCCCACAGAGAGCCCTCTGAATGGGAGCTGGGCCTGGCCTGGGGGGAAGGAGAACCACATCCCTTGGGAGGGGCGCTGATACCCTGCTCCCAGCCTCCCTCTTGGCCAGATTTTCCCGGCCACTGGCATTGAAGCCCGATATTTTATGCTGAAGTTTGTGGTTGTATGTTAACTAGGTAACACACGGGTGCAGCAGCAACAAGCATCCCCGAAAGGTGGAGCCCGGCTCGCTCCCTGGCTGCCAGTATCTGCCAACAGCCGTGGTCACTTCTGCTCCCCCTGAGGGCAGGGGCAGGGCGTGGCGCTGAGTCGAGGAGCAGAGGGGAGCTGCGGTGTTCTGGTGCAGAGGGTGAATAGACCGGGACCCTGCCCCATAACCAGCCACCCGCTCTGTAGAAGGAGCAGCTGGCGCAAACCAGGGAATAGAGCTGAGCAGTGGGGCCTAGTGCACAGAGCAATGGGCGACAGAGGACCTGGGTTCTGTTCCTAGGGTTGCCAACTGTCTAACCGCCCGTCCCCGAACACCCTTGCCCCACCCCTGCCCCTTCTCTGAGGCCTCATCCCCGGCTTCCTCAGTCGCTCCCTCTTCCCCTCCCTCCCTCCCTTTCACTGGGCTGGGGCAGTGGCAGAAGGCTGGGGAGGGGAGGGGAGGGGAGGGGAGGGGGGGTGGGGGGCAGGAGGGGGTTTGGGCTCTGGGAGGGAGTTTGGGTGCAGGAGGGGGCTCAGGGCTGCGGTAGAGGGTGTAGGAGGGGGTAAGGGGTGCAGGCTCTGGCTGGGTGGCGCTCCTGGAAGAGACCGGCCGGCTTGTAGGCTCAGGGGTGCCAGTGGATTGCCACGGGCTCGCAGGGGCGAAAGAAAATGCAGGCCTGTTATTTACCAGGCTGCACGTGGCAACAGACTATATTGGTAAGGGATGCAAGGAGAGTGTGGGTCACGATGCAAACTGCAGACACACACACATACACTAAACTTAATCAATTTAAAAGTTTTATTGGGGATAATTACAAGGGGTAAGGGAGCAGCGTATGATTAGCTAATAGAGTTAATGAAACTTAAAACACACAATGACTAAAATATCTACTAACAATATTTATAAACAAAGATGCAGCATTTAGTAATAACTGATACTTACAAATACAAACCAACGCATAACGACCGGCAAACGTAGAAACTCTGTTTGAAACACGTGAGCTGAGAGAGAGGCTTCGAGGTGATCAGGCTCGGTTACGGGCATACACAGGATACACGGGTATACACAGAATACACGGGTATACACAGGATTCGTTTTTCTTTCTCCTCTCCCTGCCTGCACATGGCAGGCAGGCCATAAAGTACCCACTATGATATCATAGAAGTGTCATAGGGGACGGGGCCCAAAACCTGTTTGTGTTCGTTTCTGATTGGCACAAGCAAAGTTAACACCATGAAGGGGAGCAGGTGCCTTAAAGTCTGGCTTCGCCCCCAAAAGGTGAGGAAATGCATATTGTCTTAGAATGCGTTCAACACTGAATGACAAAAGAAGAGGCCAGGGCAATACCGGAATGGGCAAGTTCTACAGGATGCAGACAGGAACTCATCTCAACAAGGGGTGGCCATGGGGGCTTTGTGCGCTGCCCCTGCCTGCAGGCACTGCTCCCACAGCTCCCATTGGCTGTGGTTCCCGGCCAATAGGAGCTGTGGAGTCGGTGCTTGGTGCGGGGTCAGCACATGGAGCTCCCTGGCTGCCCTATGCCTAGGAACCAGAGGGATGTGCCACTCGCTTCCGGGAGCCGTTCTGAGCCAGAGCGGGTAGGGCGCCTGCCTTACCCCCAGGACTTTTAGCGACCTACTAAAATCTGGGAGATCGAGGCTGATTCTGGGAGACTCCCGCCAATCCAGAAGGGTTGGCAACCCTATGACTGTTCCTGGCTCCCACCCTGACCTGCCGGCTGACCTTGGGCATGGAGTTCCATTCTCCGTGCCTCAGTTTCCCTATATGTTTAATGGGAATAATGATCCTGACCTCCTTTGTGAAGTGCTCGGAGAGCTCTGGATGAAAATCCATGTGCAGCCAGGGGCTGAATATAGAACTCATTGCAGCTGCTCTGAGCAGAGCTGCAAACCAGATGCCTCCTCTCCTGCAATCAACTAACGGCGGTGGCCCCGCTCTGCCCAGGGCTGGCCGGAGGCCGGTGCAAACAGGCTACACCCTCGTGCAAGGGCTCCCTGCAGTAGAAGTGCGGCCCCTGCTGCTTGTCCTGGGAACTGCGCTAACACTTGCTGCTTTACAAAGCTGCCGGGTTCTGCGGCCGTTCAGGTGAGTCTGACTGTGTCTAGTGCAGTCTCCCCGTGGGGTGCTGCTATTTCCTGGGGGAGGTGAGGCGCGGGCACCTCGGGCGTTGTATGGTCAGTGACGGGGCAGTGCATGGGCAGAAGCTGGCATGGCACGGGGGCCGTGGACGGGCAATGTACGGACCGACGCTGGGGAGCATTGCATGGGGGAGGGAAGGCACAGACAGAGGCTGTGTGGCATTGCCCGGGGCCCGTGGAAGGGCAAAACACGAGCAGAGGCTTTGTGGCATTGCACGGGGGGCGTGGACGGGCGGTGCACAGGTGGAGGCTGGCCGGCATTGCACGGGGGCAGTGAAGAGGCAATGCACGAACAGAGGCTGTGTGGTATTGCACGAGGGCTGTGCATGAGCAGAGGGTGTCTGACATTGCACGAGCGCTGTGGAGGGGTAGTGCACAGGTGGAGGCTGGCTGGCATTGCACGGGGGCCATGGAGGGGCATTGCATGAACAGAGGTGGTCTTGCATTGGTGGGATGTGGAGGAGCAGTGCAGACATGGAACAGAGGCTGTGTGGCATTGCATGGGGGCCGTGGAGGAGCAGTGCGCGAGCAGACGGTGTCTGGCATTGCACGAGGGCTGCGGAGGGGCGGTGCATGAGCAGAGGGTGTCTGACATTGCACGGGCTGTGGAAGGGCAATGCACGAGCAGAGGCTGTGTGGCATTGCACGGGGGCTATGGAGGGACCGTGCACGGGTGGAGGCTGGCATTGCACGGGGGTGGTGCACGGGTGGAGGCTGGCATTGCACGAGGGCGGTGCACGGGTGGAGGCCCGGCATTGCACGGGGGTGGTGCAGGGGTGGTGCACGGGTGGAGGCTGGCATTGCACGGGGGCGGTGCACGGGGGCGGGCGGGTGCTTTGCACAGCCGTGCAAGGCTGGACGCGTTGTGTGCAGCAGCCCAGACCCCCCCCCCCGTTGCAGTGCAAACCCTGGGCTGGGGCAGCCGGTTGCCCCGCCCTTTCCCCGGGGAAGGGGCGGGAGCAGGGGCCGCGCAGCCCCGGGCTGTAGTTGGCCGGCGGAGGCGGCGGAGGAGGAGGTCGGGCTCTCCGCAGCCCCGGGACGGAGCCCCGCGGACGCCCCGTGCGGTGCCCCGGGCAGCCCAGGCCGGGCGAGGTAGGTCCGGGGGGGGGGACCCCGACAGGAGCTTTGAACCTGCGCTCGCGCGGAGCCCGGCTCGGCCCCGGTACGCGGGAGAGCCCCCCCCCCGCCCCCAGCAAACAGCCCCCCCCCACGCTGCAGCGCTCGGGGGGGGGATCCTGGGGGGGCGGCAGCCGGTGGTTTCCCGGGGGGGGTTGTGGGCATTGGACCCCCCCGGCTGCAAAGAGCGCGCGGGAGGGGGAAGCAGCGCGAGCCCCCCCCCCGTGCAGAGCCGAGCCCCGGGGGGGGGGCTGGTTGCGGTGAATCCGGGGGCAGTTTTTGCCCCCAGTGAATTGAAGATTTAACCCCCCCCCCCAAGGGCTCCGGCATCGCTGCAATTGTGCTGGGCACGTGCCATTTCCGGGCGGGGGGGGTGGGGGGGCTAGTGCCCCGCTCGTCACCCCAGCGCCCCCGCGCGTGGAGCCCAGCGCCCCCGCAATCCGCCCCCCCCCCCCCCCCCGTGCAGGCCCGTGTCCCGGGTGAATTGACTTTAAATCCGAGCCAAAGACAGCGCCAGGTCTGAGGGTGGTTTAAATCAGCAAGCGGGAGCCCCTGGTTCAAATCACTGGTTTTAATCTTGCTTTGCGTTCGGCGTTTTAGTTATTTTTCCTAAAGACACATTTGATGCACCCTTAAAACATGTTGATTTGCAGTGAACTAGAGCCGTTCCGCTCCCTTTGGTGCTGGTTTTTTGCTAACCACTGTATCTGTACACACTTATTTAAGTAATTGCAAAGCTTAACTTGCATTTATTCAATTCACAGTGTTTTATTTGTTATTATATTGGGAAAATGATGAATGCTGCATTTCTGAGTTACTAGATGATGATTTTATTATTTGGGTTTGTTTCAAGCTCTATTTTGATGGAAATTGGAATTTAATTAAAAATGTGTAAAACCAGCATGTAAATTATATTTGGTCTTATTAGTTGAATAAAACTACCTCAAATGTGCTGGACAGATGAGAGAGAGAAGATTAAAACATGATTCTCATTTAAAACTAACAGATCTATTAAAGAAAAGAATAGTCTCTTTAGTTAGTGAGTTGAATTGTTTCTGGTTGTCTTGTGCTTCCAGATTTCAGAACTAGCAGTTCTTTTTCTCATCCTCCCACAGCTAGTTTTTAGTCATAGATTGGAAGAGGAAAACAATTCCCCAGTCAGCTTCTTAACTTTGAATGAACCAGTCATTGAACTTCCCTTGTTGAATAAACTAAAATGAAGAAAATATTCTCTTTGCACTTGCAGAAGAGGCAACTGCTGTCAAAAGTTGGGGTTTAGCACATCACCAAACTCTAGTTCCAGGTGCTCAGACAGTAACTTCCACCAGTTCAGTGATTTCACTTTCTCTAGAAATTCAGGAGCAAACCCTATACTGCTTAATGTTCATGTGTTTAATTTAATGTCAATGATTTGACTAGACTGTAGTAAGTTCAGGCCTTAACGGAAGGTGCCATAATTTCAAAGGGGTTTATTTTAAAACAGGTGTATTTAATGTAAATACAAAAATCCAAATGAAATAAAAATCGGATTTCTTGTTTTAAACCTAGATTTTTGTCCACTCTGCTGGTGGGTCTTTGGAAACCAGCCAGGAATGAGTGTGTACATGTAAGTCAAAGAATTGTTATAGTTGTTGATGTTTAAAATAAGTGGGGAAAAGAAAAGAGGGTGGTTGAGGGATCTAAAAAGCCCCTGGTCCTTTAATGAAAGGAGACCAGTCTTTCTGCAACCTGGAAATTAAAGGAGGCTGGAATTCCTGTCTGAAAAATTGGCACTGGTCTCTCCCACCTGTTATGGGAGTGTCAGGGTGGTGAGCTGTTATCTTTTATGGACCAAGTTCTGTTGGAGGAAGGTACAAGGTGTTGGACCACAGACAGCTCTTCTCCAGGTCCGGGGAAGGAAATGGGAGTGTTTGCACTCAGCATGCGTTGGGACAGATAGCTCAGCACAGGGGTTAGCCTGGTATGCGAAAGGGGTTTCAAGTGGGCCCGTAGGATTTTGCAGGCAGGTGTCTGTTATGAGAGTGGCTTGTAGGCAGGGGGAGTTTGGTTCGTGCTTCCTGTATCGATCAGAGGCTTTGAAATTCAGCCGGGAACAATTGTGGGGAGAGGAGCTCTGCACAGAACAGGCCTGGGGTTCTGCGTGTTAGGAGCTGGGCAGGCCTTGGGCTGCTGGGGGTGGGGGGTATCAGTGCCACCTTGGATTATTGTGATGTGAGACCTGCTGGTGGTGGTGTCTGCTGATGGGAATTGGGATGGTGACCAGGGCAGGTGAGAGAAGAGGGGCTGATGCAGAACAATCTGCTTCTGAGATGCTGGTTCTCTTGGAGCTTTAAGGGGCGTTTGAATCCCATCGTGGGTCTAGGCTGCATGCCCAGTTTTGCTCCTGGACTCTCTCCTGAGTGCCATGGTGGGTGTCATAGTAGCTTAAAAGCCCTGATTGTGTGTATTAAATTTCCGGAGACAGCATGCAGGGCTCAGCGAGGTCTCCTGGCATTGCCTTTAACTCCAGAATACAGACTGCAAGGAGGTCTGTGAACAGATGGCTGCAAAAGGACCATTGAACAATCTCTGGTCCTGAGTGTCGGCTTGGAAGCACTGTGGGTGGACCAAGAGATGAGGCAAAGATCGCAAGGCTGACTTTCCAGATCTGAACTGTGGCACTGCTGAGCCTGGCTGCCTCTATTGATCCTTTTGCCAATACATTTTAATCTAGTTCATGCATTCATGTCGCTTGTGCCCCGTGCCTCAGTTTCCCCACTGGCCAACCCCCCCCCCTTTATGTAGGAAGCGAGGGTAGATCAGGTACAGTTTGCACTTTGCTTTGGAAAAGCTCATTGCCAGGATTCTGACTTTGCGTTCTATCTCTGAATGCCCAAAGCATGTTCTGTGCTGCCTGCAAAACAAGTTAAAGGCGCGACAGGTGCCCTGGAAAGTGTAATTTAAATCGCCTCTTTTCTCCAGACCGGAGGAGCTCTGTGGCGCTTGTCGCTTCCATGAACAGAAGTTGGTCCAATAAAAGTTACTTGCCCCATCTTGTCTCTCTTTTTACAATTACTGCCCCTTTCCATTCCAGGAGAACCTTCAGATGTTAACATAAGAACGGCCGTCCTGGGTCAGAGCAAAGGTCCATCTAGCCCAGTATCCTGTCTACCGACAGTGGCCGATGCCAGGTGCCCAGAGGGAGTGAACAGAAGAGGTAACCTGCGTTGTGTGAAGGAGTACGTTATTTTGTTTGCTTTAAACCTGCTGCCTATTAATTTCATTGGGTGACCCCTAGTTCTTGTGTTATGGGAAGGAGTAAATAACACTTCCCTATTCACTTTCTCCACACCAGTCATGATTGTATAGACCTCAGTCATATTTCCCCCCGTAGCCGTCTCTTTTCCAAGCTGAAAAGTCCCAGTCTTATTAACCTCTCCTCATACGGCAGCCGTTCCATGCCCCTAATCATTTGTATTGCCCTTTTCTGAACCTTTTCCAATTCCAATATAACCATATGTCATTGTGCCTGGCACTGCCATAAAAATACAGTGTCAAGCTGTCTAGAGCTCAGGAACCTGAGTGCCAACCTCAGAGCAGACTGCAATGAACCCAGGCACAAACCCCAAACTGGCTGTGTTTTTCTGTACTTAGATTTCACCAACCAAGTGTCAAGTGTGAGCTCCTGGAGCCCTATGTCAGCATAACCATGAAGTCCCAGACAGTCCCCTTGGGAATCGGGTCAGTCATGCCACCCAGGTGAGCCTGCTTTTGTGATAGACGGTTTCTTACATCAAGAATCACAACAATATTCAGGTCATTCTTCACACAACATGCAGTCAACCTGTGGAACGCTTTGCCAGGTGATGTTGTGAAGGCCAAGACCATAACAGGGTTCAAAAAAGAACTAGATAAGTTCATGGAGGATAGGTCCATCAGTGGCTATTAGCCGGGATGGGCAGGAATTGTGTCTCTAGTCTCTGTTTGCCAGAAGCTGGGAATGGGTGACAGGGGATGGATCACTTGATGATTCCCTGTTCTGTTCATTCCCTCTGGGGCACCTGGCATTGGCCACTGTCAGAGGACAGGATGCTGGGCTGGATGGACCGCTGGTCTGACGGAGTATGACTTTTTATGGCCTTTGGGGCTAATCCAAGGTCAACAGACAGGGACTTCTTGCTTCTGCTTAGAAGTCTTACCTGTTGCCTGAAGTCCTGCAGCGTAAGGGTGACAATTTCTTCTTGACATGGATTTTTATTCCCTTCCCCCCAGAGCTCACGCTGATGGGACAAGTGTTTGTGCAGGTCTCCTCTTCGTCGGTGTGGAGGGAGCAATCAAGAAAGTCCTAGGTCCACTGATGGTCCACAGCGGCTTGTGTGGTGTCTGTGGCCTTCTTGTGGTGGAGAAGAGATGACACCTCTTGTGGTAAGCCAGCACTTCACACTTGGGAATGCTTCTCTCCTGACCGGGGGGCTCATAGTTCTAGAGCCAACACGTAAATATTCCCTTACAGCATTGGGATGCAGAGACCATCAGCGAGATCAATGCAGGCAGCAGCTCACAAGCATTTCAGAAACACTAACCACATTGTTATCACCGTAATACCTATTTTAGCAGTGCTAACGCACAGGAGAGCCAGGCTGGGTTCCAGCTCTGCATTTCCGTGAGGCCAAGGGGCCTTGGCGTCAGCGGGCACCTGGTGTGCCAGCGTCCCATGCAGTCCTGGCCCCTAAGAGTTTGCCGTCTGCAGATGGAGGGTGGGGAGGAAGGATTGCAATGGACAAAGGATTGGTCAGGGGTTGTTCAGCACACGGCATGATGGGTCCAGGGTGTGGTTCTGTTGCTGGGGGGCTTGTTGTGTCCCCCCCCACCCCAGTCCTGATCAGATCCCCCGGCTTTGTGCCTCTCTGTCCTTTTGCTGCAGAGATTTGGAGACAGTCTCAGAATCATTGGTCAGTTTCCCTCCCAGACTCTATTAGGACCGAGGGGAACTGGGAGCAGCTCGTGCAGTGGCTTTCGTTTTTTTAAGAACAGGTGTCGAGTCTGACCCGGAAGAAGACCCAGACGCCCGAGGCCCCGTGCTGAGGGCCTACGATGCGACCAGGACAGATGGGACCTGCTGGGGAGCCCAAAGGAAGGAAGAAGTGAGTCTTTAGGGGGGACTGAGTGCTGCATGAGGCCTGGTGATGGGGCCGGCCATGGGCAGTGATTAGCCAGGGACGGGACCCTTCTCCCCAGCCTGAGCAGGGCAGTCCCCCAGCCTGTCGCGTCCAGCTCTTTGCTTGCTCTTCAGCACCATGGCCAGGGGCCGGTGGGGTGGGCTGGGCTACTGCAGAGGGGCCTGGAGGTGAGGTGGGGAGGACAGGGGAGTGTGAGCAGGGCCGGATTAACTTTTTGTGGGCCCGGTGCCAAATGTTTGTGGGCCCCGGTTGGGGAAATAGGGCATGTGATGGGGGGCGAGCCGCAGAGCGAGGGGCCGGTTGGGGGCAGTGAGGCGCAGCGGGACTGGCCCCACTCAGCCCAGCTCAAGGGCCCTGTTTACAAACCCACAACTGCTAGACGCACACTGGCCCGTCTAGCCCTGCGCTGCCAGCGTGCCCCTTGCACACTGCCCCCCTGCCCAGTGCCCTGCCCTTATACCAGCGCCTCCTCGCCCAGAGACCCCCCCCAGATCCCCCTGCCCAGAGACCCCTCCCGCTGGCCTCCCACCACAACTGCACGGCACCCTGCACACCATACCCCCTGCCCAGCCCCCCCGCCCCCCCGATCCTCTCCTGTCCAGCCCCCCCTTCACAGTCCCACCATCACAGCTGTACAGCGCCCCATGTTCCGGAGGGGATTCTGCATCAAACTCTGTGTATGATATTTTAAAATTCAGATTTTTTT
Organism: Mauremys mutica; assembly: GCF_020497125.1. Classification (NCBI taxonomy): domain Eukaryota; kingdom Metazoa; phylum Chordata; order Testudines; family Geoemydidae; genus Mauremys; species Mauremys mutica. Next base: position 5,371,952 of record NC_059074.1, read on the forward strand.
TTAAACAATAAATAAACGTGGAATCTCCACCCTGGCAGTGGGGAGCACAGGCCACTGGCTGCCTGGAGGTGGGAGATCACCCTGCAGCCTCCCCACCCCTCTGGGACAGGGACTTGGCAGTGAGGCTGAACCGGACCCTGACACACAACAAGGGCCAGGCCTGCCCAGAAACACCCTGGGGCCCTGTCACCCGTGCCAGGCGCACCAGGTGTGGGCAGGGAGGCTCCGTCCAGCAGCAGGGACTTAGTGTGGGGGGATCCAGGTGGGGGTAAGAGGGTTCTGTGGGGGGCAGTCTGGGTGCAGGCAGCTCAGTGGGGGATCTGGACGCACAGGGAGGTGCCAGGTGCAGGGGCAATGGGAGTCTGCAGGGGGGACCAAGTGAAAGTGGTTGGAGCTCAGTGGGGTGGGAGGGGAGTCTGGGTGCAGGGGAGGTGGGGGTCTGGGTGTAGGTGGTTGGGGCTCAGTGGGGTGGGAGGGGAGTCTGGGTGCAGGGGGGGTGGGGGTCTGGGTGTAGGTGGTTGGGGCTCAGTGGGGTGGGAGGGGAGTCTGGATGCAGGGGGGGTGGGGGTCTGGGTGTAGGTGGTTGGGGCTCAGTGGGGTGGGAGGGGAGTCTGGGTGCAGGGGGGGTGGGGGTCTGGGTGTAGGTGGTTGGGGCTCAGTGGGCTGGGTGACTGGGGGGGCTCATTGGGGCGGTACAGATGCAGGGAGGTGGGGGTTGTCAGGGTGAGGGTTTGATGGACCTGCTTAATGGGAGCCTCAGCTGCTGCCAAGGGGATCTGCATGCTGGGCCCCCGTTTCCCCTATCCCAGGGATCGGCAGCCTTCGGCACGCAGCCCACCAGGGTAAGCCCCCTGGTGGGCCGGGCCGGTTTGTTTACTTGCTGCGTCCGCAGGTTCGGCCGATCGCCTCCAATGGGGGCTGCGAGAAGCCGAGGGCAGCACATCCCTCGGCCCGCACTGCTTCTTGCAGCCCCCCCATTGGCCTGGAGCGGCGAACCGCAGCCAGTGGGAGCCGGGATAGGCCGAACCTGTGGACGCGGCAGGTAAACAAACCGGCTCAGCCTGCCAAGGGGCTTATCCTGCCAGGCCGCGTGCGGAAGGTTGCCGATCCCTGCCCTATCCCCTTCTCTTCCCCATCCCATGCCCACCACTCCATCCCAGCCCCTTCCTTCCCCACGGCCTCTGTCCCCCTGCCCCGCCTGCCCCACCCCGGGCACGCACTGTTATACAAGGGGAAGGGTGGCTCCCAGCACAGGAAGGGAGCTCAACCAGCACGAGGACCCAGAAGGTCGTGTCCAGCTGCAGAGTCCAGGGAGCTGAGCAGCAGCGTCTGTTTTCAGCCGGGCTGCGCAGCTCTGCAGTCAGAGTAGGTATGTTCATTGCACCCCCTTCCCCAAGGCCCCGCCCCGCCTCTTCTCCGCCGCCTCTCCCCAGTGGCCATGCTGCGCTCGCGGCAAACAGCTGGGAAAAGCAGGGGAGGGGGAGCTGGGTGCCCTGCTGCAGCAGGAGCCTCAGTGCCAGCAGCACCAAGCTTCTGCCCCCGCAGGAGAGAGCGGGGGCGGAAAAGAGTGGGCCTGGCCGGGGCCCCCCTGGAGTGTGGGCCTGGCGCCAATGGTGCCGTGGTAAATCTGCTACTGGGTGTGAGAGGGGCCTTTTTCCCTCTCGTGGGCCCGGACCAGCCAAGCCAGCTGACAGGGACCCTTAAAATGCAGATAAACTAAATACAGCCTGGAAGAGCCCTGTGCAGCTCTCAGCGTGTCTCCCTCGCCAGTATAAGATAATACCTCCCCCACCTTGGATCCCTCATCAGCTGAGCTACAGCCGCTCTGCATCCGACTCAAAACGTGGCCTTTTTATAAAGAGACGAGGCGGGGGAGGGGGAGCAGCGTCACCGTGTCTCTCAGACCCTGGGCCCGACACAGCTACACCTACGATGCAGACAGCAGTGTCAGACCGCCTGTCTCCGTAGTCAGCTCCGTTGGGTGCTTTGTAAAGCTGTGTAGCTAAACAGCAGGGCAGTTCTTGCATTCGGGGGCTGCTCGCTAGGTTCCCCTGCCTGCAGTGCTGGGTCGGGTGGCCCTGGCCGGGCTGGTTCTGTGTGTGAGGCCCGTGTTAGCCCGATGCGCTGGTGCATTCTCTGGGGTGCCCGGCTGAGTGACGGTGTCTCCCATGAGCCGTGTGATTGTTCCCAACCCCCTCCTGCGTGCGGAGATGTACGGAGAGGTAGCTGCGAGGTGGGGCCTTACTGAGCTGACACAGGGCTGGGGGACACCGCCCTCCCCCGGCGCACTCCAGTCAGTCTGGAGAGGAGACCAGGAGAAGTGGGTTTTGTGCAGGGACTTGGAGCAGTCCAGGGAGGGTGCCTGCCACGTGGGCGGGACCATCCCACACCCGTGGGGTTGGCATAAAACAGATGCGAAGCCAGGAGGGGGAGGAGGCGGCCAAGGAGACAGGACGTGAAGGAGAAGCCGGAGGGGCATGGGGTGAGCTGAGGTGGGGAGTCCCTATCTGTGCAGAGCCGTGGGGGAGAAGGCTGGTGTCAGCGCACCGGAAAGTTGTGGGGCTGTGTATTTAATTCCGTGTCGTTGTGCTGGTGTTAAAGTGTTCTGGGTCTTGCAAATCGCCAGAAACCGTGCTGCGTAATTTACGGGCAGCCCTGCGAGTGGATGCAGGGGCCCGAGGGGTGGCGGGGGGGACAGACAGCGTGAGCTGGGGGAGAAGCGTTTGGGAGAAGATGGTGCCAGGGGATCCAGAAGGGGAGGAGGTTCCAAGCGTCCTGGGGAGCATTGAGCAAGGCTGGTGAAGGAAGGAGGGTCCCAGGAATTGGCCATGCCTGGCTGGTGGGGGGCGGAGGCGGGGAGAGGTCAGTGTGTGCTTCAATCTAGTACCTCCCATTCCTCTGAGACCAGCACACAGACTTGCCATTTATTGCAGGCAAAGAAAGAAACGTGCAGCCGTGATCCCGGCCCCCACGCCTGCAGCAGGACAGAGCAGCCTCTCGGACGGGAGCGGACCAGGCCTGGCAGCGCCGCGGGAGAACTGAGATAAGGACCGCCTAATAGCATTGTGTGTCTGCCGTCTGTGGGGTGCGGAGCTGGGGCAAGGGCAGCGGGAGCCCTCTGTTGAGGACAGCCGGGATTGCAGCTCCTGCGTGGCTACGTTTGAAGAGCGCGGGCGCTGGGAAGCTGGTCGAACGGGAGGGGCAGAACCAGAGCATCAGGGAGGGTTCTTGGAGGAGCGGCTGCTCTCTCCTGGAGGGAGGGACTGACCGGGAGGGGAGAACGCAGGAGTATGAGCAAGGCAGGGTCACCCTGTAGCTGCTCTCCCTTCAGAGGGAGGAAGGGGGAGCCAACGTGGGATACGCCTGTTTCTCAGCCGTCCTGTTGCCCGAACACCTGGCTGCTAGCCACCTGCTCCAAGCACCACAGAATGCTCCCAACCCTCTGTGAAGCAGCAGGTAGAGGCGTGTTGTCTGTTGTACAGGCAGGGAAACTGAGGCACGGTGACTTGGTGGTGGAGCTGGGACTAGAACACAGGAGTCCTGGAGCTCAGTCCCCTGCTCTAACGTCCTTCGTGCTCAAACCGAGCTGGTTTTAAACAAGCCCCCAAAATGTACTGACCATATCTCAGGGCTGTCTTCTAAAGCGTGTGCGATGCATGAATGGGATCGTTAATAATGTAGATGGTGATAGCATTTCCGTAGCACTTCACATGTTCAAAGCACTTTGCAGACATTAACTAATTAGTCCTCAGACACCCCTGTGAGGAAGGTAGGTTTGTATCCTCATTATACAGATGGGGAAACCGAGGCGCATACTTGTCCAAGGTGAGTCAAACAGGTGAGTCAGTGGCAGAATTGGATATGAGATGGCACAGAAGAGTGCAAGTACCGTGCTGTGTAAAATGACATGATTCGGGGATACGAAAAGTCAGTATTGCTGTCACCTGAGGGGGTCAGTATGTGCTGATTCTAGGAGCTGCTGTTACAGCTTCAGGCTTTTTTGGGTGTTCAGTGCAAATAAAGTATCTTGCAGATGCTTCATGAACCCTGTAGTAGTACTGTAGGGTGGAGGTTGGGGGAGGCAAGTTGGACCCTCTGAGATGAGATTAGTCCGTTCCTGAACGTCTCCGGTGTTTGCCACCTCTGAGCCTTTCCGATCACACAGCCACTTGTTCTCATGGCGGTTCTGTGGCAGGAGCTTGTCTGCTGCTGAGGTGGGTCTGTCACCTGGAACCTATGCTGCTTGCTCCTGGTGTTCTGTGTCAGTGACTGCGCGTGTCTTCTCCGAGCACACAGGTCCTCCCAGCCCTTGTCCTTGGCTTTGATTGGAGGCCGCCTGTTCCTCATGTAGGACTGGCCCTGGGAGTGGGTAGGATGCATATGACCTTGGTGCATGCTTTGCAATGGGGGTAGCTGGCCACTTTGTCATAGGACTGTGGAGGACAGCAGCTGTTTAGGGGGCTTATTCCTTCACCCTCTTACTTCCCTGGTCCTTCTCGCATGAACAGAGAGCAACAATCCCCGGAGTCCAAAGGCGCAAACAATTTGGTGTTTATTGGGGTGAACTTCCAGCCAGCATGATTCCAGATTCCTCCCTCAGTGTCCCCCTTCCCAGCTCTGACACTACAGAGCCTTGTCTGTGTCCCTGTTTCTGTTCCCATCCCCTGTTCCCATTTCCCCCTTTAGTAAAACATGATCCTAATTCCCCCACCCCATCCCCAGTTCCTGTTCCCACCCACCCCCACTTCCTGATTGACTGCAGACTATATAGTAAAACCTGAGTTTTGCTTAGCTATACCATAACCAATCAGTTTACTGAAATTTAACTAACCAATCCTAACATATTGTAACATGGTTATTTAACCAATTATATCCTACCACCTTCATTGGTTTACACCCAACAAAATTAATTATGCAGGAGACAGAAACAATCACAGAACCAGACCGCAACCATGCAAATAAACATACAAAACAGTACAGAAGTGAGGATTTCACAACTACATCTATACAGGCATAAGGGTTCTCCAGCTGTGTCTATTGATAAGTGAGTTCTTGCCAGACAGGATGCTATCAAACCAGGTGTCATAAACAGATAGTTAAGGGTTAAGGTCTCTTTTACCTGTAAAGGGTTAACAAGCTCAGTAACCTGACGAACACCTGACCAAAGAACCAATCAAGGGACAAGAAAATTTCAAATCTCTGTGGAGGGAAGTCTTTGTCTGTGTTCTTTGTTGGGGTCTTTGTTCTCTCTTTGGATCTAAGAGGGGCCAGACATATTTCCAGGCTCTCCAAGTTCCCTGAAGTATTTTCTTCTATTCAGTATAGTGAGTATTAGAAAGGCGGTTTAGTCTTGTAATTAATTTCTACATTTGCAATTGTGTGTTTGCTGGAGAAATCTCTTTATTTCTGTTTGCTGTTACTTTGATTATTCTGAGAAAGGGGCGGCGGGGAGTCTCTCCAGTTTTATAAGTTAGACCCTGTAATTTTTTTCATCCTGGTGTTACAGAGATAGTGTACTTTCTTTTTTTTTCTTTTAATCTTTTCTGATTTCTTCCCTTGTTTGGATTTTCAGGGGAAGGGGAGGGGGAAGGAGGTGGGAGGGAATGGTTTATTTCCCTTTGTGTTAAGATCCAAGGAAGTTGGGATCTGTGTTCCCCAGGGAAAGTTTGGGGGAACAGGGAGTGTGCTAGACACTGGAATCTCTAGCTGGTGGCAGCTTTACCAGATCTAAACTAGGATTTAAGTTTAGAGGAGCCCATGCAGGTCCCCATCTTGTGAACGCTAAAGTTCAAAGTGGGGAATGAACCTATGACACCAGGTTTCCTTTTACATCTTCTAGCTTCTTCCCTTTCTCTGGAGGTGACAGGAATATCAGGACAGGACTGTATTCCTAACAGCCCAATAGCACCTTATTTCAGTGTGACTAGTTTGGAATGTGAGGATGTGACCAGACACTTCCTAGCTTATGGCTGCCTTTGCTGCTTAGCTGAAGAACCAGGCCTCAGACTGTCCCAGTAAAAGAAGGCCATTACGCAGACAGACAGTGATTTTTTTTATTCTTTCTTTTATACCACTGTAACTAGCTAAGTGATAAGAATACACCTAAGTTCTTAAAGTACAGGCCTTTGCAGATAGGCCTGAATATCTATATCCTAACACCAGCTGTCTCTGCTGGACCCTTCTAACAGGTGCCCCCAGGCATGTACCACAAGCTCTGCCCCAGCCCTGGTGAGGCGCAGCAGTGTTCCGAACAATCTCAGGATGCATGTTACAGCACTTGGAAAAATCATTCCTGCTGCAGACAACACAACTCGATATTGCCTGCACTGGCAGCCGCATAGACAAGTGGGTCTCCACCAGGGGTACACGTACCCCCGGGGGTATGCAGAGCTCTTCCAGAGGGTACATCAACTCATCTAGAGATCTGCCTAGTTTTACAACAGGCTACTCAAAAAGCACTAGTGTAGTCGACGCAAACTGTAATTCCGTACAGACAAAAGGAGAGAGTCAGCAATTTGTCAGTAGCAGTGGGCTGTGACACGTCTGTATTGTATGTCTGTTTTTGTAAACAAGTAGTTTTAAAGTGAGGGGTAACTTGGGGGTACGCAAGACAGATCAGACCCCTGAAAGGGGCACCGTAGTCTGGAAAGGGTGAGAGCCACTGCCATAGACCAGACAGGACGTGGGCAGAGAGCAGTAACGTGCGCAGCAAAGGTTGGCGGAAGGGCTCAAGGATGGGACGAGAGCCCTGCCCAGGACTGTTTTTTAATCCTGCTCCGGTCCTGCCCCGCAATACCCACTCCTACCGGCACCTGTATTGTTGCTTGTAGAGGTGCCGACTCCGGCTGGAGCACCCATGGAAAAAAATGGGTGGGTGCTCAGCACCCACCGGCAGCTCCCCGTAGCCTCATCTCCTCTGCTCCAGTTCGGCTCCGCCTCCCCCGCTAGCATGCCGCCGGCGTCCTGCTTCTTCCCCCCCCCTTCCTAGTGATTGCACCGCGAAACAGCTGATTCACGGGGCAGGGAGGGATGGGGGAGGAGGGGGAACGCAGCGTGCTGGGGGAAGAGGTGGGGCCGGGTCGGGGATTTGGGGAAGGGATCCAGTGGGGTTGGGAGGGGGCGGAGTAAGGGCGGGGACTTTTTTCTTTTCTGAACATCATCTTCAGCGCCATGATTGGCTGCCTGGGAGGATTTGAGGACTGGCAGTGGCGTAGCCAGGTTTTCAGTGTAGGGGGAGCAAACAACAAAAAAAGCCCCCCCCCCCGGCTCCTCTGGCCACGCCCCCTTGGCTCCTCTGGCCACGCCCCCTTGGCTCCTCCTATGGCCATGTGCCCTGACCGGACCCCGCTGCTCACCTTCCGTCTTGTGCCGCCGCCTGTCCCTGGCCTGCTCCCGGTGCTCGGCGCGCTCCACGTGGAGCTCACCAGCAAGGCGGCCTTAAAGGCACAGGGGCCCTTTTGCCTCCCCCACCCGCCGCATTAGCACTGGGCGGTGGGGGTGGCGGGGAGCACTTGGCCACTGAGCCCTGAGCTGAGGAGCCAGCCCCCTCGCTCCTCCGACTGCGTCTGCCGCCCCCACATGGCTCCTCTGGCCATGCTGCTGGCAGCGCTGGCCTGCCGCCCCACGGCTCCTCCGGCCGTGCTGCCGGCAGGTGCCACTTCCGCGCCTGCCGCCCTGAGGGGAAGCGGCTGCTTCCGCTGAACCCCACCAGCTACGCTACTGAGGACTGGCCCTGGCCCTAAGGTCAGTCGAGTTTGAGGCCTTTGGCATAGATTAGGGATGGAAAACGTTAACCGGTTAACACAGTGGTCCCCAACCTGTTCGTGGCCAGTAGCACATTCATGTTTTCAGAAGAGTGTGGCAGGCGCCAACAGTTTTTCAAGGCTTATTTTGTACTTGTACATTAAATAATATGAAAAACATCATATTTAATATTCTTCCCACTCTGGGTTGAAATAATACGTATTTAGTCTCTTATTTGAACCACTCATTTTGGAGCAAAATGTTAAAAAAATAATAAATTGCAAAGCACAAGAAAACAGCAGCATGAGTGCAGGAAGAATACTCACATACCGGGCTGGCTCCAGGCACTAGTGGAGCAAGCAGGTGCCTGTGTCAGCACATGCTTTGGGGCAGCATTCGGTCCATTCTGCAGAGGCAGAGCGGTTTTATTTATTTATTTTGGCAGCAGTTCTGGGAAATGCAGGGAGAAGCCTGAGAGAAGCTGCGCAGCCTGCAACCCCAGGGTACTGTGTCCCCAGCAGGCGGAGGGCCCTGGCATCTCTCTGCTGCTGGGCACTAGGCGGGCCCCGCGCCTGCCGGGGACAGAGAACAACGGTGCCTGCAGCCCTGGAGAACAGAGAACTGAATGTGTTTAGCATGGGTCTGGAACAGACCAGTAACCACAAGGCACAACGCAGAACATGGAAGTCACAATTTATGCCCAAGGCAATGGTTTCGGGAATGGGAGAATGTGTGTGAATATATGTCATAATATGTTAGCCTGTTGAGTAAGTGTTTATACCCAAAGATTTATCTGGGCGAGGATATAAGATTTGAGCATAGTAGGCTGGGCACCAATACGAATATTCAGGGCAGTGTCAGGGCCCTATAAGAGGGCTGTCATAAATAAACAGATCAGGGTTAAGGTCTCTTTTACCTGGAAAGGGTTAACAAGCTCAGTAACCTGAGAAACACCTAACCAGAGGACCAATCAAGGGACAGGATAATTTCAAATCTCTGTGGAAGGAAGCTTTTGTCTGTGTTCTTTGTTGGATTGTGCGTTCTCTTTTTGGGTCTAAGAGAGGCCAGACATGTCTCCAAGTTCTCCTGGAGTAGTTCCTACTATCCAATAGTGAGTATTAATTAGAAAGGCGGATTAGTCTTATAATTTGATTTCTACATTTGCAATTGTGTGTTTGCTATAGAATTTCTTTAATTCTGTACTGTTATTGCTTTTACTGAGAAAGAAAGGAGGGGGGATTCTCTCCAAAGATTGATAAGTTTAGACCCTGTATTTTTGCATCCTGGTAATACAGAGACAGTTACTTTCTTTTTATTCTTTAATAAATCTTTTCTGTTAAGGACTTGGTTGATCTTTCCTTGGGTGGATTCTCAGGGAAAGGGGAGGAGAGAAAAGGAAGGCATCCCTCTGTAGTTAGATCCCGGTATCTCTCCTAGGAAAAGGGAGGGGGGGGGGGAAGCAGGGGGAAATGGTTTATTTCTCCTACGTGTAAGAACTCTATGGATTTGGGGCTCTTGGGATCCCCAAGGATTTTGGGGAAGGACTGTGTCCCAATACACGTACATTATTGGGTGGCGGCAGCTTTTACCAGATCTAAACTAGGATTTTAGTTTAGGGGAGTCCATGCAGGTCCCCATTTTGGAACCCAACAGCTCTAAGTGGGGGTGAGAGCTATGACAAGGGCAATCAGCTATGCAGAGGGGGTCGCTCTTTCTGTCTTCTGTTCAGCTATCAGCTCAGCTTTGCCAGTATAGCTTAGCTACTCCACACTCCAACCTGGTATTTACCAGCTTGGGAAGCCTGGGCCATCGAATTCACTGGACATGCCAGAGACGAGGCTGGTCCCGTCTCTCACTACCAGGTCTCCAGGGAAGGGTGTGAGTGTGCTAGGTTTTTATTTCAAATTTCTTAGAAATAGTAAAACTGTCATACAACAGTGCACATTTCTTCACCTGCCAGAGTGTTTTTAGTGTTCGCCAGACACCTGGCAACACTTCAGTTCTGTTGATTTGTTGACGTTTGGCCTCCGTGGCTGAGCAGTTGAAAGCTTCAGGATTGCAGCAAGGTGTGCGTCAGATAGTTGTGTTCGGTATTTTGACTTGTTCATATTCATTGTGGGGAAAAAGTGACGCTGCCTCCATGACTGACTCTGCCTGGCAACTAATGATGCTGCCTCTATGGCTGACTCTGCCCAGTGACTAGAGACGGGATCTCTGTCCCTCTCCCCCAGCCAATGGGAGCTGCGGGGGGCGGTGCCTGCAGCAGAGATTGCCGGCAGCGTGTCTGCCTGTGTCTCTCCTCCGCAGGCCGCAGTGGGGACGTTCTCGGGCCGCAGATGGCCTGCAGGCTGGGACTTTGAGACCCCTGATTTATGCTAATTTGCTTTAGCTTAATCATACAGGATACAGGCCTGTAAGTTCCTTGCATTACAGCCAAATATTATGAGTAATATTGTTAGGCCTGAATAAAGATGCAGCACAAAACCCAGTTATGCCAACCTGACTGAAATCAGGCTAACAGAGGTTTCTGGGTAATCCCAGCGTGGAAAAATACTGAGAAGCAGCATGTTTCACAAAGCCCTGGGAGAAAGTGAGATAAGAGAGGGGAGTGTTTGAAGGATTGAAAGGGAGCCAGCCTCCCTGTATTCACTCCCTGTTTCTGTCTTAGGTTCATTGTTAACTTCTGTCTTCCAGTTTCTGGTGCTTGGCAACCATACTGATAAGAAAGTTGCTGGGGCATCACAACTTGCTTACATTATAAAGAAAGACGGATGTGCTTTGTTATTAGGGTTTGTTACTAACCAAAGGGGGGTGGGATATGGGTTGTGTGAAATGAATAATTTGTGACGCGACGGAACTGTCTATATAACCCAGGGGTCTCAAACTCAAATGACCCCGAGGGCCGCATGAGGACTAGTGCATTGGCTCGAGGGCCGCATCACTGACACGCCCCCTTGCTGCCCCTGGCCCCACCCCCAATCCACCCCTTCCATGAGGCCCCGCCCCTGCCCTGTCTCTTCTCCACCTCCTCCCCTAAGCGCGCGGCTCCCCGCTCCTCCCCCCTCCCTCCTGGAAAGTGCTAAGCGCCACCAACAGCTTTTTCAATGCACTCTTCCAATCCTTGAAATATGTCACGTCCCGTTGTGATACCCTTCAGTGGCATTAAGTCTAGCAATTCTTCAGTTATATTCAAATTGCAGTCCACACCTCTAATGAACACTGCACACTGTGCGGTATCTGATACATCTGTACTCTCATCAAGAGCAATTGAAAATACTTCAAAGTCTTTTGCCATTTGAATCAAATGTTTTTGCACATTATCAGCTAAATCCGTTATCCTGCAGGCAACTGTATTTGCAGACAAGCTTGTGCCTTCAAAAACTTTCTTCCTATCAGGACATAACATTTCACTGGCCTTCATAAGACATTCTTTTATGAATAAGCCTTCTGTAAAAGGTCGCGATGATTTAGCTATCATTTCGCTTATCACAAAACTTGCTCTTACTGAATCTTCGCTAGACTTGTTAATCCCTGAAAATAAATTTCTTTGCTTGGCAAATGCTGCTTTAAGTTGCTGAACTTTTTCCTCTCGGATTTTTCCGGTGAATGCATCATATTTTTCACGGTGCATCGTGTCATAGTGCCGACGCACGTTATACTCCTTGGGAACAGCAATCGTTTGCTGACAAATAAGGCATTGAATTTTATCTTTTACCTCTGTGAAAAAATATAAATTCTCCCATTTGTCTTGGAAAACTCTTTTCTTCCATGAGTGTTCTTTTTTTTGACGAAGTCATTTCCAAGCAGTTTTAATAAATATATACACTCAGTAATGCACCTCACTCAAAGGACAAAACACGCACTTAGATTTACTGCCTAAGGCTCTGGGAGGGAGTTTGGGTGGGGGAGGGGGTCTGGAGTGCAGGCTCTGTGCTCGGTGCAGGCTCCAGGCTGCGGCAGGGGGTGGGGGTGCAGGCTTTGGGACGGAGTTTGGGGATAGGAGGGGGTGCAGGGGTGAGGGCTGAGGGTGAGGGGTTTGAGGCATTGGAGAGGCTCGGGGCATTGGAGAGTCTCAGGACTAGGGGAAGGGCAGCCTGCCCTGGCCCTAGTGCAGGGGGGCGCTAGGACCCTGCGGCAGCAGGTGATGCCGGAAGCTGGCATAGCGGAGGAGGAGTGGAGTCAGCATGAGCTCCCGGGCAGGCTACCGGGCGGTGAGGGGGCAGCAAGTGGGGGCTGGTAGACACTGGGGGGAGGCGCGTGGGGGCGGCAGGTGGGGCCAGGGGAGAGACCCGGCCCCAAACATTGGGGAGCAGCGCGCGGGGAGCTTAGGCACAGAAAATAACTCGGGGAGGGGGGCGGGGGTGAGGGGAGTTTGGCGGCGACAGGAAGTAACTGGGGGAGCTCCGCGGGCCGCAGGGAAGAGCTCCGCGGGCCGCATGTTTGAGACCCCTGATATAACCTATACTTAGTTGTAAAAGAGGCTGCTGGTTCTCTTCTCTTGTCAATAAAGAACTTTTGATCGGACCTTGCTGGTGTTGCCTGTCTCTCTGCGGTCAGACAACGAACTTCTGACCAACATAGTCTGGATCTGTTCCGACGAAGTGGGTATTCACCTACGAAAGCTCATGCTGCAAAACATCTGTTAGTCTATAAGGTGCCACAGGACGCTTTGCTGCTTTTAGAGTTGTTATAGTTACCAGCCTAAAGGCTGTTTGTGGCAGACCACTGGCCAGGTAGCCTGCACACGAGGTGGGAGCCAAGTCCTTGTCAGATGCGCATCTGATGCTCCTGGAGGGTGGTTGCAGAAGCAGACTCAGTTTTCAGTCTTTAGAGTCTGTTCTTATAGGATTTTATTTCTGTGCCAGTCTGTGGGAATTGCTTCGTCGTGCTGTTACTGCATTTGAAGTGTCAATCACTCACTGTTCTCATGTTTGAAATGATAAGTCCATCATGCAGATGGCACAGCAGTGAGGGCTCCGGGAAGGTTGTCAGGTGTTTATCTTGTTCTTTGATTCTTTCATCCTTGGGTGGATTCCGGTTTGCCCTCCGGGGGTCATCCGGTTATCTCCGCTCTGTGCATTCTTTGGGCCAGTCAAGACTGAAGTTGTAATTCTTAGGCTGGCACTTCCCTGACCATTCATCCTTTATCTAAATCAAGGATCCATCCACATACATCCTCTATTTTAACATACATTTATCACTTATTACTTCACTCTCTCTTAACTCTCAGGATGTTGCAGATCTGCTTAAACTTCAACATGCATAGCAAACAAGTTAAAAGTTACCAAGAGTGGGAAGCTGTGTTCTGTTTTGAAGAACAATTAGTTGTTTTTGCAAAGCCTTATCACTCTTTGGAACCAGGCTTTCTGTCTTAGAATGTGTTAACACAATTAGCAGTTTGGCCTTGCATGTTTCTCAGAGAGAGGGAGAGACACAGAAATGAGAAAGCAAGAGGCCTGTTCTGTTATCAGTATCTTGGAGTTTAAGCTGTGGGGAATTCAATCTTAGCCCCTGTCTCTCCTGTCCTCAGACTTGTTATACACATACACTTCATGGTTTGTGACAGACCCAGACTAGTGGGTCCAGGAGTCTGGCAGAGGGCAAATATACTGGTCACTGGATGAGTAGTTTTCTGTTCCCTGAGTGACCAGAGCAGGGCCTGCACTAGAGTAATCAGGAACCTGCTAGAACCAATTAAGGCAGACAGACTGATCAGATCACCTGCAGCCAATCAAGGCAGGCTAAGCAGGGCACCTGGGTTTAAAAAGGAGCTCACTTCAGTTTGTGGTGTGTGAGTGTGACAGAGAGAGAGGAGCTAGGAGCAAGAGGCGCAAGGAGCTGAGAGTGAGTGCTGAGGAGTACAAGCGTTATCAGACACCAGGAGGAAGGTCCTGTGGTGAGGATAAAGAAGGTGTTTGGAGGAGGCCATGAGGAAGTAGCCCAGGGAGTTGTAGCTGTCATGCAGCTGCTACAGGAGGCACTATAGACAGCTGCAATCCACAGGGCCCTGGGCTGGACCCCGGAGTAGAGGGCGGGCCCGGGTTCCCCCCAAACCTCCCAACTCCTGATCCAACACAGGAGGAGTTGATGCAGACTGTGGGTTCCACCAGAGGGGGAGATCTCTGAGGCAAGCAAATCCGCCAATAAGCACAGGACCCACCAAGGTAGAGGAGGAACTTGGTCACAGGTTCTAATACAGAAATTCCCTGATATGGTCCAACATAATCCCCCTTTTGACACTAAGATTTGTAATCGCCAGTGTCACCTTCTGTGTAACCTATTCAAGAGAAGGTGCTGTGAGGCAATGTGAGCCTGCGGTTCCAATGTAGCAGTGAACTACCAACATATCCAATTACTCACCAGGACCTTGGTTGCAACCCATGTTCTATATGGTCCCCATTTATATCAATAACGTCACAGGGAGGCAGTGGGGGAAGGGAGTGGGCTGGCACAAAGGGGAGGGCTCTCTGGAGAGGAGTGACAGGGGCACAGGGGTCATTGGGAGTCTCTCGAAGGGGCAGAGGGTTGTGTGGGTCTCTGTGGGGCAGGGGGCTGTGATGGGCGGAGTCAGCAGCAACCTGGGTCTGCTCTGCGGGGGGTGTTGCTATAGTCCCCTCAGGAAGCCCCCCCCCCCGTCCTGTGTATTTTATACCAGCCCTGGGGTGCCCATTGCTGCTCCTTTCCCCGCCCACGGCTCCATTTGTCTGTCCCCACCGGCTGTGTCTGTCTGTCCCACAACCCCCCGGTTGTGTCCTTGTGTCTGTCCCACAACCCCTGACTGTATCTGACTGTCTGTCCCCACCACCCCCGACTGTGTGTGTCTGTCCCACAACCCCCTGGCTATGTCCTTGTGTCTGTCTGTCCCCACCACCCCCGGCTGTGTCCTTGTGTCTGGCTGCCCCCCCCCCCCCCGCTGAGTGTGTCTGTCCCACAACCCCCTGGCTATGTCCTTGTCTGTCTGTCCCACAACCCCTGGCTGTGTCTGTCCCCACCACCCCCGGCTGTGTCCATGTGTCTGGCTGCCCCCACCACCCCCAGCTGTGTCTGTCTGTCCCACAACCCCTGGCTGTGTCTGTCCCCACCAACCCCGGCTGTGTCCGTGTGTCTGGCTGCCCCCACAGCTCGCCGGCTGAGTCTGTCTGACAGGCACAGACCCTGCTGCTGCTCTGCTCAGGGCTCAGGCGCTGCCAGTGGCTTGCTCCCCCTCCCTGTTGTGGAGGTGTGGCCAGGCAGCTCCGGCACCGCCCCCGGCAGCTCCCATTGGCTGGGGTTCCTGGCCAATAGGCTGTGAGCCAAGCCAGGGCTGGCGGCTCTCCCGGGAGCTGCCGCTGCGGTGAGAGCGCCCGGCATTGCGACGCGGGGACCCCCGAAGCACAGGGCCTGGGGCCCAAACATTGGTGGAGCTGGGCCCAGCTTCAGGATTATTGGTGGGGCCTGGGCCCCACGGGCCCATAGAACTCGCCGCCTATGACCTCACCCCCCCCCAGCCCTTCTGAGCCGGAAAGCCCCCTGACCCCATCCCCCCATAGCCCTGACCCCTAGCTCCAAGCCCAGCTCCTCTGAGCCGAGCACCCCCCTGATCCCGTCCATCCGCAGCCCTGACCCCTAGCTCCAAGTCCAGCCTCTCTGGGCCAGACACCCCCCCGACCCCAGCCCCCCCAGCCCTGACCCCTAGCTCTGAGCCCAGCCCCTCTGAGCCGAGCACCCCCTGATCCCATCCATCCGCAGCCCTGACCCCTAGTTCCGAGCCCAGCCCCTCTGAGCCGAGCACCCCCCAACCCCAGCCCCACCAGCCCTGACCCCTAGCTCCGAGCCCAGCCCCTCTGAGCTGAGCACCCCCCTGATCCCATCCATCCGCAGCCCTGACCCCTAGCTCCGAGCCCAGCCCCTCTGAGCCGAACATCCCCCCAACCCCATCCTCCAGAAGCCCTGACCCCTAGCTCCGAGCCCAGCCCCTCTGAGCCGAGCACCCCCCTGATCCCATCCATCCGCAGCCCTGACCCCTAGCTCCGAGCCCAGCCCCTCTGAGCCGAGCACCCCCCCAGCCCTGACCCCTAGCTCCGAGCCCAGCCCCTCTGAGCCGAGCACCCCCCTGATCCCATCCATCCGCAGCCCTGACCCCTAGCTCCGAGCCCAGCCCCTCTGAGCCGAGCACCCCCCAACCCCATCCTCCAGAAGCCCTGACCCCTAGCTCCGAGCCCAGCCCCTCTGAGCCGAGCACCACCTGGCTCCATCCCCCAGGATGCTCCTCCCCTTGCTTACTTACCGGCTCTGCCTCCTGCCCAGTACTTCCCGTCTCAGCAGCCCCGGAAGTGACGTACCCGCTGTACGCCAGGCGGGGGGAGTGGGAGACGGAGACGCGTGTGCCGCTCTTCTGACTGTTCCGGCGGTCGGAGCGCAGCGTCCGTGCGTGCGGGACTGTGAGGTCGGTGTCCCCGGGCCAAACCCGCTCAGAAGCGCAGCTGCCAGGTTTGCCCTCTGCCCGGGGGGGTGACCCCACAGCCAGGGCCGGCTCCAGGCACCAGCCTACCAAGCACGTGCTTGGGGTGGCGCCTTGGGAGGGGGCGGCGATCTGGGTTTAGTTTTCTTGTTTTAGGTTTGGGCGGTGTGATACGCCGCTTGGGGGGGCGGGGACTAGGGCGGTACGCTGCGCCGCTCGGCGGGGGCTAGGGCCGCCGGCCGCGCCGCTGAGGGGGGCGGGGGGCGGAGACTAGGGTGGGCCGCGCCCTTGGGGGGGGGTGGGGACTAGGGCCGCGACGCTCTGGGGGACGGGGCTTAGGGCCGCTCGGGGAGACAGGGGCTAGGGCCGCTCGGGGCTCGGGCCGCGCCACTCTGGGGGCAGGGGGGGTGGAGACTAGGGCGGCGGGCCACGCCGCTCGGGGGGGGCGGGGGCTGGGACCGCGGGCCGGGCCGCGCGGCTGGGGGGGGGCCTCGGGCGGTGCTCCGCCTCCCTTGGGGGGCGGGGGCTCGGGCCGCGGGCCGCCTCCCTCGGGGCGGGTGGGGACTCGGGCCGTGCCGCTCGGGGGGCAGGGGCCGCGGGCCGCACTCCTTGGGGGGAGCGGGGGCTCGGGCTGTGCTCCGCGCCGCTCTGTGGCGGCGGGGCAGCGCTCTTCTTTTCTGCTTGGGGCGGCAGAAATGCTAGAGCCGGCCCTGCCCACAGCCCCGCACGCCGCACTCCGGCCGCCCGGACGGTCAGACGCGCAGGCTGTGAGGTTGTTCCCCATCCCCCAGCAGCCGCGCTTCTGACCGTCAGGGTGGTCGGAGCGCGGGGCTCTGAGATGGAGCTCTCCCCGGGTAGGGGGTGAACACGGCAGACACCCCCCCCCCCCGCTTGCCCGAGAGCCGCGTGTTGTGCAGGCCTGATACATAGGGGGTTTTTCTGCGCTGGTGGTGCTTGTGCCCCTGCCCCAACTCCACCCCTACCCCAAACTCCCACCCTAACTCCACCCCTTCCTGTCCCTGTTGGACCCCTCCCCAAATCCCTGCCCCGCCTTCCCCCCCAAGTGCACCATTTCCCCCCCCCCAAGTGCTGGTAGGGAGCGGGGAGAAGCAGGAGGTGGCGGTGAGCTGCGGGGGGTGGGGGGGAAGCTGCCGGTGGGTGCAGAGCACGGGAGCCCCCACGGAGTCGGCGCCTGTGACAGTGATTCTTAATGTAGATGTGCAACTTATACAGCAGTGACCAGGGATGGTGAGTTATATGGGCCTGTGGTGTCCGGGCTCCAGCAATATTCAGGGCCCGGCTCCACCAATGTTTGCGGCTGGGTCTCTGCCCCCGGCCCTGCCCGCTGCCCCGATGCGCCTCCCTCGAGTGTCCCCTGGCCCCCACTTGCTACCCCCTGAGAGCCTCCCCCCTGGCCCTGGAGCATCCCTGCCTCAAGCCGGTGGCTCTGCTGCTTCCGGGCATCAACTTCTAGTGTCCCGGCCCTTTAAATAGCCCCCGGAGCTTCACCGCCTCTACGCCAGGGCTCTGGCGGCTTTTTAAAGGGCCGGGGTTCCAGCTGCCTCTGCACCCTGGCCCTTTAAATACCTGCTGGAGCCCTGCGGCTTTCTCACGGCTCCCACGGCTATTTACAGGGCTGAGGTGGTAGAAGCAGGGGAGCCCCGGGCCCTTTAAATATCCCCCAGAGCCCTGGGCTGCTGCTGCTACCCCGGTGGGCCGGGGCTGGCTCTGACTCCCTCAGCCACGCCCCTTCCAGGGGCCAGAGCTGGCCCCAGCGTACTGGTAAGTCACTGGACTTACTTTCACCCTGGTAAGGACGTCCCTGGCAGGGGAGGTGAGGGGGCTTCCTGGACCTGAGAGGGGCCCGAGGAGCACATGCAGTGACAGTGGTGGGGGTGAGTGTGCTGCCGGTGGGGAGGAGGGGGCCCCTTCCCCGGAGCTTACTGCTGCTGGCGGGGAGAGGCCCCGGGGTAGCCTGCCTGCGCCCCAAACTCCTCACCCCCAGCCAGAGCCCTCACCCCCGGCACCCCAGCCCTCTGCCCTAGCCCTGTAATGTCAGCAAGATGCAATTTGACAGTGAAGCGTGTGTTATCCAAGTTCTGAAGGGGAGGATGTAAGAAATGGAAAAACAATACAGATGTTACAGTGTGGATCTGCTATGGACCACGGGGGCTGGAGAAGAGTGAGAAAGAAATGTAAGCGTGGTAGATAACTGTGCAAGGGAAGTGATGGAAGTCTTATTACTTGGGACATTTAAAATGAACAGGACAAATCAGCAGATATATCCTGGGGGAGAACACACATGTGGTGCCAGACTAATTGATCCAATGGGCCTTTCCCATATCTAACTTCTAAGGGACAAGTAGGAATCAGTCCTCTCCAGGATTTTTTTTTTTTTTTTTACATTGAAAGGAGGATGGTCTGACTGCCTCCATGACACCATCTCCCCTGGCCCAGGGTCTGCACATGACTAGTGAGCAGACAAAGGATCGGAAGGGGCTGACTTGGGGTCACGGTTGGGAAGGGGACACACACTGTTGCTTTCCTCTTACCCCCAAAGTTCTACCGAGAAATCTGCCTTTAGGCATGTGTGCTTGGGAATCCAGTGTCTGCAGAAGTTGGGGGTTGGACTGCCTTAGGGTGACCAGATTTTCCGGTGTTTGTCCTGCGTCCCGACCGATCTCTGGTTAGGATATCACCCTCTGGCAGCACTTGGCTTTTTTTTTTGGTCTCTGGCGGCGGACAGTCCTGCCGCCCCTCCTCCCCCCCCCCCAGTGTCCCAATATTTTATTCCTCTCATCT
This sequence comes from Mauremys mutica, assembly GCF_020497125.1. Taxonomy (NCBI): domain Eukaryota; kingdom Metazoa; phylum Chordata; order Testudines; family Geoemydidae; genus Mauremys; species Mauremys mutica. Next base: position 5,390,937 of record NC_059074.1, read on the forward strand.
GGTCACCCTAGACTACCTGCTTCTTCCATGGTGTGGAGTGGGAAACCAGTCCTTCCCCCTTAGTGGATCAGTTAGGAGGAAACTCCACAGGGTATTTTCCCCCTCAAAAGTACAGTCTTAGGCCTGGTCTACACTAGGACTTTAATTCGAATTTAGCAGCGTTAATTCGAATTAACCGTGCACCCGTCCACACCAGGAAGCCATTTAATTCGACATAGAGGGCTCTTTAGTTCGAATTCTGTACTCCTCCCCGACGAGGGGAGTAGCGCTAAATTCGACATGGCTATGTTGAATTAGGCTAGGTGTGGACGGAAATTGACCTTAATAGCTCCGGGAGCTATCCCACAGTGCACCACTCTGTTGACGCTCTGGACAGCAGTCCGAGCTCGGATGCTCTGACCAGCCACCCAGGAAATGCCCCGGGAAAATTTGAATTCCTTTTCCTGTCTGGCCAGTTTGAATCTCATTTCCTGGTTGGACATCGGGGCGAGCTCAGCAGCACTGGCAACGATGCAGAGCTCTCCAGCAGAGGAGTCCAGGCAATCTCAGAATAGAAAGAGGGCCCCAGCATGGACTGACCGGGAAGTCTTGGATCTGATCGCTGTGTGGGGCGATGAGTCTGTGCTTTCGGAGCTGCGCTCCAACAAACGGAATGCAAAGACCTACGAGAAGGTCTCCAAAGCCATGGCACTCAGAGGATACAGCTGGGATGCAATGCAGTGCCACGTGAAAGTCAAGGAGCTGAGACAAGGCTACCAAAAAATCAAAGCGGCAAACGGACGCTCCGGAGCCCAGCCCCAGACATGCTGCTTCTATGAGGCACTGCATGCCATTCTCGGTGGGTCTGCCACAACCGCCCCACCAGTGTCTGTGGACCCTGACAATGGGATAGTGTCAACAGCCAGTTCCTCGGCGATGTTCGTGGACGGGGAAGATGAGGAAGGGTTTGAGGAGGACGAGGCAGGCGACAGCGCTTACAACGCTGATTTCCCCAACAGCCAGGATCTCTTCATCACCCTCACTGAGATCCCCTACCAACCCTCCCCAGCCGTTACCACGGACCCTGAATCAGGAGAAGGATCAGTCGGTAAGTGATTTAAACATATTAACATTAATTTTTAAACAAAACAGGAATATAAGCTAGGCGAAAAGAAGGTCTATATATAGGGGGACGGAACAGGCATCTTCTTCGGAGATCTCCAGGAAGCTGTCCTGGAGGTAATCGAAAAGCCTCTGCAGGAGGTTCCTGGGGAGAGCTGGCTTATTGGATGCTCCGTGGTAGGACACTTTTCCGCGCCAGGCTCTCATCTGGTATTCCGGGACCATTGCCTTCACGAGCATGGCTGCATAGGCCCCTGGTTTGTGCTGGCTTTCATGCAGCATGCGCTCTCTGTCTGCCTCACTGACCCTCCTCAGGGTGATGTCGCGCGCAGTCACTGCAGCGGGGCCGCTGTCAGGGATCCTCCTCAAGCAGGAATCAGGCTGCTTCGGTCCCAGGATCTCCCCTCCCCACAAAGGGGTGCAGGGCTCAAGGTGCAGATTACACAACTGTACTAAACTCCAAACTGTCGTCTCCTAGCCCAGCCTCCAGTCACACCCCCAGCAGGCAGCTTCCCAGAGCAGAGCTGACCAGGTGGTGACTGGTCTCAACTAGGGAGCTGGAGGGTGAACTCAGCCTGGCTCGGGAAATTTCCCAGCAAATGCTACAAATTGGGACTCCTGAGTGGGAAAGGAAAACCCAGCTGAGGGATCTGCTGTGCGGTCCCTAGAGGCCTGTTCTCAGGAGGAACCCTACATGCAGGCCTGGGACTCCCCAGCTCCCCCCAGCCAGTCCTGCCCTTGCCCTGGCTGGCTCCAGACGGACTCCAAAATGGCTTCTCCCCTTTCCTGAACTCCCTGGGAGGGGCATCTCACTCCCTAGTGGTTGCTGGGCAGACTCTGAGTTTGCCTTGGCTCCCCCTCCCTGTGCTGCCAGCAGACAGAGCTCCAGGACTCTAGGTCATCTCCTTGGGGGTTACACCAGCCTCTCCCCAGGCCTCTTGCCCACAGCAGACGAGACCGGCTAGAGCAGACCATGGGTCTGGACCAGACGTCAGCCCATGGCTCAGACTTCAACATCCGACAGAAGCATCTGCAGAGCCAACTGGGGGATCCTACTCTCTGCAGAGTTGCTGGCCAAGATGATCCCTAACGTCCCTGTTCTGCGCCCACCGGACAGAGACCCCAGGGTGAAGCTCAACATGAGCAGGGTCCCTTTCCTAAGCTGTGAAGTCTGGGAGGAGCTGGACTGTCACCTGCACACAAAGAGACCCCAGCATGGGCAGGGCTTACCCCTCACCCCCCAGAAACCCCACACAGTTCTTCTGCCTCCAGCTCCACAAACCCTCGTCCCGGCGGAGCCATTGCTGGGTGAGCGAGACACCAAGCAACAATTGGAATTAGACTCAGATCGGCCCAAATGTGGATTTCCAGCAAAGATCCCAAAGCCCCTGAGATCCGAAACTGAACCCCCAGCACCAGACCTGGACATCGAGCCCACGCTGCCATTGGGGGCTGCCATCTACCTCTTCGGTGCAGGATGATTCAATTGCGGTGCCGCCTCCTTCTTCTCAAGAGGACTTCAAGGCACACCAGGAGCTGCTTAGGAGGGTGGCAGGAAATCTCGAGCTCTGGGCCGAGGAGATGGAGGAGCCCTCCGATAACCTCTTTAATGTCCTTGCCTCCTCGGTACCGGGGCGTGTGGCGCTCCCGTTCCATCAGGGAGTAGCCAACATCCCCACTAGCCTCTGGCAGACCCCGGCCTCCCTTGGGCCCATTTCCAAAATGGCCGAGAGGAAGTACTTCATCCCCACATGACTGGGCGATATATCTCTACATCAGCCGGAAGCTGTTCCCCCGCGAGAAGAACTATGCTGTGGTTGAGAAGGAAGCCCTTGCAGCAAAATGGGCATGTGACGCCCTGCGATACTACCTCCTTGGGGCCTCATTCACCTTGGTCACTGACCACATAGCCCTTTAGTGGTTGGCCCGCATGAAGGACCGCAATATGCGGCTCCAGCGGTGGTACTTGGCCCTGCAGCCCTACGCCCTCACTGTTCGCCATAGGGCTGGCAAGGACCGCGCAAACGCAGACTTCCTTTCCCGCCTTGGGGGTATGGACGGGCTTGGCCCCATTGTACAGGAGCCAGCCTTGAGGGGGGGGGGGGGGGTGTAGGGAGGCACCCTGGCTCCCTATCGTGGCTGAGAAGGACGAGCCAGACCAGGCGCCGGAGTGGGCGGAGCCACCGCCGCCTGTCCCCACCCCCCGGAAGTCAAGGGGCGGGACAGGAAGTATAAAAGCCCGGCCCCAGTGCTCAATTAAGCAGAGGCTGCCAGAGAGGACAGATGCCGGTGCTCGAGCTCCCGCCGGGCCCAACCTTCCCCGGCATCAGTGAGGGTACTATCCCGGCATCCTCCGCTGTGCAGCCTATGGACACTCAGGAGGAAGGCATTGGAGACCTGGCAGACAGCACTGAGGCCCACGAGTCAGGAATGAAGAGGCCCAGGCCCTCGGACGGCAATGTCATGCGCAAGGTGCCGCAGTTGAGCCTGGAGCGACGGGACCTGGACCTGACGGCCGACAGCCAGATGCCTGTCTTCAAGGTCTTCCCCGGCAACAGTAACGAGGACTGCAACCTGATGGTCATTGAGCGTGGGGCCCAGCAGGCTGCCGCCCAGCCCCCCAGCACCATCTTGCCCGGAGCCATAGTCAAGGAGGAGCAGATGGAGGCAGCAATCGACTCTCCGGCAGAGGATCCCAGAGACACCAAGCCCGTTGTCCTGCCCCAGGACGTCCTGGCCACCGAGGGCTCTGTGTCCCGCCTCATCTCCCCCAGTGGCAGCATCGGCTCCAGTCTGGATGTGACTCCAGGCCAGAGCCAGGAGGGGGCCATGGAGGCGGCCAGTGCTGCCCACTGCAGAGTGTGCCGGAAGGCAGGCTCCGTTGTGATGTGTAACCAGGGTGAGCAGTGCTACCATTTGGACTGCCACCTCCCGGTGCTGCAGGAGATCCCCAGTCAAGAGTGGAAGTGCCTGCTGTGCCAGGAACTGCCAGCACCCAGTGAGGAGGACGGCACCAACTTCTCTGCCTCGGAAGATGACAAGGGCCCCGATAAACTCTCCCCCTTGGAGCAGAGGAAGTGTGAGCGTGTCCTGCTGGAGCTGCTGTGCCATGAGCCGTGTCGGCCTCTCCACCGGCTTTCGACCGCCACGGAGGATCAGGACACCATCGACCTGACCCTGATCCGAGCCAGGCTGTAGGAGAAGCTCTTCCCCCCCCTACGGCTCCTCCGAGGAGTTTGCCCAGGATGTCTGGCGGACGATCAAGCAGTTCAACAAGCTGTCCAGGATGTCCAGTCCGTCATCGGGCTGCAGCGCCTCTTCGAGGCCAAGTGGAGGGCCTCCTTCGGCGACTGGAAGTTCTCCTCGGCGCTGGTGGAGCCTGTCCCCCTAGATGAGCAGCGGAACGAGAGCGGCAGCAGCTTCACCCACCGCAGCTCCCCTGCCAGCTCCCTGGGCGAGGCCCCCGCTGCCTCGGCGGGCACTGGGGAGGAGGAGTGAGGGGCTGGCCTGCATCGACCGGCACAGCGGCCCGGCATCCCACAGGCAATGACCAAAAGCGCCTGGGACTCGCCTCTTGCCCTGGTTCGCGTGGCGGCAGCGGGACATCCTGTCCCCCACTCGAGTTGAAATTTTATTGATGGGGAGCCCTCTGCTCCCCATGCCCGTTCCTTTGCCATGAAGTCTTCACACACGGTTTGCCCTGAGGGTCGCACACCCACCTCCCCCTCCGGCGCTGCTCTCTGCCAGGACTGCAAGTGGGCAGCACACACAGGCTCCCCCCATCTTTCCTCTGGGATTTCAGTGCAGGGTGGGTGGGGGGCGCTGTCTGCAGGCAGGGTCAGGCCAAGGGGTCGTGGCTGGGTGTAGTGGAGCACTAGGCATTGGGCCCTCATCCCTGCCCGCACTGAAGCTGCTTAGGAGGGTGGCAGCAAATATCGAGCTCCGGGCCGAGGAGATGGAGGAGCCCTCCGATAACCTCTTTAATGTCCTCGCCTCCTCGGTACCGGGGCGTGTGGCGCTCCCATTCCATCAGGGTGTAGCCAACATCCCCACTGGCCTCTGGCAGACCCCGGCCTCCCGTGTGCCCATTTCCAAAAAGGCCGAGAGGAAGTACTGTAGCTCTGCTCCCAGCTCTGGATGTGCTCCCCCCTGGACTGTGTCTCTGGCTCTCTGGCTGCAGCTCTGGCCCCTCTGGATCTGGCAGGGCTCTTCTCTTCAGCTCAGCTTGGGGCCCTGCTCTCTCCTTAGCTCAGCCCGGCTCTGTCTGACCCAGGCAATTCCAGCTCACAGGGAGGACAGGACCCACCCTGGCCTTCTGTCTCCTTGATTAGCCTGCCCGCCCTGTCAATCAGGCTGACCTGGAGCATTGGCCTCTCACCATTGTTCCTGGGGACTGTCAGTCTCAGGGTCCTGATTTCTCATCGACCCCTCCCCTTTTAGTGCTGGGAGCTAGCAGCCAGAACACCCCCACTGAATATTAGTAAGGGGGCAATAGTCCCCTTACACTAAGACTAGAGCTATGCCCATCATTAATTTTTCCTGTTAATACATATTTTATGGGGGCATGGGAGTTTTTAGGAGCCGTGGAGATAGTCTCATTAAATCTTCCCAATGTTGCAAAGGCCAAACCCAAGGCCAACGCCTCTTTTTCACAAGGGGTGAACCCTCGTTCTACCCTATTTAAAATTCTAGAAGCACATGCCACTGATCAAAGACCTATACCATGGTCTTGTCTAAGGACAGTGCTCATTCCAGTACTGGTGGTAGCTAGTTGAAGTACAAAAGGCTGTCCTTCCGTTGGGTGTGCTAAGGCTGGGGCCTGTGCTAATGCTTGTTATTCTTGTCACTCTGTGCTAATACTGTTACTCTAATCCCCATTCCCATTTAGTAACTTTCTTTAATAACTTAAACAGCGGACTGGCTTTTTCTGCATAATTTTTTATAAAATCTCTTGAGAAATTAGTCCACCCTAGGAATGACCTTAAAGTTGATTTATCTGGGGGGGCTGGTAATTTTTGCAGTAGTTCCACTCTTTGCTTCTCTGGTGTCCATCCTTCCTGGTAATTTACTTGTTGCTGACATATCTGGGCCTTTTTTGGGCTAACCATAAATCCTGTTTCCTTTATTTTTTGTAGAACCTGGTATAGTATTTGGCGACTTTCTTACTTAGTTTTTGTACTAATAAGGAGATCATCTACATATGATATGATGTTATCCTTATTGGGCAATTTCTCCCACATTTTAATCACATGCGTATGAGAAATGGCAGGGGTATTATGGAAAGCTGTGGAATTCTGGTAAAGGCGTACTGCTGTACTTGGAACGTAATTGTAGATTTATACCAAGTGTCTGGATGTAAAGGTATAGCAAAGAATGCATTTGCTAAATCCAAAACTGTACACCACTGAGCTCCTCCCCTAATAGAGGCTATTACTTCTGGATATTTAGCTACTCCTGGAGCCAGTCATTGGAGTTACCTGGTTGAGTTGTCTGAAATCAATGGTTAATCTCCGGGTTTTACCATCTGCTTTCAGAACCGGCCAAATGGCTGCATTATTTGTGCTCTGTTGTTCTATCATCACCCCTTGCTCCAAAAGCCCTTGAATAGTTTTCATTAGACGAGGTTCTTTTTTAGATTCATTAAAAATATTTATAACCCTCAAATGAGAGCTTGATTCGAAATGTTCCTTCATTTTTTTTCTTAATGAAGCTTGCTGAACTTTTTGATCAGTTCCAGATGCTTTAATAGTACGCTTTTGCCATTCTGAAGACATGTGTAAAGATTTTCCTCCAGGGACCCCCAAATGTGATATATTTGCACAGTGGGAACAGCCAGGTTTTTTGCCTTCAATTATGAAGCCATTATATTTCTTTAAAACATATTGTGCCTGCTCGGAAGTCCAACAATTGGGTACTACATTTTCACAATCATGTAAATCCTCTTTCATTGCAGACACATTTTCAGATGATTCAACATTTAAGATGGTTTCATCACCAAAATTATTGTCATTGGTGTTTTCAGTATTTAAATAATTATTTTCACTACTAGAACTACTGACTAATGATTCTGTCGTTTTACTGGAAAACCATTCACTAATGCTTTTCTGGCGTTTCATTAGGAAGGGTAAATAATATTGAATAGAAAACTTTAATCTTCGAATAACAGTCCAGTTAGTATTACACACCAAAATATCACCCGCAATTTACTAGAAACAAACAGACTGACTCTGACTCACTGGTCAGGTTGAATTGTATAGAAAACAGTTGAGCAAGTGCACGAATAAAGCAAGTTATTATTTTATTAAACTAGATGTTTGTCTCGCATCAAGATGAACTTGGATGCAACCGAGTCGCAGCCTGCGACAACGTTAGACGCGCACGCACATAGCAACATCAGTCTTGACCTATCTGTTGTAGAAACGGCTCTTTAACTGCTAGAATTTTGCGTCCCTTTGCATTTGAAGTTTATATGGAACAACTTATTATTTGCTAGACCATTTTATAAGATTACTATTATTCGGTTTTAAGATCATTTTATAATGTTTGTTTTCGTAACAATTTTTAACAACCGGTTCTAAAACTGCTACAAAATTAAACAACCGGTTCGCGCGAACTGGCTCCAGCTCACTACTGGCTGAAAGCCTCCTTTATCAGTCCCCTCCTTGGCGGGAGATATAGTCATTTATCTCCCCACCTGTAATGGAGTGGGCACCCACCTGTCACGAGTGCCCTCTTCTAGTTGGGCGTATCTGCGTTCTTTAGTTCTGGTGACCCCTTTTGGTGGGTCTCAGGCGGGTTTGTCACTCTGGTCGAGTCCCACTGTCTGCATGTTAAGCAGCACAAACCCCTTCTGGTGTATCGGCCCCGGTGGCCCGTATCTCAGTTACCCCTCTAGTAGTCTCTCTCTTTCTCTGTCGCCCTCCCTGGGCTTTGGTCTTCTAGTCCAGCCATGGTATGGGGCTGTGTCCCCAAGCCTTCCTCCTTGGAGACACTTTCTGCAGCCCTCCCCAAGCTCAGTCTCTACTCAGTCCTAGCAACCAGCCAGGAGCTCCCTCAGAGCTCCCCCAAGATAAATAAGCAACCTGGCTTTCAAAACAAGCCAATCTGCCAACAAGCGGTGGGCAGCAGCATCAAAAAGGGGAAGAAATCACAGCGCAGACAGGGAGGCAAAGCACAAGCCCCTCTGGTTCCACACGTCCACCAACACATCGTGTAGATGATGGAAAAGCTGGACCAAGACCCTCTATCCAGCACCGTTCAATGCAACGTGCAGAGATAGCATCCCAGGCTTTCCTGCCGAGGTGACAGATTTCTTTCAAGTTGAGTGATGCCAGTGATGTGTGGACAGAGGAGTCGTTACCCACTACCATCAGCTTGATCATTTCCTGACGATAGTTTTGTTTAAATACCGATATGATGCCTTGGTCCAGGATTGCCTGGATTTCTGATGTAGTGTTCTTCGGGAGATAAGAGACTTTAATCTTGCCGTCACGACTGACAAGTTTTTCTGCTGGGGGGTGGGCAGGGCAATTATCCAGCAGGAGGAGAGCTTTTTCCTCCTGCTTCACTTTTCGCAAATGAGCCCGAACGGCTGGCACAACAGTTTTATGGAACCAGTCTTCAAATATGCACCTGATAAGTCATTCCTTTTATGTCCTGTTTTACTGAACAGACAAATCTTCCTATTTCCTCTAACCAGGGAATAATTACTGCATCTTCCAACTGTGAAGAGGGAGGGATTACCAGGGTTAGCTCCTGGTAGCGATTTTGTGAGACATTAAGGAGGACAGAAATAACATTGCCCAGCCGAATTATTGCTAGGTCAATTTCAGAGAATTTTTGGACAATTTCTTCTAATTTTGACAGACAGGTGCACCTGGAGTTCAACAGAATCGAGTGCACCGTGAACCCAAGTAGAGTTAATGACTGTTCCCAGCTGAAAATGATAACAGTAGGACCGATTAATGCAAGCCACACTTTCAGCTGGCCGAAATATCACCGACTGACTACGCAAGGAACATGTGGGGGACAACAGCAAAAATGAGGGGTCTCTGAATTTTTGCGGGATACCTACACATCTATTGTCCACCGACGCTTCCTCAGAATATGTATTATTAATTAAGGATTTTTTAAGGTGAAGCCACCCCTCACGCATCATATACTTCACTTGAGCCATACAATGGTTTTTAATACTTACAGGGCCACAAATGGCACTGAATAAAGGCCCTGTTCTATAAGCCTCCTCCCAAGCAGAAACATTTTTACAAGGTTTGATTTACTAACAGCAAGAGACAAGACCAGTTCAATACTTTGAAAAAGAAGAGTTTGTCCTCGAAGGCTATCCTGGAGTGCCTGATTTTGAAGGGAGTCCTCTTCCCATTGCTGGCGATTGATCTTGTTCTGCTGTTGGATTACTGCCTGGAGCCTACGCTGATCACTGTCTGAATTAGCTGGGGGTTCGTTCAAGCTTGGTATTGAGTAAGGAAAAGATAGGCAGGACCAGGGTAATACTGAAAAGCCAAGTGGCTGCGTTTATTTAGGGATTTCTTTACACCTTGGGCCGGGGGAGGAGGCAATTCCCAACTGGGACTCAAATAAACAATGCAAGCAAATTTAAACCAATAACAATATACTGTATACTGCTCTCCACACCACCAAATAGACAGGCACACCAATCTCTCAAGGTAGGAATCGGGTTCGTCAGGGCGGTGCCCGGTGAAACACAGAGAAAGAGACCCACGGGCCACTGCCTCAGCCACCCTTGTGTTCACCCAGAGGATAAATCCAGAGAGTGGTGCGGCTGCAGCTGGGCAGATTCCACTCACTCAGACCGCGGGGACTGGACCCCCTTGGTCAGCTACTCTCTAAGTAGAGACAGCTCCCGAGTTTAAACACACACGCACTGGACACAGACAGAGCAGTGATTCATTCACATAAACAGTTTGCAATTAACAATTCAATAACAATTATAACGATTAAACAAGCTAGCTAGGCAAATGTGCAAATGTACAAGTGTGCAAATGTGCAATTGTTTGGGGCTGGTACCAATTTGGGAAAGGGAAAAATGAGAGGCTAACTAGACTAACTGCCAGAAATTAAAAGACAAATACCGCACTCCAGGAGCAGCTGACCAGCAGAACAGACACCAGGAGCATGATGAGCCGACCGGGACCAAGTCCAAAGAGAAAAATCCAAAAACCAAAAAATAGATCCAAAAGATAAATCCACTAAATGAAGTTAAACGACACGACATGAGAGCTCTATACCGGGAAGAGACCCTGGCTGTAAGGTTGATCAGACCCTCAGCTAACACGCGGCTACTCCACCAAAGAAGACGATGGTCAAGACAAGATTTTTCTGGGGGGAAACCTAGTTTTATCGAAAGGTCTCATTCCCTTGTGTCGGTCTCTGATTGGCTCCCTGGTTCCCCCTCCCTCCAGGTTACGAGCTGTTGCCACCCCACGCCAGCAGGATTTGCACACGGCACACTGGGGTAGTTGAGTAAACAAGTTTGTCCCTTAGATAACCGGGCCCAAAAAGAGCGGGAAAAATGCACACAGCACCAAAATGTTGCACATGACATCACAAGTTGCTGGGCAGGATCAGGTCTCTGCACACGGCACTAGCCCGACACTTAGATGACCCAGTAAAAAAAAGGAATGCATACACAACCAGTGTTGCTGGGCAGGATAGCCTCTCTGCCCTGTAACAAGAACTTGGTCCAATATGGAGGCTGTCTTGTCCTTTAAACAGGTTCGAGATGGCCGTGGACCGACAAGTGGCCATACATAGCCATAACTGTGCAACGGATTGCGACAATCACGAACAAAGTTTTTATTGCGCAGGGTGTAGGTGGTAAGAGATGTACCATAGGGAAGCACTTGCTCAAAAGTCCAGTCACTGCTTTGCGGTCCAATGGGATAATATTTTTTGATCGGCTCAGTTCCCAACAGTTTTTCAGATCCGCCTTCATCCCATTTTACTTCCGTTTGACAAGCATACACAGGTCCTTTACCATAGGTGAAACAGGAATAGTTACAATATGCACAGCCAAAAAAAGAGAGTGCATTGTTTATAGGGAGTATACACCCAAAAGCAGGTTGAAGAAAATAAACATAAGTGGAGATAGATCGGTTTTCAAACCAAGGCTTTTCTATAAGTTTCAGATTAACAGCTTTTACTGGACACCAGGGATTGCTGCTGTTTTGAACAGTTCCATTAAAGGTGCATCCAGGAAAGGATGAGTTCACGGGAGAGAAGAAGGTACCATTTCTGACGCACAAATCAGCTGCAACCACGCAAATGTAGAAGAGCCACATTTCTGTAACACAGAGAAAAACATAATGTGGCTCACTGTACTGTCTCAGTGGCCCGAGGGGTTATCCAGGCTTGGTTAGCACGAATATTACCACTGTTTGTAGAGATTAAGTACGCGAAAGGATGGGGCAAAATTTCTGTTATTTTTCCTTCCAGAGGTTCACGCGTTTGAGGCAATACAAGCCAGACCAGTTGGTCTTTTTGATACAAAGGCTTCCAGGGGTCAGGCTGCTGCCCAGCCCCCCAGCACCATCCTGCCCGGAGCCATAGTCAAGGAGGAGCAGATGGAGGCAGCAATCGACTCTCCGGCAGAGGATCCCAGAGACACCAAGCCCGTTGTCCTGCCCCAGGACGTCCTGGCCACCGAGGGCTCTGTGTCCCGCCTCATCTCCCCCAGTGGCAGCATCGGCTCCAGTCTGGATGTGACGCCAGGCCAGAGACAGGAGGGGGCCATGGAGGCGGCCAGTGCTGCCCACTGCAGAGTGTGCCGGAAGGCAGGCTCCGTTGTGATGTATAACCAGGGTGAGCAGTGCTACCATTTGGACTGCCACCTCCCGGTGCTGTAGGAGATCCCCAGTCAGGAGTGGAAGTGCCTGCTGTGCCAGGAACTGCCAGCACCCGGTGAGGAGGACGGCACCAACTTCTCTTCCTCAGAAGATGACGAGGGCCCCGATAAACTCTCCCCCTTGGAGCAGAGGAAGTGTGAGCGTGTCCTGCTGGAGCTGCTGTGCCATGAGCCGTGCCGGCCTCTCCACCGGCTTTCGACCGCCACGGAGGGTCAGGACACCATCGACTTGACCCTGATCCGAGCCAGGCTGCAGGAGAAGCTCTTCCCACCCTACGGCTCCTCCGAGAAGTTTGCCCAGGATGTCTGGCGGACGATCAAGCAGTTCAACAAGCTGTCCAGGATGTCCAGTCCATCATCGGGCTGCAGCGCCTCTTCGAGGCCAAGTGGAGGGCCTCCTTCGGCGACCGGAAGTTCTCCTCGGCACTGGTGGAGCCTATCCCCCTAGATGAGCAGCGGAACGAGAGCGGCAGCAGCTTCACCCACCGCAGCTCCCCTGCCGGCTCCCTGGGCGAGGCCCCCGCTGCCTCGGTGGGCAGTGGGGAGGAGGAGTGAGGGGCTGGCCTGCATCGACCGGCGCAGCCGCCCGTCGTCCCACAGGCAATGACCACAAGCGCCTGGGATTCGCCTCTTGCCCTGGGTCGCGTGGTGGCAGTGGGACATCCTGCCCCCCACTCGAGTTGAAATTTTATTGATGGGGAGCCCTCTCCTCCCCATGCCCGTTCCTTTGCCATGAAGTCTTCACACACGGTTTGCACTGAGGGTCGCACACCCACCTCCCCCTCCAGCGCTGCTCTCTGCCAGGACTGCAAGTGGGCGGCACACACAGGCTCCCCCCATCTTTCCTCTGGGATTTCAGTGCAGGGTGGGTGGGGGGCGCTGTCTGCAGGCAGGGTCAGGCCAAGGGGTCGTGGCTGGGTGTAGTGGAGCACTAGGCATTGGGCCCTCATCCGTGCCTGCACTGAAGCTGCTTAGGAGGGTGGCAGCAAATGTCGAGCTCCGGGCCGAGGAGATGGAGGAGCCCTCCAATAACCTCTTTAATGTCCTCACCTCCTCGGTACCGGGGCGTGTGGCGCTCCCATTCCATCAGGGTGTAGCCAACATCCCCACTGGCCTCTGGCAGACCCCGGCCTCGCGTGGGCTCATTTCCAAAAAGGCCGAGAGGAAGTACCTCATCCCCACATGACTGGGCGAGATATCAGATTCCTTGAATAATGGAGAGTGATTGGAACACCTCCGGATGGGTTGCAACCTAAAGTGATAACCAATCAACGGCTGCAACAATAGTTAAAATCCATTGCTGAGACGCACAGACAAGTTGCAATTGCACTTAAAGCAAATACCAGCAAATGGCTAAGAAAATGGGACCAATCCTGCACCCACAGGAATGGCAAATAGGTGATATGGTGCCATACAGACAAATTAAAAAGAAGGGTTATGTGCTTAGCCCAATATGGATAGGACCAGTAAGAACAGTTTATAAAGGTGCGAATGGCGATTCGACCATCTTTGAGGGTCTGAATCCTGGAGTCCGTTTTCTCCTAAAAGAGACCCTGAGTGTCGAATGGGAGGTCTTGCAGGGTGTACTGCACCTCAGGCGGCAAGGTGGAGGACTGCAGCCAGGAGATGCACCTCATGGTCACACCTGAGGCCAGGGTTCTGGCTCCTGAGTCCGCCGAGTCCAGAGCGGCCTGGATGGAGGACCGGGAGGCTTTTCTGCCCTCCTCGAGGAGGGCCGAGAGCTCCTGACGTGAGGCTGCTGGGATTAGCTCCGAAAATTTTGACAGGGACACCAAGATATCAAAGGTGTAGCGAGCGAGGAGAGCCATCTGGTTGGCAATCCGGAGCTGGAGACCCCCTGACGAGTAGACCTTCCGGCCCAACAGATCCATGCGCCTAGCGTCTTTAGACTTTGGCACCGGGGCTGGCTGCCCATGTCTTTCTCGGTCATTGACGGACTGCACCACGAGGGAGTCCGGAGTGGGGTGGGTGTATAAGTACTCGTAGCCGGTGGGAGGGACGGACACCGGTGACTGCCAGATGGTAGTGGCATGCTTTTGGATAGTACGGAGGAATGGAAGGGCCACCCGCAGCGGGGCCTCAGTTCCAATCACGTTGGTCACCAGGTCGTCATCCTCCGGGACCTCCGCCACGGGGAGGTCGATAGCCTTCGCCACCCGGCGAAGAAGGTCCTGGTGGGCCCGCAAGTCAATAGGAGGGGGGTCTGCTGTAGAAGCCCCAGCCACCGCCTCATCCGGCGAGGATGATGAGGACAGACCCCGGACCACCGCTTCTGGAGGTGGTTCTTCCAGGGGGTGGGAAGCCGCCTCGGACTCCGGATGCTCTGCGGGACCAGGTGGCGACGGGGCCTCACGCGGTGGTGATGGGGGAGGCCTGCTCACCGTGGCTTCCGGCACCCTATGTTCGGCGCCTGCGTGCCGCGGGGGGAAGGGGAGCCCTTGAGGCTCGTGGTAGGCCCAGGGGACCCAAAAACCCCACTGCTGCGGTCCGCGGTCCTGGCCTTGGGGGTCGGCCCGGAGATCTCTCCCGCTGCCCGCCTGAGAGGCGACTGAGGGCTGACGAGAAGGCCATGGCGGGGCAGAGGCGCTAATAGATTGCGCCGTGGATGCCGGCAGTATGTCCCTGGACGGTGCCGAGGATTGGTGCCGGTCGTCGCGGTGCCGGGATGGAGAGCGGGACCATCGACTGCTTCGGTGCCGGGAGCTCGACCGCAATCTCGACCGACGGTGTCGGGAGTGGCTTCGGGAGTCGCGGTGCCGGGAACGGTACCGGGATCCGGACCTCCTTCGGTACCGGCGGTCGGGTTACCGGGACCGGGAGCGTCTCCGGGAGTGCGACCGGTACCGCGATGTTGAGCGGTACCGGGACTGCAACCGGCGCCGAGACGGGGAGCGGTACCGCGATGGTGAACGGTGCCGGGACCTGGATCGGCGTGGCGGTGACTGTCTGCGGGACCGGGACCGCGACTGTCGTCTATCCCGTCCGTCAGGGAAAGGTGGCCGCATCATCGCCGGCTTGCCCGCTGACTGAACAGCCCGCACCGGCGGTGCCGGGGGCCGGAGGCACGGTGCCTCTGTGAGCTCGATGAGCTCTCTCGCCGTCGAGAAGGTCTCGGGCGTGGACGGGAGATGTAGCTCGACCGCGGTTGGCACCGGGGAGCAGGGCGGTACTGGACTCAACGGCTCTTGCGGCGCCGGAGTCGACGGTACCGTGCACGGCTTGTGCACCGCCGCAGCCTTAAAGTTGATTTATCTGGGGGGGCTGGTAATTTTTGCAGTAGTTCCACTCTTTGCTTCTCTGGTGACCATCCTTCCTGGTAATTTACTTGTTGCTGACATATCTGGGCCTTTTTTGGGCTAACCATAAATCCTGTTTCCTTTATTTTTTGTAGAACCTGGTATAATATTTGCAGACTTTGTTCCTTAGTTTTTGTACTAATAAGGAGATCATCTACATATGATATGATGTTATCCTTATTGGGCAATTACTCCCTCATCCCTGCCCGCGCTGGGGCCTAGCCCAGCGCCTGGGCTCCCCTGCCCTGATTGGGGGGTCCTGGGCGGAAGTGCTGCTTCCTGCCCCCCACTCGAGTGAAATTTTATTGATGGGGAGCCCTCTGCTCCCCATGCCCGTTCCTTTGCCGTGAAGTCTTCACACACGGTTTGCACTGAGGGTCGCGCACCCACCTCCCCCTCTGGCGCTGCTCTCTGCCTTGTCTGCAAGTGGGCGGCACACACAGGCTCCCCCCATCTTTCCTCTGGGATTTCAGTGCAGGGTGGGTGGGGGGCGCTGTCTGCAGGCAGGGTCAGGCCAAGGGGTCGTGGCTGGGTGTAGTGGAGCGCTAGGCATTTGGCCCTCATCCCTGCCCGCACTGAAGCTGCTTAGGAGGGTGGCAGCAAATGTCGAGCTCCGGGCCGAGGAGATGGAGGAGCCCTCCGATAACCTCTTTAATGTCCTCGCCTCCTCGGTACCGGGGCGTGTGGCGCTCCCATTCCATCAGGGTGTAGCCAACATCCCCACTGGCCTCTGGCAGACCCTGGCCTCCCTTGGGTCAGTCCAAGGGGTCGTGGCTGGGTGTAGTGGAGCGCTAGGCATTGGGCCCTCATCCTTGCCCGCGCTGGGCCATAGCCCCGCGCCTGGGCTCCCCTGCCCTGATTGGGGGGCTCCTGGGCTGAAGTGCTGCTCTCTGCTGCCGTGGGCGTGGGATCTTGGGGTGATTGTGGGGGCAGGTGGGGCAGTGAGGAAAAAGGCTGGCGGGGTTGGTTCCCAACAGCTTGTCCTGCTGGGAAGCTCCCTGGGTTTGCCCCCATGCGCCATGTTCATCTCAACCTCCCTGGCACAAGTGCTCCCCTTCGAAGCTATTCCAAGCCGCCGTCAGCTCTAGCTTCTTTCCCCTCCCCCTGCTTGCGGTGCCGGTGCGCTCCCTCCCGCCCTCGCCACGCCAGGGGAAGCTGCGGTTCAGTGGTTTTGTAACTGACGCCCGAGGCAGGGCCATGGCGACTCCTGTACCTGTCCTGGCAGGGCAGCCGCTTTCTGGTCTGGTTCTTTGTCTCTCTCCAGCGTGCCAGGGGATCCCAGGCTGGGCTTCGCGTGTATATGTTAGGTGGCTTCTTTCATGTCCCCGATAACTGTTTGTGTCCTGTGCGATGGAAACTTGTTTCTCTGAGAACGGAATAAATCTTGGGTTTTATGTTTAAAAAAAAATAAAAAAATCTCCAAGTACAGTCACCATTCTGAGCTTTTCTGCTGTCATTTCACACCCGTCTGTCCGTGTTAATGTCACCATGGAAAGCGTCACTTATTGGGACAATGTCCTGTTTCAAGCCATTTACTCCATCACTAATATGCTTCTCCAATTTTACTGCGAATGTAAATATTTCAGTTGAAAACCTCTGTTCAATGGCAACTTCGCAAGCATCAATGATCCTGACATATATTTGATGAAAATACTCTCTGGGGTCACTGTAGGTGTGAGAGAGGCTTCCGTGGTCGAGCCATCTCGGTGGCTTGCATTTTCTGGGGAGTGTAGTATCATCTAAAGAAAGATTTCTTGCCTTATCTACAGTTGTTTCCCAGAAGTGATTGTATGACGAGTCAGTGTGTATCCCACCCAAAACCTCTTGCAACAAGCCAGCCTTCTTCATAACGCTTGCCAATGACACATTTGGGCTTTGAATTTTTGCTTTTAAGTTCTTCTACAGGACCCATGGATTTCACAAGAACTGTTAGTGTAAGGTACGTTGAAAAAGATTGAAGTTGCTTCGAGAATCCACTACATTTTGAGCCATATTCATCTGAAGAGTGACTAAATTCATCCAAAAAAACAACAAGGAGCCCAGTGGCACCTTAAAGACTAACAGATTTATTTGGCATAAGCTTTTGTGGGTAAAAAACGCACTTCTTCAGATGCATGGAGTGGAAATTGCAGCTGCAGGCATTATCTACTGACACATGAAAAGAAGGGAGTTACCTCACAAGTGAAGAACCAGTGTTGACAGGGCCAGTTTGATCAGGGTGGTTGTAGTCCGCTCCCAATAATAGATGGGAAGGTGTCAATTCCAGGACAAGCAAAGCTGCTTTTGTAATGAGTCAGCCACTCCCAGTCCCTATTCAAGCCGAAATTAATGATGTTAAATTTGCTAATGAATTTTAGTTCTGCTGTTTCTCTTGGAAGTCTGTTTCTGAAGTTTTTTTTTTTCTTTCCTTTTCTCAACTATGGCTGCTTTTAAATCTGTTATAGAATGTCCAGGGAGATGGAAGTGTTCTCCAGCTGGCTTTTGTATGTTACCATTCCTGATGTCCGATTTGTGTCCGTTATCCTTTTACGTAGGGACTGTCTGGTTTGGCCAACGTACCTGGCAGAGGGGCATTGCTGGCACATGATGGCGTATATCACATTAGTAGATGTGCAGGTGAATGAGCCCCTGATGGTGTGGCTGATGTGGTTGGGCCCTCTGATGGTGTCGCCAGAGTAGATATGGGGATAGAGTAGGCAACAGGGTTTGTTACAGGGATTGGTTCCTGGGTTAGTGTTTCTGTGGTGTGGTGTGCAGTTGCTGGTCAGTATTTGCTTCAGGCTCTGGGGCTGTCTGTAAGCGAGGACTGGCCTGTCTCCCAAGGTCTGTGAGAGTGAGGGATCGTTTTCCAGGATAGGTTGTAGATTGCTGATAATGCGCTGGAGAGGTTTTAGCTGGGAGCTGTACGTGATGGTCAGTGGTGTTCAGTTGTTTTCCTTGCTGGGCCTGTCCTGTAGTAAGTGATTTCTGGGTACCCGTCTTGCTCTTTCAATTTGTTTCCTCACTTCCCCAGGTGGGTACTGTAGTTGTAAGAATGCTCAATAAAGATCCTTTTTTTTTTTTTTTTTTTTTACACAAAGGGAGATTTTATTTCTCAATCTGCAGTAAGAACATGTCTAAAACAGCCATTAGGGAATCTACAAGTTTAAAAATATTGATAAAGTTTAAAAGTTTCAACTCTTTTCCAGACTGCTCGTTCCCATAGCAAGAGCCTCACAGAGAGCCTTTGACTTGCGCTTAAGCTGCGATTTGCCTTGGAGCCAAGTACAAAAGGAGAAGTGGAAGCAGGCTCATCTGCGTCTCGGTGTCGTGAAAAACATCAGTGTTTTCGTTATATTGCTCAAGGAGCCATGAGATCGGTTCAAATAGCTGATCATGATGCTCTTCTTTGTGTAGCAGGATGATCATCATGGGAACAAGGGCTTTGATGATAGCCTGCTTGAGCTCCGGCTCCTCACAGATCAGCCAGTTGCTGGTCACACGAGACTAAACAGGAAGAATTCGATCGGAGAACTCCGATGCATCCATTCTGGAGCATGGGCACTTTTCCCAGTTAGTCAAATACCAATTTACTGCTCTTGACCATTTTTCCAGAACACCACAAAATGCTTGTCTCAGCCTGCTGTCATTGACTAACTCCAGCATGGAGAACATGGTCCTCAGGGTCATTCCCACAAAAGGGATACACTCAAGTGTATAGGCTGATGACAGGTTGCCCAGTGTAACTAAAATAAACTCTTCAGGCAGCTCCCCTGGTTTCAGATGACACTGCAGCGCATACATCACATTATTGAAATATCAGCATGCCAGCATCACTAAGGTGTTACTAGCTGCCACTGTAAGTTCATTTGTTACTTACTGAGTCTCTCTCATCTGGTTTGAGGCTAGGCTTATTATTTTTTTCACTAGCCTTATCTCTAGGCCCCTGGTGTCCTGCTCTAATACCTTCTGCAGGACCCAGAAAATGTCTATTTTGTTTTGCTCATCCTGTTGCAGTTTCTCCAGCAGAACTCTCACAACACTAGCCAGCCTGGTCTCAGCTATAAAGGCAATCCTGAGGGCCTTGTAGGTGTTTGTCTGTGTCTGAGGGACTGGAGCAAATGCGGTTGTATCTTAGGGCTTGGCTGTAGACAGTGGATCTTGCGATGTGTCCTGGATGAAAGGTGGGGGCATGTAGGTAAGGAGGCGCTTGAAGAATTCCACCCGGCTTTCAACAGTTTCCACCCACCATCAACCTCAGCCTGGAGCAGTCCACACAAGAGATACACTTCCTGGACACTACAGTGCAAATAAGTGATGGTCACATAAACACCACCCTATACCGGAAACCTATTGATTGCTATACTTACCTACATGCCTCCAGCTTCCATCCACTGCATTATTATAACATGAATAACAGGTAAAAATTCAGTTCTTCTGTCGATAATGGAGCTAATATACTTCAAATTATTGCCTTAGATTTTGTACAGACAAAAACTTGGGTTGTTAAATTTTTTTTAATCAATTGCGAGGTACAGTCACTAGATCTGAAACTGTGTCTGTGGCGCACAGAATGGTAAGCAAACAGTCCCTCACTTGCATGCATTTGATCAGCTTCTGTGTTTTGCTTAACTGAAAATTCAGAATTCAGAAACACTTATAGAGTTGCACACTGAGTTCGTTCAGTGCCGTTGTGGTTTTTTTGTTTCAAGATGCTGAGTAATGTCATTAAGGCCACCGTGAGCAGTTGAAAAATGTGCTCCACGTGTTTGACATATAACCTGACTTGTCAGCTACTGAAGAGTCTTTTTTTCAAAAACGAATTGTTTTTGTAGATCCTCATTAAAAGAACTTACACACTTTAGTGGCATTTCTGGAGTAAAGATCGAACTAACTTTCCTGGGCTGCAGCCTTGTACTGATTCAGGTTGCTCAGAACAGACTCCCCTGTGGTCCTTGTTCCCTGAGGGCTCTGCCAGCCATGGAATCGGGGGTGGGCGGGGGAGAGAAGGAGCTGTGGGGGGTGTGGAGCTGCCCCTGGACTGCCCTGCACTTGCACTGCAGTTTGAGGGGGTAACACCCCCAGAACTCACCCAAACTCTGCCCAGGGGGGAGCAGCAGGGATCCAGGATTTGGCCCTGGCTCTTGGCTTCAAATCCCACCGCTCATGGCTGGGAGGGTCGGGGGACAGCAGCAAGGATCAGGGTTTCAGCCCCGGGGCGGGGGGGACAGGGCAGGTGCTGGGGATGGGGAGTCAGCCCGGAGGGGGGTGGGACGGTGCTGGGGCTCCGGGGTTCAGGGTTTTAGCCCCACGGCTCCTGCCTTCAGCCCTGCAGCAGGCCCCGGGGATGGGGGCTTCAGCGGGGGGGGGGGGTAGTGCCGGGGAAGGAGCACCTGGAGTGCCATTTGCACTAAATCCTGCCCTGTATGGATCCTATTGTCTCTGGGTCTTTTGCTACTACTCCTGGGGCTGTCATGGGCATTTCCTTTATGAACTGGTCTAAAATAAACTCTTAATCTCCAAGCTTTTCCACCTGCCTTCAGAGCAGGCCAGACCGCTACATTATATGTACTCTGCTGTTCTGATACAGCTCCCTGATCCAAGAGTCTCTGTGTAGTCTCTGTTAAGTTGGCTTCGGCTTCTTTAGGATATTTGTACTGGTTTTTAGGTGGAGGATCTGTTCTGGTGATAAGAACCTCTGCTGCAGGTTTTCCACACGCCCTGTTACTGGTGGCCAAACGTCTTTGTGCATTTAGGCCATTTGTAATATTTCTGCAGGCCATTCGGGCCATTTTATTTCTTCAGCAGCCTTGAAGGCAGCTAACATGTACCCAGCTTCAATAATAATCAGCTTCTTTGCAGAGTCTGCTTGGCCTGGGGGCATTTTCCGTAGTGCCGTATGCAGTAATTCGACTGTTACTCGGCGGTCGTTCAGTACGTCCGTTCTTACGACACCATTAGATCTATTAGACCAGCGGCTCTCAACCTGCCCAGACTCCTGGACCCCTTTCAGGAGGCTGATTTGTCTTGTGTACCCCAAGTTTCACCTCACTTAAAAACTACTCGCTTATGACTAAAACTACAAAAGTGTGCCAGCCGCTATTACTGGGAAATTGCCAGCTTTCTCATTTTACCATCTAGTTATAAAACAAATCAATCGGAATATAAATATTGTACTTACGTTTCAGTGTATACTGTATAAAGCAGTACAAACAATGCAATGTCTGTATGAAATTTTGGTTTGTACCAACTTCGCTAGTGCTTTTTCTGTAGCCTGTTGTGAAACTAGACAAATCTAGATGAGTTGATGGCAGGGGTGGCTCCAGGCACCAGTGCTCCAAGCGTGTGCCTGGGGCGGCAAGCCGCGGAGGAAGCTCTGCTGGTCGCCACTAGGGCGGCAGGCAGGCTGCCTTCGGCAGCTTGCCTGCGGAGGGTCCAGTGGACCCTCCGTGCTTGGGGCGGCAAAATGTCTAGAGCCGCCCCTGGTTGATGGACCCCTGGACGGCCTCTGCTCACCCCCAGGGGTACACGTACCCCTGGCTGAGAACCACTCTATTAGACCAAACTGCTCTATTCCGTGTTTTGTCCCTCTCTGAAATGGAATCTGAGGGCCAAGTGGGACTTTGCTTTCTGCCGCATTAAATCCCTACGACATGTTTCCTGTTGCAGATAGTCCAGACAAATTCTGGTTCTTAGTGCTAATGAATGAATATGTGACACCTGTCTCCATCATCTTTTATCTGAATGCTCGCTTATTAAACTCCACATAAACTGGGGGTCTTCCCCAGGTATCCTGGTGTAAATGCATCATCAAACCAGCGGGATTTTGTGCTGATGCTGTGGAAACTGAGAGTGCCCGATCTTCCTAAGCTGAATCTTTAGAAGGTGTGGGAGCCATAGGAATAGTCCCCTCCTGACTTGCCAATATTTGGAGCAATTCTGCAGTAGGCAACCCATTCGTGTGATCCCTCGGCTCATATCGCAGCAATCCTGTCCTGCCTGAGTCAAAAGCTTTTCTGTGTTCACTGCAAAAGGGGGCAACATTTTTACCTTTCCAAACCTCATTATTTTGCCTGTCCCCTTTCTGGCTACCTCGCTGATCCATTTTTCCTGAGGACCATTGTTAGCCACGGTCACTGCTGACACTGTCTCAGGCATTTTCTGTGGGGGTAGAGCTCTCTCTTTCTGTATTTTGTCATCATAGGCGCCATCTCCGTGGGTGCTTAGGGACTGACGCACCCAAGGGAAAAAAATAGTTGGTGCTCAGCACCCTCTCGGGTGATCGGATGTTGGCAGCCGCCAATCAGCTGTTTAGTATGCGCTGCCCCCGTTAGCTGTTTGGTGCGCAGGGGCCAATGAGCTGTTTCCCATCCCTCCAATCAGCTGTTTGGCACGCAGCCCGGATCAGCTGTTTGGCAGCATGGGTGGCTGCAGCTCCCAGCCCGGCTCTAACTGCAGGTAGCAGGGGAGTCCCTTTCCAGGGCAGAGGAAGCCTGGCTGGGGAGGGCAGCTTCTTTAGCTGCAGGGGGTGGGTGGGTGAGGCAGCTTCTCCGGCTGTGGGGGGCACAGAAAGTGCCCGTCCAAAAATCTACCAAATTTCTGAGAGCATGATGCTGCTTGGCGCTGCCTGGGCGGGGACGGGTCTGTCCCTCCACGCTGTGCCTCCCCCCCGCACCAGACCCCTTCAGCTTTCTGGGTCGCTCAGTACCTCTCCCCTGCATGAGGGTTGCTGCCTCTTACAGGGGTGGGGAAAGGGGGAAGCCATTTCTCTTCTCCCCCAGCCCCTTTGCTTTGGAGACCCACTGGACGGGCGGGGCGGGGGGTGGCAGCTCACTTTGATTTAAACCCTCACCCTTCTCCAGCCAGGCAGAGGAAGTGCAGGGCCAGAAGGGCAGAGAGGTGGTATCTGCCAGGATCTGGGCCTGCCTTCCAGCTGTCAGTCTCACTTCAGCCCCGAGCACCCACGGAGTCGGCGCGTAGGATGCTGAAAATAGCAAAACTGGCAAGCCCCTCCCCCCCAACACACCCCTTGCTCTTGGGTGTCAGGGGAGGAGTAGAGTGATGGGCGCGAAGAGGTGGAGTGGGGGCAGGGCCTTGGGGGTGGATCCTCAGGGGAAGGGGTGGAGCCGGAGTGGGACACCTGCGGGCAGAACCCAAAGTCAGCACTTATGTTTCGTATACATTCTTTGCTCTCTCTACTATGTCACGAAAAGGAGTAATATCAGGGTGATTGGCGGTTATAGCCAGTGATGAGCTGCTAAAATCTTAACCGGTTCTCTATAAAGTTCTGATTTAAGGGATGTGCCAGAGCACGTATTTTTTGTACCAATAGGGTTACCGTACGTCCGTATTTTCCCGGGAGGAATTTTTAAAATTTAAAAATTCCGCCCAGACAGCAATTTAAGAACCGAAAAGCCTGACATGTCCAGGAAAATACGGATGTATGTTAACCCTACCTAAAGTTCTTTTTTTACAAAGATGGGCCTGAACTAGAAATGAGCTCCTTTTCACATGTGTGGGTCCCCACCACTCCCTTGGGGTGTGCTAGGGTGACCAGATGTCCCTATTTTATAGGGACAGTCTCAATTTTTGGGTCTTTTTCTTATATAGGCTCCTATTACCCCTCCCCTTCTGTCCCGATTTTTCACACTTGCTGTCTGGTCACCCTAGGGTGTGCATGTGTGTGGGTCCTAGCTGCTCCCTGCCCCCCTCATTGAAGCAGGTGTGCAGGGTTACTGCCCTGTGAACTGCAGGGCACCAGTGGACATGGGGCTGGCTGCAGACAGGGGCGTGGGGCAGGGCTAGCTGGAGGCAGGGAGTGTGGCACGGGCTGGCTGTTGGTAGGTGATGCAGACAGGGGCTAGCAGGGGGTTGCTGTGGGCGGCTGCGGGCAGAGGGTGGCTGTGGCAGTGGCTGCGGTTGGCTGTGGGCAGAGGGTGGCTGTGCCAGGGGCTGGCAGGGGCTGGGGCTGTGCCAGGGGCTGTGGCAGAGGGTGGTTGCGGGCGGCTGTGGCAGGGGCAGGGGCTGTGGCAGGGGCTGGCTGCAGGTGGCTGTGCCAGGGGCAGGGGCTGTGGCAGAGGGTGGCTGCGGGCGGCTGGGGCAGGGGCTGTGGGCAGGACACGCAGACACTCACACGCGGGAAGCGGCTGGGAGCAGCCGGGGACTCACCAGGCAGCAGCAGGAGCCCCAGGGCCAGAGGTCCGAGGAGCAGCAGCAGCACCCGGGCCAGGAGGCAGCCCACATGGCTTACCGTATTTATCGGCGTATAACACGCACAGGCGTATAACACGCACCTTCATTTTAAGGGGGAAATTTCAGGAAAAAAACTTAAATTTCAAATAAAGGACTTTGAAGCAAAATAAGGGTAGCTCAGAACTTGTTTTATTAATATTATTACCACTTATAAGGTAAATAATGTAAAAGGACAGTAAAAACAACTGTTTTAACAAAGAAACTTGGATATTCTATATTTTTACAAAAGTTTACTCAGAAATCGCTACTATCTGGGAAACCAAGAAACTCTTCATCTTCACTGCTATCTTCAAAATCACAATGAACACTGCTGCTTTCACTGCTACTATCTTCATAAATCAGATCATCTTCTTCCCCATCCAAAGCATTACTTATGCCACATTTTTTAAAAGATTTGATAATAATATCTTCTTTAACTGCGTCCCACGAAGTCTTTATCCACTGACACACTTTTGAAATGCCAGGTCTTTTCATTCGCCCAGATTTCGTAACTTCATGTTGGCTTTCATCACACATGTATTTATTCCATTCTTCACGCATGAAGGCTTTGAAGGGCTTATTAATGGAAACATCCAATGGCTGCAATTGTGATGTAAGTCCTCCTGGAATGACTGCTATTTCTGTTTTGCACATTTGAAATTCTCTCTTTGTTGGTTCTGTAAGATGAGATCTGAACGAGTCCAGTACTAACAAGGATGGCTTCTTTAACAAAGCACCTGGGCGCTTCTCCCACACATTTCTAATCCAAAGCCTCATGCCTTCTTCGTCCATCCAACCTTTGGGGTGAACATGCACCTGTATGCCACTTGGAATTTTCTCCTTAGGAAAAGTTTTCCTTTTAAAAATGACCAATGGCGGCAGCTTGTTTCCATCTGCAGTGACAGCAAGGACCACAGTATAATGATTTTTTTCATGCCCTGAAGTTTTAATTGTTACTGTCTTGGCACCTTTTGCTTCCACAGTTTTGTTTGAAGGAACATCGAAGGTGAGTGGTACTTCATCCATGTTGCCTATTTGACCAATTTCAAAATTTTGTCTTTTCCTTTGTTTGATAATAAAGTTATGAAAATTTATTATCTTCTCTTCATAATCGTCTGGCATACGCTGGGAAATCCTGGTTCTTGTTCTCATCCGAAGCTCATGCCTCTTCATAAATCTTTGGCACCATGATGCTGTCCCTTTGAAATCTTGTATTTGCAACTCTTTGCTGATTTTCACTGCTTGAATGATGATCATTTTGGTTGATAAAGCAATACCAGCTTTTCTATGATTAAGTACAAACTCCTTTGCCTGTTCTTCTAATTTTGGCCATTTAGCAATACCGCTGCGAAAATTGCGTTTTGTTTTTGATATTGTCTTGAGTTTTTCTTCCATTTTTCGCCACTCTCGTATTGTGCATTCTGTTGGTGGCTCTCCAAAATGCCTTGCTGCAGCCCTATTTCCATGTTGCTTGGCATATTCCACGACCTTTAACTTGAAACCAGCTGTATACGCTCCACGCTTTTGTTTTGAATCCATTAGGGATACCAGTAGTAGGGAAATACCCTAAGTACGGTAATGAATGCAGTTTTTCAACTGAGTTTAGCGTCGGAATGTCAGGATGAGTCACACTGCAGTGGTATACGGTACTTTTTACCTAAGTTTAAATTAAAAAAAGAGTAAGGTAGTATCAGGGGTGTGTACATTTACCGCTACTCTGTTGTAATATCTGTGCATTGTAGCATGGCTGTGTGTAGTGTGTGTTGTAGCATGGCTGTGTGTAGTGTGTGTTGTAGCATGGCTGTGTGTAGTATGGTAATGTGTTTGTATGGTATGGTAAAATTAAGGATGGCTCAAGCGTGTTCAGATCGAGCCCCCCAGGAAGCCATCACTGCACACCGCCAATCATAAGTAGTGAGGCATTTCCCGAACGTCAGCTTCACATACACACGCTACCTATGATTGACGGTGTACAGCGCTGGATCCTGTCGGGCTCGATCCAAACACGCCCATTGCCTAAAAGGGGGAGTGGAGCAAATAGACACACACTCTGCTTTGCAGGGATGGGGGAGAGGGTCCTGTGTATCACTTAGATCCCATCCCCCTATCAAGCAGTACCGTATTTCTTTGCTCCCCCCCCCCGGCAGATTTATTGCTATTCAGGTCCTCTTTAAAACCAGTGCACACTGCTGCCTAGCAGGGAGGGGGGCCTGTCAGCTAGTGTGTGTCTCTTAGCTCCCAGCTCCCATCCCCCTGTCAGGCATTGTTTCTTTGCTCCCCCCTGGCAGGCTTCTTTTGATACTCTGGTCCCCTTTAAATAGGTGCACACTGTTGCCTTTGCAGGGAGGGGGGCCTGCCTGCTAGTGTGCATCTCTTAGCTCCCCCCTTCCCCTGTCAGGCAGTGTCTATTATTCTCATTAGCAGATAGCGATATTTTATGTACCGTATACACCGGTATTTTATACGGTACAGTACTTTTAAACCTTAAAACTGGTACTCTACTTGTGGAGAAGAACAAAAGGGAGAAGAGGCACCTTTGAGTGCAGTATGAAAGAATTTTTATTACAAGATACAGTATTAGTAACTCACATTTAAACAAAGGGAAAGCCTGTGTTAGTTAGAAGAAGTGTCAGGTCCGCTTCACCAATTGCTCTTTTCCTGATATGGCAGAGGACGCGAGCGGGCTGCGGTTTCCAGCAACAAGAGGCAGCGGGTGACGTCACTCACTTATTTTTTTTGTACTCTACTTGTACCTGACGGGTACAAGCTCTCCTGCCTCAGACAACTCTCGCGAGGCTGCAAACTCTCGCGAGGCTGAAAACTCTCGCGAACCGTGCAGAGCGTTACCGTGGTTACGCTCCGCCGGCCGCGAGAATTAGACGTGAAGAGGAAGGCGCGGGTTGCCTGAGCAGTTACCGATGGCGGCTACTGATCCACTCGCCGCTACTAATCCACTCGCCGCCGCCGCCATACGGTATGCACATGTATTTTGCTATACTTGATAATATATTGAAAATTACATGGCTTCTTAAGGTTATATCGGCGTATAACACGCACACATCATTTGCCCCCTATTTTCAGGGGAAAAAAGTGCGTGTTATACGCCGATAAATACGGTACTTACCGGCTCTGCTTCCTGCCCAGCACTTCCCGCCTCAGCAGCCCCAGAAGTGACGTACCCGCTGTACACCAGGCGGGGGGAGTGGGAGAAGGAGACGCGTGTGCCGCTCTTCTGACCGTTCTGGCGGTTGGAGCGCAGCAGCCGTGCGTGCGGGACTGTGAGGTTGGTGCCCCCCCACCCCCGGCAGGGGCCAAACCCGCTCAGAAGCGCAGCTGCCGGGTTTGCCCCCTGCCTGGGGGGGCGACCCCACAGCCCCGCACGCCGCACTCCGGCCGCCCGGACAGTCAGACACGCAGGGCTGAGAGGTTGTTCTCCACCCCCCGGCAGCCGCGCTTCTGACTGTCAGGATGGTGGGAGCGCGGCGCTCTGAGCTCGAGCTCTCCCCCGGTACGGGGTGAACATGGCAGACCAGCCCCCCCTTCCCCCCCCGCCGCTTTCCCACGAGCCGCGTGTTGTGCAGGCTTGATACATAGGGGGGTTTTCTGCGCTGGTGGTGCTTGTGCCCCTGCCCCGACTCCACCCTTACCCCAAAGTCCCGCCCTAACTCCACCCCTTCCTGTCCCTGTTGGACCCCTCCCCAAATCCCTGCCCCGCCTTCCCCCCCAAGTGCTGGTAGGGAGCGGGGAGAAGCAGGAGGTGGCGGGGCGCTCGGGAGGAGGCGGAGGTGAGCTGGGGGTGGGGGAGCTGCCGGTGGGTGCAGAGCACCGGAGCCCCCACGGAGTCGGCGCCTGTGACAGTGATTGTTAATGTAGATGTGCAATTTATACAGCAGTGACCAGGGATGGTGAGTTATATGGGCCTGTGGTGTCCGGGCTCCAGCAATATTCAGGGTCCGGCTCCACCAATGTTTGCGGCTGGGTCTCTGCCCCCGGCGCTGCCCGCTGCCCCGATGCGCCTCCCTCGAGTGTCCCCTGGCCCCCACTTGCTACCCCCCGAGAGCATAGGCGGCGAGTTCTATGGGCCCGTGGGGCCCAGGCCCCACCAATAATCCAGGAGCTGGGCTCAGCCCCACCAATGTTTGGGCCCCAGGCCCTGTGCTGGGGGTCCCCACATTGCAACACCCGGCGCTCTCACTCACCGCAGCGGCAGCTCCCGGGAGGGGCCTCAGGAGCGACTGGACTCCCAGCCCATTGGCTGGGAACCCCAGCCAATGGGAGCTGCCGGGGGCGGTGCCGGAGCTGCCTGGCCGCGCCTCCACAGCAGGGATGGGGAGCGAGCCACCGGCAGCGGCTGAGCCCTGGGCAGAGCGAGCAGCAGCGTCTGTGCCTGTCGGGGACAGCCAGACACACGAACACAGCCGGGGGTTGTGGGGACACACAGACACACGAACACAGCCGGGGGTTGTGGGGACACACAGACACACGAACACAGCCGGGGGTTGTGGGGGGACACAGACACACAGACACAGCCGGGGGGTTGTGGGGACAGACACACAGACATTTTCTTCATCATTCCTCTATTGTCAGACCTTCCAAACCACTTATCTGTGCTGCTAATTTTTTTATTCTCTCTTGCTTAATCTTTACTCTGGCAAAACTCATGCTGAGTAAAAGACGGTTACTCACCTGTAGTAACTGTTGTTCTTCGAGATGTGTTGCTCCAATCCATTCCAGTTAGGTGTGCGCGCCGTGCGTGCACGGCATCTCGGAACTTTTTTACCCTAGCAACACCGGCGGGCCGGCTGGCGCCCCCTGGAGTGGCGCCGCTATGGCGCTAAATATATACCCCAGCCGGCCCGTCCGCTCCTCAGTTCCTTCTTGCCGGCTACTCCGACAGTGGGGAAGGAGGGCGGGTCTGGAATGGATAGGAGCAACACATCTCGAAGAACAACAGGTACTACAGGTGAGTAACCGTCTTTTCTTCTTCGAGTGATTGCTCCTATGCATTCCAGTTAGGTGAATCCCAAGCCTTACCTAGGCGGTGGGGTCGGAGTGAGACGTGGCGGAATATAATACCGCGGAGCCGAAGGCTGCGTCATCTCGAGACTGCTGCACCAACGCGTAATGGGAGGCGAAGGTGTGGACCGAAGACCAGGTGGCCGCTCGACAGATGTCCTGGATCGGAACGTTGGCCAGGAAGGCAACAGACGAGGCATGCGCCCTCGTCGAGTGTGCGGTGACGTGGCCTGGTGGTACGCGAGCCAGCTCATAGCAGGTCCTGATACACGCAGTGACCCAGGAGGAAATCCGCTGGGAGGATATTGGCTCTCCCTTCATGCGGTCAGCAACCGCTACAAACAGCTGGGGCGAACGCCGGAAGGGCTTAGTCCGCTCGATGTAGAAAGCGAGCGCTCTGCAGACGTCGAGGGTATGCAGCTGCTGTTCCCGAGGCGAAGCATGTGGCTTCGGGTAGAACACCGGGAGGAAAATCTCCTGGTTGAGATGGAAAGCTGACACTACCTTCGGGAGGAAGGCCGGATGAGGGCGAAGCTGCACCTTGTCCCCATGGAAGACCGTGTATGGCGGGTTGACCGTTAGAGCGCGAAGCTCAGAGACTCGTCTCGCTGATGTAATAGCGACGAGGAAGGCCGTCTTCCAAGAGAGGTATAGCAGGGAGCACGTGGCTAAGGGCTCGAATGGAGGACCCATCAGTTTGGCCAAGACGAGATTCAAATCCCAGGTCGGGGCCGGGCGCCGCACCGGGGGGTACAAACGGTCCAGGCCTTTGAGGAAGCGGGAAACCATCGGGTTCGAGAAGATGGACCGCCCTTCCACGGAGGGAAGGAAGGCAGATACCGCTGCCAGGTGGACTCTCAAGGAGACCGCCAGACCTTGCTCCTTAAGGTGCCAGAGGTAGTCCAGGATGGTAGGGACCGGGACCAGGAATGGATTAAGACCTCGATGATCACACCAGAGTGCAAATCTCTTCCACTTCGCTAGGTAAGTGGAGCGAGTGGAAGGCTTTCTGCTCTCGAGCAGGACTTGTTGAACCGCTGCAGAACAGCCTCTCTCCGCGTGGGTCAGCCACTCAGGTACCAAGCTGTCAGATGGAGGGACTGCAGGTTGGGATGGCGGAGTCTGCCGAAGTCCTGCGTGATGAGGTCCGGCCACAACGGGAGGGGGATGGGTTCCTGAACGGAGAGCTCGAGCAGCAGGGTGTACCAGTGCTGCCTCGGCCAGGCCAGCGCGATGAGAATGACGTGAGCTCTGTCCCTCTGAAGCTTCAGGAGCACTCGGTGCACGAGCGGGAACGGAGGGAAGGCGTAGAGGAGGCGATCCGTCCAGGGGTACAGGAAGGCGTCCGACAGGGAGCCCGGCGAGCGACCCTGGAACGAGCAAAACAGGTGGCACTTCCTGTTCTTCTTGGAGGCGAATAGGTCTACTTGGGGAAACCCCCACCTCCGGAAGATTGCGTGGGCGACATCTGGACGGAGGGACCACTCGTGGGAGAGGAACGACCTGCTGAGATGGTCGGCCAGCGTGTTCTGCACTCCCGGAAGAAAGGATGCTTCCAGGTGAATCGAGTGGGTGATGCAGAAGTCCCACAGGAGCATCGCTTCCTTGCACAG
Organism: Mauremys mutica; assembly: GCF_020497125.1. Lineage (NCBI taxonomy): Eukaryota > Metazoa > Chordata > Testudines > Geoemydidae > Mauremys > Mauremys mutica. Next base: position 5,422,076 of record NC_059074.1, read on the forward strand.
GGGGGAGGAGCGGGCCCCGCCCTGCTTGTTCACGTAGAACATCGCGGTGGTGTTGTCCGTGAACACTGTCGCACAACGGCCTTGCAGGTGGGTGCAGAAGGTGCGACAGGCCAGGCGGATGGCGCGCAGCTCGCGAACATTGATGTGGAGGGCGAGCTCCTGCTCCGACCACTGGCCCTGCGTGTGGAGATCGCCCAGGTGGGCCCCCCAACCGAGTGCTGAGGCATCCGTGGTCAGAGTGACGGACGGGCGAGGAGGGTGGAATGGAACTCCGGCACACACGACCTGTGGGTTGAGCCACCAGTTGAGAGACTCGAGGGTCGTCCTGGTGACCGTGACCACCATGTCGATGGGGTCTCGAAGTGGCCGATACACCGACGCGAGCCAGGACTGGAACGGACGAAGGCGGAGCCGCGCATACTTGGTGACATACGTGCACGAAGCCATGTGGCCCAGGAGGCGGAGGCACAAGCGCACCGTCGTGGTAGGGAAGGCGACAAGGTCCCGGATGATGGCGACCATCGTCTGGTGCCGAGCGCGAGGGAGACAGGCTCTGGCCACTGTGGAGTCGAGAACCGCTCCGATGAACTCCAGCCGCTGTGTCGGAATCAAAGTGGACTTCTCGGTGTTGATGAGAAGACCGAGCCGATGAAAGAGAGATATGATCTCTGACATCTGATCCATCACCAGTTGCCGGGACTGGCCTCGAACCAGCCAATCGTCGAGATATGGGTAAACGTGCATCTGACGACGTCGGAGGGCTGCGGCGACTACCGCCATGCATTTGGTAAACACCCTCGGGGCGGTGGACAGTCCGAACGGCAACACGGTGAACTGGTAGTGAGTGTCGCTGACCACAAACCGGAGGTAACGACAATGGGGAGGATAAATTGCGACATGGAAGTACGCGTCCTTCATGTCGAGGGCGGCAAACCAGTCTCCCGGATCCAGAGAGGGAATGATGGTCCCCAGGGTGACCATACGAAACTTGGGCTTGAGCAGGTACTTGTTCAGCTCGCGAAGGTCCAAGATAGGACGCAGCCCGCCTTTCGCCTTGGGGATGAAAAAATAACGGGAGTAGAATCCCCTGCCCCGTCTGTCCGGAGGCACTGCTTCTATGGCACCCACGCTCAACAGAGTCCGGGCCTCCTGTAAGAGGACTTGCTCGTGAGAGGGGTCCCTGACGAGGGACAGGGAGGGTGGGTGGGAAGGCGGGGGCGAAACAAATTGCAGGCGGTATCCCGACTGGACTGTTTGGAGCACCCAGTTGTCTGATTTTAATTGGGACCACGCCGAAAAGAAATGGGAAAGGCGGTTGTGAAACAGAGGGGAAGGATCCGGTAGGGAGAGTGATGGGCCGTCCTCGAGCGTCCCATCAAAAGGCCTGCTTGGCCCCCTGAGGGGCCTTCGAAGTGGCCTGGCCCTGGTTGCGGTGGTTGCCGGATGGACGACGGCAATTTTGGGCCGGACGTCGGCTGTTGTACGGGCGATACCGGGACTGGTAGGCCGGTCGGGAGGGCTGCGGACGGAACGGCCTACACTGCGTCGCTGGCGTATGCATGCCTAACGTGCGTATCGCGATACGGCCGTCCTTTAAAGTTTGGATCCTAGAATCCGTCTTGTCAGAGAACAGCCCTTTAGTATCAAAGGGAAGGTCCTGTAACGTATATTGGACCTCCGGCGGCAGGGTGGAAGACTGCAGCCAGGCGATACGCCGCATCGTTACCCCGGAGGCCAAGGTCCTCGCACCCGAGTCCGCAGCGTCGAGGGCGGCTGAGATGGAGGATCTAGACGACCTCCTTCCCTCCTCCAACATGGCCGTGAACTCCTGTCGGGAGGCTGACGGCAGGAGCTCGGTAAATTTCGCCAGGGACGTCAGGATGTCGAAGACGTACCTGGCGAGGAGGACCATCTGGTTTGCAATCCTCATTTGCAGGCCTCCTGCAGAATAGACCTTTCGGCCTAGCAGGTCCATACGCTTCGCGTCCTTTGACTTGGGCGCCGAAGCCGGTTGACCGTGCCGCTCCCTGTCATTAACCGACTGGACTACCAGGGAGTCCGGGGTCGGATGTATATACAAGTATTCATAGCCCGAGGGAGGGACAGAGTACTTCCGCTCAACACCACGGGCTGTAGGGGGCACGGACGCTGGCGTCTGCCAGATAGTGGTGGCGTTCTTCTGCACCGTCCGTACAAACGGAAGTGCAACTCGCACCGGCATGTCAGCCTCAACCACGTTGGTGATAGGGTCCTCGTCCTCGTGTACCTTCTCTATGGGCAAGGCCATCGCCGTCGCCACACGACGAAGGAGGTCCTGATGAGCTCTCACATCAATGGGGGGAGGCTCCTTAGTTGCTGCACCGGCCACCGCCTCATCAGGCGAGGACGAGGAGGACAACCCCTGGACGACCGTCTCTGAAGAGGGGTCCGCCACCTGCCCGTCGGAGGGTGCGGGCTGCGCGTGGCCTTGGGACTCCGATGCTACAGCATCTGCCGCCGGTGGCGAAGGGACCGGTCTGGATACCGTCGCCTCTGGGACTCTGCGCTCTGACGCGGGGGGCCTTGGTGGAAAAGGCACCCCCTGGGCCTCGTACTGAGCCCATGGAACCCAAAAGCCCCACGGTTGTGCCCCTTGAGGATGGTCCCGTGGTGAGGGCGGCGGGAGTCCGTATCCGTCCGCGCCGGAAGCGACCGACGCGGGTCGAGAAGGCCATGGCGGTGCCGAAGCGCTCGCAGAGTGCGCTGCCGAATGGGGCAGTCCATCTCCGGACGGCAGAGAAGCGCGAGGTTGCTCCGGTCGGTACCGGGAAGGCGACCGGGAGTGACGTCCGCCACGGTGCCGGGAGCTCGACCGGTGCCGGGAGCTCGATCGGGATTGAGATCGACGGTGCCACGAACGTCCGCGCGAGTCGCGGTGCCGCGAGCGGTGCCTGGACGGCGATCTCCGATGGTGCCGACGCGATGGTGACCTGGACTTCGTGCGGCGTCGGGAGTACGACCGGTGCCGCGATGACGAGCGATACCGGGACTGTGACCGACGATTTGATGGCGACCGGTACCGCGAAGGCGAGCGGTGCCGAGATCGCGAGCGCCTGGATGGAGACCTGCCGTGGGACCGGGAACGGGACCGGGAGCGTCGTCCATGCTGCCTGTCCAGGGACGGTGGCCGGGTCATTCTAGCCGGCTTCCCCGCCGAAACGACGGCCCGCACCGGCGGTGCCGGGGGCCGGAGGCCAGGTGCCTCTATGAGGTGGATCAGGTCTCTTGCAGAAGCGAATGTCTCCGGCGTTGATGGTAGCCGGGGCTCAACCGCGGACGGTACCGGGGAGCGTGGCGGCGCCGGACTCGACGGGCCTTGCGGCGCCGGAGTCAAGGGTCCGGTGCACGGCTTGTGCACGGGCACCACGGGGGCCGCAGGCTGTGCAACCGCTCTTGCAGAGTCCTCAGAGCGGACCTGAGCTAGTGCCTTCGCCAGTCTCTGCTTCTTCGCCGGCGAAAGCGAGCGGTGCCGTGACTTCGCAGCTGCTTTCTGTACCGGCGGCGCCGCGGAGGTGGAGCGGCTCGGTGCCGCTGGTGCGCTCTGCACCGAGGCAGTTCGCGGTGCCGGCGCGGACGGTGCCGGTGGTTGAAGCGACGCTTCCATTAGGATCTGCTTCAGGCGGATATCCCGCTCTTTTCGGGTCCGCAGTTTAAACGTCGAGCAGATCGAGCACTTGTCCGTTCTGTGCCCTTCGCCCAGGCAACGGAGACAGGTGTCGTGCGGGTCTCCGATGGGCATAGGCTTCTGGCACGCCGCGCAGGGCTTAAAGCCCGGTGCCTTGGGCATGAGCCCGCACCGGGTGAGGTAAAAGGGGAAACCCCCCCCCCCCTTTCACCTTATCTATATACACTAACTAACTATCTAAAACTGTAAAACTAGCTATAAAACTAACTATATACAAGAAAGATGTGAACGCTAGGGATCGTGGAGAACGAAGAGCACTCCACAGTTCCAACTGGCCGTCACGGGCGGTAAGAAGGAACTAAGGAGCGGACGGGCCGGCTGGGGTATATATTTAGCGCCATAGCGGCGCCACTCCAGGGGGCGCCAGCCGGCCCGCCGGTGTTGCTAGGGTAAAAAAGTTCCGAGATGCCGTGCACGCGCGGCGCGCACACCTAACTGGAATGCATAGGAGCAATCACTCGAAGAAGAAGAGTCTACTTGAATAAGGGCTGAGTAAAAACATAGTAAGGACCTCGGGGCGAGGGCCAATATTTGTTACCAAACTTCTGATAGTGTGCTGCCTACAATTTTATATTAATAACAAGAAGATCAAGGCTATGAATGTGACTCACGTTCAGAAGCGATGCTGTTTGGATTTAAAATGGGGCACTGGAGAAAGTCACCACTGCATTGGCCATTTCTCCCCTACTGCCCTTTGTGGCATACACAGGGAATGTCTAAATGACACAAGGAAATCGTAAAAGCATTGGGCTCTCCATGTTGGTGAATTTGTGACTGCTATATAAAAATAGACAAGATTATACAAAGGAAAAACTGACTGATTTGCAAAGATAAACAAAGAACAATTTCCTTGTCTCTGGTTCTCAGAAACTTTTAATTTTGGAGATGAGCTAGAGCACAGGTCAGTGGAGTGGAGATAAGAGATAACTGAAGTGATTCACAAAGATTTTTAAGTGGATCTAAATATTCAGGTGAGATAACAATGTATCTAAGTGACAACTGGGGAGGCATAGTGAGAAGACAGAAACAGCTGTGAGAGCATGGGTGGCAAGTTATATACTCACATGGTGCCCGGGCACCAGCGATATTCAGAGCCCAGGGGGGCCAGGTCCACCAATATTTGGGGCCAGGTCTCCCCCCCTGGCCACACTGCCGCCCCCTGCACCTCCCCTGAGTGTCCCCCAGACCCCTTTGCTGGTCCTGCCCACAGTCGCTGCTCCTGCCCCATGCTGGGCAAGGAGGCAGCCCCATCCCCCACCCCCAGTGAGGCTACAGTCAGGGGCAACTGCAGGGGAGGAGGTGCACACAGCATCCCCTGGCACCCACCACGGGAGAGGCGAGGGAGATTCCTGGACCTGAGAGGGGCCCTAGGAGCACATGCAGTCATGGGCGGCAGGTTATATATTTGTGTGGGGCCCGGGCCCCAGCAATATTCAGGGCTGGGCGCCCTGCTCCAGCAATAGTTGGAGCTGGGTCTCTTCCCGCCCCCCCCCCCCCCCGGTCCTGCCTGGATCGGCCCCGGCCACCGCAGGTCTCCCCCCGCCGCCGCGACCCTGCCTGGAGCAGGTCCCAGCCCCCGCCTGCCACCCCCCCCCCCGCGTGTTCCCCCCCCTCCGCCGCGTTGTGTTGCGTCCCTGCCTGACAGAACGCAGCGCGCCTCTCCCCTGCCTGCTGCCCGGAGGGCTCCCAGCAGATTTGCTGTCTGCTGCCGCAGGGTCCTAGTGCCTGGCCTCCGCCAGTACTGGCAAGGCAGGCTGCCCTTACCCTGAGCCTCTCCAACCCCAAACCCTCAGCCCCAGCCAGAGCCCTCATTCCCCCTGCACCCTAATCCTCTGCCCCAGCCCTGAGCGTCCCCACATCATGAACCCCTCATCCACAGCCCTCACCCACAGCCCAACCCTCTTCCCTAGCCCTGAGCCCCCTCGCATCATGAACCCCTCATCCACAGCCCTCACCCCACACCTTCCCTAGCCCTGAGCCCCCTCCTGCATCATGTACCCCTCATCCTCAGCCCCACAGGCCTCACCCTGCACTCCCTCCTATCCCCAAACTCCCTCCCCCTTCCCACACACCCCTTCCCAACCCCAAAGTCCATCCCAAAGCCTGCACCCTTCACGCCCTCCTGCACACCCACCCCCTGCCCCAGCCCAGAGCCTGTACCCAGCACCCCTCCTGCACCCTAATCCCCAGCCCAGGATCTGCACCCCAGACCTCCCCCGCCGAGCCCCCTCCCAGAGCCTTAGGCAGGTGGGGGCGGAGTTGGGGGCGGGTTCTGGGCCCCACCAAAATTTTTACAAACTTGCCACCCATGCATGCAGTGACAGTGGTGGGGGTGAGTGTGCTGCTGGGGGGGCGGGAAAGGGGGGCTGCTCCCCCAGAGCTTGCTGCTGCCAGCAGGGAAAAGGCTGGGGGGAGTCTTCCTCTCTGGACCCTGCCCTGGAGCAGCCTGCCTGCCCCCCAAACTCATCCCCAGCCCTGCCCCACCCCCAGAGCCCACACCCCCAGCCAGAGCTTTCACCCCCTACTGCACCCTCAACCCTCTACCCTACCCCTGAGCCCCCCCAGCACCCCAAACGCCTCATCCCCAGCCAGAGCCCTCATCCCCCTGCATCCTGTCTGCCCCAACTCTGACCCCCCTCCTGCATCATGAACCCCTCATCCCCAGTCCCACCCCCCAGCCCTCACCCCACACCCCAACCATCTGCCATATCCCTGAGCCCTCTCCCACATCCCCAACACCACCCCAAACCCAGCCCCACCCCTGCCCCCCTTCCTCCCCCCCAGATCCTGCCTCCCTTCCCTCCACACCCCCTCCCATCCCCAAACTCCCTCCCATTGCCTGCACCCTGCACCCCAGACCTCCTCCCCTACACAAACTCCCTCCCAGAGCCTTGGGCAGGTGGGGAGGGCGTAGTTTTTGGAGTTTTCTCATGCCCGAGAGCCTCCCCCCTGGCCCTGGAGCATCCCTGCCTCAAGCCAGTGGCTCTGCTGCTTCCAGGCATCAACTTCTAGTGCCCCGGCCCTTTAAACAGCCCCCGGAGCTTCACCGCCTCTACGCCAGGGCTCCAGCGGCTATTTAAAGGGCCAGGGCGGTAGAAGCAGCGGAGCCCTGGGCCCTTTATATAGCCCCCGGAGCCCTGGGATAGTGGGGGGCTCCAGGGACTATTTAAAGGGCCGGGGCTCCAGCTGCCTCTGCACTCTGGCCCTTTAAATAGCTGCTGGAGCCCTGCGGCTTTCTCACGGCTCCCATGGCTATTTACAGGGCTGAGGTGGTAGAAGCAGGGGAGCCCCGGGCCCTTTAAATATCCCCCAGAGCCCTGGGCTGCTGCTGCTACCCCGGTGGGCCGGGGCTGGCTCTGACTCCCTCAGCCACGCCCCTTCCAGGGGCCAGAGCTGGCCCCAGCGTACTGGTAAGTCACTGGACTTACTTTCACCCCGGTAAGGACGTCCCTGGCAGGGGAGGTGAGGGGGCTTCCTGGACCTGAGAGGGGCCCGAGGAGCACATGCAGTGACAGTGGTGGGGGTGAGTGTGCTGCCGGTAGGGAGGAGGGGGCCCCTTCCCCGGAGCTTACTGCTGCTGGCGGGGAGAGGCCCCGGGGTAGCCTGCCTGCGCCCCAAACTTCTCATCCCCAGCCAGAGCCCTCACCCCTGGCACCCCAGCCCTCTGCCCTAGCCCTGTAATGTCAGCAAGATGCAATTTGTCAGTGAAGCGTGTGTTATCCAAGTTCTGAAGGGGAGGATATAAGAAATGAAAAAACAATACAGATGTTACAGTGTGGATCTGCTATGGACCACGGGGGCTGGAGAAGAGTGAGAAAGAAATGTAAGCGTGGTAGATAACTATGCAAGGGAAGTGATGGAAGTCTTATTACTTGGGACATTTAAAATGAACAGGACAAATCAGCAGATATATCCTGGGGGAGAACACACGTGTGGTGCCAGACTAATTGATCCAATGGGCCTTTCCCATATCTAACTTCTAGGGGACAAGTAGGAATCAGTCCTCTCCAGGATTTTTTTTTTTTACATTGAAAGGAGGATGGTCTGACTGCTTCCATGACACCATCTCCCCTGGCCCAGGGTCTGCACATGACTAGTGAGCAGACAAAGGATCGGAAGGGGCTGACCGGGGGTCACAGTTGGGAAGGGGACACACACTGTTCCTTTCCTCTTACCCCCAAAGTTCTACCGAGAAATCTGCCTTTAGGCATGTGTGCTTGGGAATCCAGTGTCTGCAGAAGTTGGGGGTTGGACTGCCTTAGGGTGACCAGATTTTCCGGTGTTTGTCCCACATCCCGACCGATCTCTGGTTAGGATATTACCCTCTGGCAGCACTTGGCTTTTTTTTTTTTTTGGCTCTGGCGGCGGACAGTGTCCCAATATTTTATTCCTCTCATCTGGTCACCCTAGACTACCTGCTTCTTCCATGGTGTGGAGTAGGAAACCAGTCCTTCCCCCTTAGTGGATCAGTTTGGAGGAAACTCCACAGGGTATTTTCCCCCTCAAAGGTACAGTCTTAGCCTATGACTTTATTATTCTAAGGTGTATAATTAAATGTAGTTACGGCAGATTCTCATTTTTTCCTAAACTGATAATCCCCATTAAAACCTTATTAGTCTAATTCCTCTTTTCAGCAAAGCTCCTACAGTAGAATGTCGAATGTCCAATCCAGGAGGACAATTTCCCGATTGTGCCACCAGGAGCCAGTCATGGCTCAAGATTTGATTTGATCTGATTGGCCAGGGCCGGGAGCTAATCACACTCTCTGGGCGGGAAACTCAATAAAAAGCAGTAAGAAGCTACTTTAAAACTGGGACAAGCCCAAAGCAAGCTGACAGGCAACCAGCAGAAAGTATAAGCCAACTCTGCTGAAAATAAGCCAATTTCTGCTTCTTGTAAAAGCAGACGTGGCAAGCCATTTGTAGCCAGCCAGTCAGTCAGTCACTGTGCTCTTATTGAAGGGGCCCATGGATTTAGCCAAATACTCTGCTTTGCTCTGGAATGTAAGGTCTTTCCGCTGTCCTTTCCTCCTGTCCACCTTGGTTGCCCTCCAGAGTCATTTTAGTGACTGTGGTGGTAGTTATTGGAGCCGGGGGAGGTGGTCTTTGTAATTGGTCTAATTGTTCTCTACGCAGACCCTAACACTAGGACTTTAAATCGAATTTAGCAGCGTTAATTCGAACTAACCGCTCAACCGTCCACACCAGGAAGCCATTTAATTCGAACTAGAGGGCTCTTCAGTTCGAATTCGGTACTCCACCCCGACAGGTGGAGTAACGCTAAATTCGACATGGCTAGCTCGAATTAGGCTAGGTGTGGATGCAAATCGAACTTAGTAGCTCCGGGAGCTATCCCACAGTGCACCACTCTGTTGACGCTCTGGACAGCAGTCCGAGCTTGGATTCTCTGACCAGCCACACAGGAAATGACCCGGGAAAATTTGAATTCCTTTTCCTGTCTGGGCACTTTGAATCTGACGTCCTGGCTGGACATCGGGGCGAGCTCCGCAGCACCTGCAACGATGCAGAGCTCTCCAGCAGAGGAGTCCGGGCAATCCAAGAATAGAAAGAGGTCCCCAGCATGGACAGACCGGGAAGTCCTGGATCTGATCGGTCTGTGGGGCGAGGAGTCTGTGCTGTCGGAGCTGCGCTCCAGCAAGCGGAATGCAAAGACCTTCGAGAAGGTCTCCAAAGCAATGATAGAGAAAGGATACAGCCGGGATGCAATGCAGTGCCGCGTGAAAATCAAGGACCTGAGACAAGGCTACCAAAAAGTCAGAGCGGCAAACGGACGCTCCGGAGCCCAGCCCCAGACATGCTGCTTCTACGAGGCACTGCATGCCATTCTAGGTGGGTCTGCCACCACTGCCCCACCAGTGACCGTGGACTCAGTGGATGGCATAGTGAACCTGGACAGTTCCTCCTCGATGTTCGCCGATGGGGAAGATGAGGAAGGGTCTGTGGAGGACGGCGCAGGCTACAGCGAACACAATACAGCTTTCCCTGACAGCCAGGATCTCTTCATCACCCTCACAGAGATCCCCTACCAACCCTCCCCTGCCGTTAACCCGGACTCTGAATCAGGGGAAGGATCAGGCGGTAAGTGCTATAAACATGTAAACATTTATTTTTTATAAAACAGGTTTAAAAAAAATAGAAATACTATATATAAAATTTTCAATGAAAAACTATATGAAAAGTAGGTCCACACATATAGGGATGGAACAATAATCCTCCAGGGACAATTCAACAAAGGTCTCATAGAGGTCCTCGAAAAGCCTCCGCAGGAGGTTCCTGGGGAGAGGTGCCTTATTTGGTGCTCCGTGGAAGCACACTCTTCCGCGCCAGGACATCCTTATGTAGAGAGGAATCATCGCCTCCACCAGCATGGCCGCATATGGTCCTGGTCTCTGCAGGGCTTCCCTTAGCATCCGCTCTTTGGATTTTTGGGGTTCCACCGATACAGGACTGGGTTAGAATGAAGCCATGCTGCTAAACTATTTACAGTCTGATCAGCCTCCTCAGTCCAGAGCAGCTTCTTGCTTTTTGCAAACTGCTGGACGACAGAGAGGGCGTTAAGCAAGTTGGCTGGGAGGAAGGCTCGGTGGTAATTACCAATTCCAAGCACTTTTTGAATTTGTTTTCGGGGGGCATGAACCCCCACCTTGAACTGAGGCTGTAGTAAATGGTCTGAAGAATGCTGGAGGACTCCCTCGTCAACGTTAAACCCCCAAAACTGAAACGAGGTTGATGGCGATAAACCACTCTTTCCCACCCGTCACTGTCTAGGGTCTGGAGGACCTGATTGGTAAGGGTTTGGACAGAGTCAGGATTGGGGCCACAGATGAGGATATCGTCTACATAATGGACGATCTCAGCCTCCGACTGGGGCGAGACAGATTGAAGGGTTCAGCTTAGGGCCTCGGTAGCACAAGCGGGTGAATTTCAATACCCCTGGCGACAGACTCGCCACTGATATTGAGCACCCTTGTACGCAAAGTGGAGGAGCCCCGGTGGGTCGTGGAGGGGTATTTGATAAAACATGTCTTTAAGGTCAAGGGTACATGCCCACTTGGCCTGTCAGTTAAGTAGGACGCGTTCGATTGTGGGTAGATCCCACTCACTTGCAAATGCAATAGCCTCAATATGTTGGTTAGCTGAACGATAATCAATAACCATGCGATATTCATTGGGCTTATGAGGCTTCAGGATGCCCCATGCACTAGACAGAATTCTCTTGGGACAGTTCTACGAAGCTCTCTGAGAGGTACTCGAAAAGCCTCCGCAGGAGGTTCCTGGGGAGAGGTGCCTTGTTGGGTGCTCCGTGGAAGCACACTCTTCCGCGCCAGGCCATCCTGAGGTTTAATGGGAGCATCGCCTCGACCAGCATGGCAGCATAGGGCCCTGGTCTGTGCAGGGATTCACGCAGCATCCTCTCTCTCTGTCTCCGAGTGACCCGCCTCAGGGTGATCTCGCTCGGCGACTGCTGCATCTAAGGGACGAGGGAATGATGGATACCTGGGCACCTGTATCCAACAATAACTGGACCTCCTGATTATCAAGGGTGACTAGGGGAAAATACAGCCTGGAATCACTAGACTGAGCGTTGGCCGCCATTACGCACTCGGTCTTGCACCGTTTCTGTGATGTGGGCCCTTTGAACGGTCCTCCCATCCTAAGGTTATAGCCAGCTCTCTTTATTGCGTGGGGCTTAATTTACGAGCGGCATCCTTGTTAAGTCCCCCTTTATTGAGCAGAAACCTGAAGATTTTTTGTTCTGTATAAGAATGTTCAGGATACTTGGGCTTAGTCCCGGGGGTTACTATGCCTGCAGCCACTGCAGGCGGTCGGGGGATAGGCCACTTCAGGCGATCCATAGCCTGAAACAGAGAAGTAACCGGCCTCCCCTGGAACCCCCGCATCCATAGCAGCATACTTGTGTCCCCTAAACGGCTACTGTCAAGTGCCATTTCTACCCCTTGTTCGTGTATGGGGATAGCAGCTCGATCGGTGACATTACAGTAGGCCTGGAACGGACGAAGTTGCTGCTGCGCTGATGTCAAATTTAGGGGGGTTTGTGCAGGATCCCACCAGATGAGGGATGCTCCCGCAATGGTATAGATTAAACTGGGGGGGGTAGAAATACCCTTTGGGGAAAGCTGGAATGCTTGGGAGCTGTTGGCACCTGTAAGTATGCGGCCGCCGGGACAGAAATGGGCCAAACCGGAGCAGCAAGAAGAACTCCACGGGCAGTCCCTCTAGACCAGGAGGCACTTTGGGAGAGCAGGGTGTCCTCCTCCTGGTCGACCAGTTCCTGGCCGAATTCTAGGATGAGCCGCCCTAACCAAGTGAACACCGATTCGTTTGGTTCTCGGCCGGTGTCGCTAATAAACTCCTTCATCTCCACTTCGCTACGGGTACGCCATTCATAGGTGATATTTTGTGCGCGAGTTGGGTCCACTTTAGTGCGAGTTAACTGCACTGGCATAGCCTCAACGGGGCTGGGAGCTACCACTTCAGGGGTTAGCGGTGGTAAAGCTGGGTACAGACTGAGAGCTGACGGGTATGGTGGAGGAGAGGATTCGGGATTTTAAGATGGCAGGAAGGGAGGAAATGGGGTTTCAGACGATGATTGGGTCGCACCGGGAGCCTTGGGGGTATCGATCATCTCTCGAGCGGTAGAAGTTAGAGCCCCCATGACAATAGTCAGTTTATCTAGAGCCAGGCCTAGAATTTTATGATAGGCACTGGCAACAACCTCTGGTTTGTATTGATCGGGATGAAGCTTTTTAGATATTTTCCCATCCTCTAACTCCTGAATGAGCTGAATTACTAGCTCATGTGCCGGGCCTCCGCTCGGGAGTCTCGGGAGATTAATGATGGGTGGACAAGTGCCCCTAGCCGCTTTTAAAATCTTTTGAGCATCTCTCCACAAATACGCCGGATCAGTCCCAGAACCGGCTTCCCCTGACTTGATACAAGTCGGCTGATAACTGGCCTCTGTGGGGGTTAGCTGAAGGCCCATATGACACGTCAGAAGACAACCTGCAGCACTGGTAGATAAGCTAGCAGTGTAGGTTTGGCTCGAATAGCCAACTCTGATAATGCAATTCCAGCTAATTGCCTCAGAGTGCCCCCGATCGAGTAAGATATGGTACTGGAAATGATTAAACTCGTCATCGGGGGTTTGGTCAGTAACCTTGGTTCGCCACGGACAATTAAAGTGCGTAGGTGACGGGGGATGATTTTCCTTGCCCAATCCTGTTCATGACGCCATGTCCGAGACCAATACGGGTTCGAACAGCTCTTTATTGGGAGAGGAAAAAACAAGCTGTAGCAGAATAAAGTTTAAAGCCAAATGGCTGTGTTTATTTGGGGGACAGTTACAACCTGGGCCAGGGAAAGGGGCAATTCCTTAACTGAGATATTATCAAAATGCAAGTACATCCCAAAATTGTCAGAATACAAATTCATACAGAAACCGTAACTGAGCATAGGGTTGCGACACACTCCTGCCATGCCCCCTCCCACCTCCACTCCAACCCCTTCCCCAAAGTCCCTGCCCCAGCTCTGCCCCCTCCCTGCCCCTAGTCCGACTCCTCCCCCCTCCCTCCCTCCCAGAGCTTGCTACAGCTGTTTGGCGGTGGTAGGCTGAGGAGCAGGAACGCAGCAGGCTCAGGGGGGAGGTGGAGGAGGAAGTGAGGTGGGGCGGGGAGCTTGGCTGCCAGTGAGTGCAGAGCACCCACTAATTTTTCCCCGTGGGTGCTCCAGTCCCTGACCACGGCCAATGGGAGCTTCGGGGGTGGTACCCGCAGGCAAGGGCAGCATGCAGCGGAGCCTCCTGCCCCACCCCACCCCCAGGAGCCACTGCTGGACACGCTGGACACTTCTGGGAGTGTTGCAGGGCCAGGGCAGGCAGGGAGCCTGCCTTAGCCCTGCTGCATGCTGCTGCCACCCCGGAGCCGCTTGAGGTAAGCGGCATCGGGCCGGAATCCGGCCATCCCTGATCTAAGGGGTCCTTCTCCTCTGTCAGAGATAACTTCAGTGATTTCAGCTCTACTCACCCACACCCACACCCAAGCCTGCCGGCTCTCTGCCTTATACACCTCTACCCTGATATAATGCAGTCTGATTGTGACGAATTGGGGCTGTTCTTACTTGTGTTACCCAGTGGGGTGAAACCAAAGTCCTTTTTGTCTGGCTGGTTTGGTTTGCCTTAGAGGTGGAAAACCCCCAGCCTTGGGTTGTAACTGCCCTGTTTGAGCAATTTGTCCTGAATTGGCACTCTCACTTTGGTCCCGCAAGAACTGCCTTGTCACAATGTGAATAAGTGAAAAGGGAGGTAAGGTTTGGGGGTACAGAGGACGCCCCTGACCCCAAGGTGATAACCAGAGTGGCCCCATTCATTTTTTCCACTGGCTTCCTCCTTGATTATTTCCAATGACTTGGCTGCCTATGCACCCGTCACTGGTCCGGGGATGGTTGTGCACCTGTCACTGGTCTGGGGATGGTTGCAAATCTGGAGGGATGGGGTTTGCGGTCAAAAATGCTCACGATCTGCTTCCTCCTGGCTAATGTGCCAAATTGACCTATTGGATGAGTGAGGTGCACGCTTTCCCTTTTTTGTGTGTGAATACGTGAAAAGGGAGGTAAGGTTTGGGGGTATGGAGAACGCCCATGATGAGACCACTTTCTTTTTTTAAATCTATTTTTATAATTTTATAATTTGCATTATATATATGGACACAAATACAGAGAATAATTTTTTCAAGTAAAAACATGTTTTATTAAATTCTGATTATACATAATGCAACCCAATGAAATATAGTTTTATGTTTTGAACAAGAGGTATTTAAACTATGGGTTTTTCTATTGGGTTTTTTTTGGGGATAATGAAGTGAACTATGCACATTTCTTGCAGTTGTACTCTTTCTTCTCATCTGTCAGGTTTTCTTGATTGGTTCCTTCTGCAATGCAGGGTATATGTGCCCACCTCTTGCAAGAATCACACTGGACCTTTGATAAGTAACAATTAAGAAATGAAATCACAGAAGTTATAATGTTACACATACTTAGCATTCACTCATGCTATTCCTTCCACATGGGAGCGTTACCTAATATATGACTATCAGCATGAAGAAAAGGATTACTGCTGTGGAATTTTTACAGGAATCATGATCCTTAACCAGTTTATGGCATATATTTCTCATTCAATACTATGTTTCTTACCATCGTGCAATCCTCATTTTCTTTTTCACAGTTGATACAGTTGCAGTATATGCAGTAGTCTTCCACGCTTTCTAAAAAATAATTATAGCGTTATGAAATGATGAATATGGTATGACCAACACTGAAAATGCAAACCTTGATTTATTACTTGTCAATATTTTAATGCAGTCAATGGTTTGAACTTTTTTTTTTATTTTTTGGGAATCATATTTTCTCAAATTTTTACTTTACTGAATCTGTATCTAAAAATGCAAATTTCATTCAACTGATCGATAGCAAGCATTCACCCCATTCAAATTTTTGTGTACTTAAAGATATTATTGATTCGTAGTCACCATTAGAGAACCAAACCTGTGAGATATCCCACTTCAGGGGTGTTACGATAAAAGACGGTTACTCACCGTTGTAACTGTTGTTCTTCGAGATGTGTTGCTCCTATCCATTCCAGTTAGGTGTGCGCGCTGTGCATGCACGGCTCTTCGGAAGATTTTTACCCTAGCAACTCTGGCGGGTCGGCTGGGCGCCCCCTGGAGTGGCGCCACTATAGCGCTAGATATATACCCCAGCCGACCCGTCCGCTCCTCAGTTCCTTCTTGCCGGCTACTCCGACAGTGGGGAAGGAGGGCGGGTCTGGAATGGATAGGAGCAACACATCTCGAAGAACAACAGTTACAACGGTGAGTAACCGTCTTTTCTTCTTCGAGTGATTGCTCCTATGCATTCCAGTTAGGTGATTCCCAAGCCTTACTTAGGCGGTGGGGTCGGAGTGAGACGTGGCAGAGTGTAAGACTGCTGAGCCGAAGGCTGCATCGTCTCGAGATTGTTGCACCAATGCGTAGTGGGAAGCGAAGGTGTGGACAGAAGACCAGGTGGCCGCTCTACAGATGTCCTGGATGGGGACATGGGCCAGGAAGGCGGCAGACGAGGCTTGCGCTCTCGTCGAGTGTGCGGTGAGGTGGCTAGCTGGCACTCGAGCAAGCTCGTAACATGTCCGGATACACGATGTTACCCAGGAGGAAATCCTTTGAGAGGAGACCGGCTTGCCTTTCATGCGATCAGCAACCGCCACGAATAACTCGGGCAAACGCCGGAAGGGTTTTGTTCGCTCAATGTAAAATGCGAGGGCCCTGCGGACGTCGAGGGTGTGACGCTGTTGTTCACGACTTGAGGCGTGTGGCTTCGGGAAAAAGACTGGGAGAAAAATGTCTTGGTTTAAATGGAAGGCCGACACCACCTTAGGGAGGAAGGCCGGGTGTGGCTGAAGCTGTACCTTGTCTCCATGGAAGATGTTATACAGTGGACCAGACGTTAGGGCACAAAGCTCGGAAACTCGTCTCGCTGAAGTTATAGCGACGAGAAAAGTCATTTTCCATGATAGATAGAGCAGGGAACACGTGGCCAAGGGCTCGAAGGGGGCTCCCATGAGCCTGGCTAGAACTAGGTTCAAATCCTAGGACGGGGTAGGACGTTGTACTGGCGGGAACAAGCGATCTAGGCCCTTAAGGAAGCGGGAAACCATCTGATTGGAAAAGATGGACCGTTCTCCTACGGCCGGCCGAAAGGCGGAAATGGCCGCTAGGTGTACCTTCAAAGAAAATTGTGTGCACCACATCGGGACGAAGGGACCACTCATGGGAGAGGAACGACCTGCTGAGATGGTCTGCCAGCGTGTTCTGCACTCCTGGAAGAAAGGACGCTACCAGGTGAATCGAGTGGGTTATGCAGAAGTCCCACAGGAGCATTGCTTCCATGCAAAGCAGGGAGGAGCGGGTCCCGCCCTGCTTGTTGACATAAAACATCGCCGTCGTGTTGTCCGTAAACACCGCCACACAGCACCCTTGGAGATGGGCGTGGAAAGCTTGACACACGAGGCGGATCGCCCACAGCTCCCTGACATTGATATGTAGGGAGAGCTCTCGGGGCGACCAGAGACCCTGGGTGTGTAGGTCGCCGAGGTGGGCCCCCCCACCCCAACTCCGAGGCATCCATGGTCAGGGTGACGGACGGGCGAGGAGGGCGGAATGGGACGCTGGCACACATGACCTCTGGGTCCAGCCACCAGTTGAGTGAAGCGAGGGTCGGTTTCGTGACCGTGACTACCATGTCTATGGGGTCGCGGTGCAGCCGGTACACTGACGCAAGCCAAGTTTGAAATGGGCGAAGGCGCAGCCTCGCGTACGTAGTCACGAACGTGCACAACGCCATGTGGCCCAGGAGGCGGAGGCAGGATCGCACCATTGTTGTGGGAAAGGATTGTAGGTCCCGGACTAAGGAAACCATAGTCTGATGTCGAGGGAGGCAGGCCCTGGCCAAATTGGAATCCAGGACCGCTCCGATGAACTCCACTCTCTGTGATGGAGCTAACGTGGACTTCTCGGCGTTTATCATAAGTCCTAGGCGCTGAAACAGGGCTAGGATCGTGGCCATTTGACTTGCTACCAGTTGGCGGGATGGTCCGCGGACCAGCCAGTCGTCGAGATACGGGTAGACATGTATACTACGATGGCGGAGGGCTGCGGCAACCACTGCCATGCACTTGGTGAAGACTCTCGGTGCGGTGGAGTGGCCGAAGGGTAGCACCGCAAACTGGTAGTGCATGCCGTTGACGACGAAACGCAGGTAGCGTCGATGAGGAGGGTAAATCGCGATATGGAAATACGCGTCCTTCATGTCGAGGGCGGCAAACCAGTCTCCCGGATCCAGGGAGGGAATGATGGTCCCCAGGGTTACCATGCGAAACTTGAGCTTGAGCAGGTATCTGTTGAGCTCTCGGAGGTCTAGTATAGGTTGTAGACCTCCTTTCGCTTTGGGGATTAGGAAATATCGGGAATAGAATCCCCGGCCTCGCATGTCGCTCGGCACCTCCTCTATGGCACCCAAACTCAGCAGAGTCCCGACCTCTTGCGAGAGGACTTGCTCGTGAGAGGGGTCCCTGAAGAGGGACGGGGAGGGAGGGGGCGAAACAAACTGAAGGCGGTAACCAGACTCTACCGTGCGCAGTACCCAGTTGTCCGTTGTAATCTGGGACCACGCCGGGAGGAAGTGGGAAAGATGGTTGAAAAATAAGGGGGAAGGATCCGGTGAAGAGACTGATGGGCCGTCCTCGGGCGTCCCATCAAAAGGCAGACTTAGGCCCCTGATGGGCTTTGGAGGGCGCTTGGGACTGATTTCCCCGGTTGCCCGACGGTCTCCGGCGGTTCACCCTGCCTCTGCGCGGATTGTCAGGCCGTGGCCTGGCCTGATTAAACCGGCAGTACGACTGCTGCCGGAAGGACCTCTGCTGGATAGCTGGCGTGTGCTTGCCCAGGGTGCGGATGGCGACTCGGCCATCTTTAAGAGTCTGAATTCTGGAGTCTGTTTTCTCCGAGAAGAGGCCCTTGGTATCGAAGGGCAGGTCCTGTAGAGTGTGCTGGACCTCGGGCGGCAAGGTGGAAGACTGCAGCCAGGAGATTCTTCTCATGGTCACTCCCGTAGCCAAAGTTCTGGCTCCGGAATCTGCGGAGTCCAGTGAGGCCTGGAGGGAGGACCGGGAGGCTTTCTTGTCCTCCTCAAGAAGGGCTGAGAATTCCGGTCTGGAGGCTGCTGGTATCAGCTCCGTAGAGCCAGCTGATTGGCAATCCGTAGCTGGAGGCCACCAGCCGAATAGACCTTCCGGCCCAACAGGTCCATCCTCCGCGCGTCCTTGGACTTTGGCACCGGAGCGGGTTGCCCATGTCTCTCCTGGTCATTCACGGACTGTACTACGAGGGAGTCCGGAGTCGGGGGCGTATGAAGATACTTGTACCTGCTGGGGGGAACGGAGTATTTCCGTTCCACCCCTCGAGCGGTGGGAGGGATGGACGCTGGCGACTGCCAGATTGTAGTGGCATTCTTTTGGATGGTCCGAATAAAGGGCAGGGCCACCCGCAGCGGGGCCTCAGCTCCAAGCACCTTGGTCACCGGATCCTCGTCTTCAGCGACCTCTTCGACCGGGAGATCGATGGCCTGTGCCACCCGTCGAAGCAGGTCCCGGTGGGCCCGCAAGTCGATCGGTGGGGGGTCCGATGTTGATGCCCCCGCCACCGCCTCATCCGGCGAGGAAGACGAGGATAGGCCCTGGCCCATGGCTTGTAGAGGTGGTTCGTCCATGGGGTGCGAAGCCTCCGCGTCTACGGGATGCTCTGCCGCTACAGGTGGCGGTGGAGCCTCAACCGGCGGTGATGGAGGGGGCCTGCTGACCGTGGCATCCGGCACCCTGTGGTCGGAGGTCCTGGGTCGCTGAAGGGAGGGGACCCCTTGAGCCTCGTGATAGGCCCAGGGGGTCCAGAAGCCCCACTGCTGCGGACCGTGGTCCTGTCCTTGGGTATCGGCCCGGAGATCACCACCGCTGCCCGCTTGAGAGGCGACCGAAGGTTGGCGGGAAGGCCACGGGGGGGCAGAGGCGCTCAGGGACTGCGCCGTCGATGTCGCCGGTCTGTCCCTGGACGGTGCCGGGGATCGGTGCTGGGAGCGAGAGCGGGATCATCGACCGTGCAGGTACCGGGAGGTCGACCGCGATCTCGACCGATGTCGGCGGGAGCGGCTTCTTGATGATCGGTACCGGTAGCGGTACCGGGATCCGGACCTTCTTCGGTACCGACGGTCGGGAGATCGGGACCGGGATCGTCTCCGGGAGTGCGACCAGTACCGTGATGTGGAGCAGTACCGGGACTGCGACCGGCACCGAGAAGGAGAACGGTACCGGGATGGTGACCGGTGCCGGGATCTAGATCGGCGTGAAGGCGACCGTCTCCGGGATCAGGAGCGTGACCTGGAACACCTTCTATCCCGTCTGTCAGGGGAAGGCGGCCTCATGATGGCCGGTTTGCCCACTGACTGCACAGCCCGCACCGGCGGTGCCGGGGGCCGGAGGCTCGGTGCCTCTGTGAGCTCTATGAGCTCTCTCGCCGTCGAGAAAGTCTCAGGCGTCGACGGGAGAGGCAGCTCGACCACGGTTTGCACCGGGGAGCACGGAGGTACCGGACTCAACGGCCCTGTCGGTGCCGGAGTCGATGGTACCGCGCATGGTCTATGCGCTGTCGTAGCCGGTGCCGAGGGAGCCGGTGCTGGCGGCTGGACGAGCGGTCCCGACGCAGGTGTCTTGGTAGACTTCTGCTGCGGCTTGCGTTTCCCCGATGGCGAGAGGGAACGGTGCCGAGGTGTCGGTGCCGGCTGCTTCTTTTTAAGAGTCTCGGTACCGGACCGGTCGGGAACCGCTGGGGCGCTCCGCGCCGAAGACGATTGCGGAGCTGATGGTGTCGGCACCGCAGGGGTAAGCGCCGACTCCATTAAGAGCTGCTTCAATCTAATGTCCCGCTCTTTCTTCGTTCTCGGTTTGAACGATTTGCAAATTGGGCACTTATCTGCGCGATGGGCCTCTCCTAAGCAGCGCAGGCAGGAGTCGTGAGGGTTCCCAATCGGCATGTGCCGCTGGCAAGCCGCACAGGGCTTAAATCCCGGTGCCTTGGGCATAAGCCCGCACCGGTCAGGAAAAGAGAGGTTAAGCCCCCCTAATTCCCCTTAATCTACATAATAAACTAACTTAACTAACTATTTTAACTAACTATATACACTAAATACAACGAGAACCAGAGATAAGCTAGGGATGTGGAGGTCAAAGGAGCACTCCACTGTTCCAACGGCCGTCACGGGCGGGAAGAAGGAACTGAGGAGCGGACGGGCCGGCTGGGGTATATATCCAGCGCTATAGCGGCGCCACTCCAGGGGGCGCCCAGCCGGCCCGCCGGAGTTGCTAGGGTAAAAATGTTCTGAGGAGCCGTGCACGCGCGGCGCGCACACCTAACTGGAATGCATAGGAGCAATCACTCGAAGAAGAATATACTTTACTTTTCCTCTGATTTACTACTGTCAAAGCCGCCACCTTGTACATGAAAACCTATAACATTGTTCCAGTTATGAAGTATGTTGATCTGTGTAAGAAAGGTGCTGGAAACAAATAACCTTTCTGAAGCCATTGGTTGTCTTCCAACTCCTCCGTAAGCATGTCATCAAAACTGTCATCAGCATCACTTGTATCATTGTATGAAACATCTTGCCCTCTATACTCCTCTTCTTCCATTGCTGTGACCTCTATGTTTTCCACTGTGCTGTCGTGAGATACAGTGCCATCCACTTTTCTAATCTCTTCCGTGGGTGTTTCTGGTTCAGTGTCACCAACTGCAATTTCAGTTCCAATTTTTCCCTCTGATTTGCTTTCAGCAGCTAATGTTGGTGGCTCTTTTAATGGTTTTAAGTGTGCAATACTGTACATGGTTCGTAACTGTCCCTGAGAGGGTTTGTAATTTCACTCTCTTACCTTCAATTCTCATAATTTTGTACGGTCCCCGATACTTAGATTCCAGTACTCCACCTTTTCTGGTTCTCTTTCTAGCGTTCAGTAATAGAACAGAGTCCCCGACATCAAATGCTATTTCCCCGTATTTAGAATTCTTTCTTTTAGCATAATGTCTTTGTTGTTTCTCCTGTGCTCTGGCAATGTTACCTTGGGCCAGTGCAATGTCAGCGTCATGTCTTGACTTCATATCTATGCCGTACTCTTTGCAGAACTCTTCCACGAATGTATTCATATCTGGGATCTTTGTAAACAAATGGAGAAGGGGTTGTATTTGTAAAATGAAGACACACTGAATGCCATGTGTACATGAAAGGGGCTGGGAAAAACATACACTTACCGGGTAATTCTCTGGGACGTCTTCTGGAAACACTGGTTCGTCAACAAACATTAGACGAAAAGGTGAAATTTTTGTTGTTGCGTGTGCTTTTGTTTGCAAAGAAAACAAAATGGGATCAAGTAATTGATCCCAGTTAGTCCCACTGTCATCAACCATCTTCCGCAGTGCTCTGTAAAAAAGGGACATTGATTTGATTGTTTAAAAAAAGGAAGTCACATGTACGGTCTTGTTTGAAACAGATCATACACAATAAAAAGGGTGTAATACAGAATGAAAAAGACTTTCCATGTAACACAATTCCTTTGGAGATTTTTTTGTGAATTGTATCTTCTAGCATAACACAGTCTACTTGCCATTAGTACTGTAATATTCCCAACAAATCACTTACCTTTTTATGGATTTATTAGCGTTCTCAGCCAAGCCATTGGTTTGTGGGTGGTACGGACTGGTGAAGCCCTGGCTGGGATGATTTAGTTGGGGATTGGTCCTGCTTTGAGCAGGGGGTTGGACTAGATGACCATTTTTGGTCCCTTCCAAACCTGAGATTCTATGATTCTAAATCAGGCATAGTTTGGGTCTATGCATGCATAAGAATTCTTAATTGAAAGTGAGGAAATGGTTTGGTAGAGAAAATATGCAATTGGTTGAATTGGTTGATGGGAAAACACTAGATTTGTTTATGGGTAAACTGAGGACTGAAGGAATTTCTTTAGGCTAGATAATAGGAGATGATCACTTCTTACTATGGGTGGTGTTCCTTCAGGGGGCTGACAATTGATTTGTCTGCTTCGGTATTTTGGATATCAATCAGAGTTTCACTATTAGAAGTCTGTCCTACTGCTATGGGTGTGAATGAGGATAGGTGTGTTGCCTAAAGCTTGTCACCAAGGAAGTAGGTATGTCTCACACCTCCATTAACTGCTTTATGCAAGCTTTTTCTCAGATCAGTTTTGGTTGTGCGGGGGTGGGGAAATACTGGATAATGTGCCCTGGTTGCCAAAGAAGACAGGTATTATCTGTGACTGCTGAGTTCTTAACAGGATATTGATCATAAAATATTTAACCATATGTTGTGACTACTTACATTAAAGAAATCCATTCACCTTAGTTTAGGAGAGAGAGCACTGATTGACAGAAAGTAATCAGGTGTTGCAGATCCCCATAGTGCAATTGTTTTTTCTTCTCCACTGTCAGTCCAGCTTTCATTTTGGCGAGTTTTGCACAAAGATGCATCCAAAAATTCTGTAGCCACTGGTCATCAGCCCAAGCCTTCATTGTTGCAGAAGATTTTTGCCCTTGGGAACGATGTAGGGTGAGACCATATAATACATTTACTGAATATTTGTGAATCAGCTTCTACACACAAGCAATGACATGTGAACATGGGACTGTAAGAGCTGGATTCACCGGCAAGAGTAATGCAGCAAAAGGCAATCCTAAAATTTGTGAACAGTTCTGATACTTTACATAGACAAATAGTTATGAGATACTCTTTTAAATACTCAAGAGATGTGATGCAGAGTTTGATGGAATATAGGGAAATTATTTCACTGCATCAAGTCTCCTGTAGCAGTTGTAGCTTCATTTTATATTGGCTTACAGGGCGAGAGCGGGGGGACGGACCATCATTTTGGGCACCACCAAAAATTATACAAACCTGCCGCCTATGGGATTAGAGTCAGTACCGACTTTACAATGGTGCCAACGGTGCCGTGGCACCAGGCCCACCCTGCATCTCACTGCAGACACAGTGCTCAGAATTAAGCAATGTTCTCAGGGCTATTGTACTCTACTAGTTTTCAGTTGCCAGCTACATGCTTCAGCCATGCCGCTTTCTCACTAGGCTATATCCTGAATATTGTGACTGGGAATGAGGCGGGGGCAGGGAGTGTAGCAGATGCAAATTCAAGGTGAATATTATCTTGTCAATACTGTCCTGGGTTTATGATGCTTTATGCCATGGACTGAAGCAAAGTGGCTGGTGAATAATCAGGAATCTGGTTAATAATTATCTAAATTCAGCTTTCTTCTTTCTCTCTCTCTGAATTATCACTAATTCAAAATAGTGTGCAAATTGACTGGATAATGGTAATAGCATAATCTCTTGTTATAACATTGTAAACCATAGTACCTGGTTTTTATATTTAACACCTACTATACATAATACAATAAATCTGACAAACAAAACCTAGGAAAATTTTATTCTTTCTGCGTCTTATTTACAGTTTTACAGTAATCTCTTGTTTCAGAATGCCTCATGGGTCACCCATACTGTTTGCAATAGGATTCAACATGTGGCTTGGCAGCTGACTCTTTACTGATTCCTGAACAGCTGGTAGCTCAATATTAATCTGACATAGATACTATATGCAGAAGCACAACTCTGTATATATGGGGAGGGGGTGATTATTGACCTTTGTGCATATGTAATAATAGTTTTTGGTGTTTGTAAGACAAAGTATAATAATGAACTTTGGAAAAGTTCCTGTTTGGTTTGAGAGATGTTACTTATACCTAAATGCACTCCCCTTCCCTACTCCCAGCCCTATGCATGCTGGCTTGGGAATATCACTACTGTAGTGTCAGCTTTTAAGAGAGCTTCACATGCAGAGCCGTAACTAGGGATTTTTGGCACACAAGGCAAGGAACAGAGGCAGCATGTCCGGCTCTTCCCTATTGGAGGGAAGGATCCACCAACGAATTTCTGCAAAAGAGCCGTATGCGCCGCCCCTCTCCATTGATGACGACCAGCGGCAATTCGGCAACGGGTTCCCCAGTCCCTCTCAGAGGGAAGGACTTGCTGCCGAATTGCCGCTGAAGGAGAGACTTTCTGAGCCCCTCACTTTCCGTGCCTGAGGCAAGTGCCTCACTCGCCTTGCCCTCGTTACGGCAATGTTCACATGCACCATTTCTAGTATTACAGTAAGTTAAAACAAGCTACAGTACATTGGGGCATTAATGCTCTATTACAGTGTTTGCAGTAGCATATTAAAAGCTATAACACTGAACAGACGAGTTAGGGCCGGCTTTAGGAAGTTTGGGGCCCACCCAATTAAAACATTTTCGGCGGGGCCCCAGCAGGGATGACTTTAAAAAAAAGGAAAAAAAGGTGGAAAAAAAAAAGCCTTTCCTTTCTTAGCAACCGGTTCCCTATAAAAAGTTATGATTTAAGGGATGTGCCAGAATATGTATTTCTGGTACCAATAGGGTTACCATATTTCCATATTTAAAAATTCCTCCCGGACAGCAATTTAAGAACCAAAAAGTCTGACATGTCCGGGAAAATATGGCTGTATGTTAACACTTCCTACAGTTCTTTTTTAAAAAGATGGGACTGAACTAGAAATGAGCTCCGCTTCACATGTGTGGGTCCCCGCCACTCCCTGGGAGTGTGCTAGGGTGACCAGATGTCCCGATTTTATAGAGACAGTCCCAATCTTGGGGTCTTTTTCTTATATAGAATCCTATTAACCTCCACCCCATCCTGATTTTTCACACTTGATGTCTGGTCACCCTAGGGTGTGCACATGTGTGGGTACCAGCTGCTGTCTTCTCCCATCATGGAAGCAGGTATGCAGGGTTACTGCCCAGGGAATTGCAGGGTGCCAGTGGACATGGGGCTGGCTTCAGGCAGGGCAAGGGGTGCAGCAATGGCTGGAGACGGGTGTGTGGGGTGGGGTGGGGTGGGCTGGCTGGCTTCAAGCAGGGCCATAGGGGGGTGTGGCATAGATTGGCAGTGCTAAAGACAGAGGAGTGCAGGAATGGCTGGCTTCAGGCGGGGTGGGGGGTGCAGCAGGGGTTGGCTGGAGACAGGGCAGGGGGTGCAGGTACAGGGGGTACAGACCACCCGGTATGGTAAGTGCTCCCTCCTCCTCCTCCCTCCCCCACCAGAGTAGCAGCAGCCACCTGGGGCTCCCCTGCTTCCACAGCCCTGGCCATGTACACAGCTGCCGGAGCCCTGGGGAAGTGGCGGAGCTCCAGTGGCTATTTAAAGGGCTGGGGCGATAGAAGCAATGGGAGCCCCGGACTTTTTAAGTAGCCCACAGATCCCCACAGCCCTACCCCAGGGCTCCAGCAGTGTGGCTGTGGTGGCAATTTTAAGGGCCCCCAGGCCCTTTAAATTGTCCCCTGGAGAAGCTGGGCACCCCGGTACAGTGCACTGACTCTTGCCAATACACTGAACTGGGGCTTGGGCGCGGGACCCTCTTAGGGGCAGGGCCCGATTCAGGGGAATTGGTTGAATTGGCCTAAAGCCAGCCCTGCCAGTATATCCTGGACATTACTAGCAAACGTTTCCCCCACCAATACCTAGTAGTTGTACTGTCATCTCCCATAGCTACGTACGTTGCAGCTTTATTGTTAAAACTAAATTGGGAAGAAAGACGACTGATTCAGAACTTGTTTCATGGTTACTTTATTGCTAAAGGGTGTAGTGGGGTGTAGACTTGGAGAGAGGAAGGTTTCTATGATGTAGGCAAGATCAAGTATTTTATCCAAAACCAGAATACGAATGGTGCTGGTCTTCTTGGTGTCTGACCTTGAGCTATTGTCAAAAGTTTGAGGGTGACTCTTCTCCTTCCTCATATTTTGGTTAGGATTCCATTGATAAAGGGATTGGCCTCAAATACCTGGTTGTAGGACTCTTCCACGGTGTAGTTTTCATCTTGGGTTGCCCGGTCCTAATTATAGTAAAGCATGTACTTTAGTCTTTGTAATTATCTGTTATAACTCTGTAGCTTTTTATGAAGGCAGGAGTAAGATAAAAGTATCTGCAATAGTTTCATACTTAACTAACACTGAAAATGTACATAATTTAAATCAGACTCCTAATCCATGGGGTCGCGATGAGGGCGGTACACCGATCCCAGCCACATTTGGAACGGGCGAAGTCGCAGCCTTGCGTGTGCGGTCACAAACATACACGCGGCCATGTGACCTAGGAGACGTAGGCAGGACCGCACTGTTGTCATTGGAAAGGCCTGCAGTGTCCGTATAAGGGAGGCCAACGTCTCGTGCCGAGCACGAGGGAGGCAGGCTCTGGCCAGATTGGAGTCGAGGACGGCTCCTATGAATTCCACTCTTTGTGTCGGAACTAAGTGGGACTTGTCGGCATTGATAAGCAGGCTGAGAGACCGGAACAGATGCAGTATCTCGGACACCTGAGCCGCCACCAGCTCTTGGGTGCGGCCACGAATCAGCCAGTCGTCGAGATATGGGTACACATGGATTCGACGACGACGGAGGGCTGCGGCCACGACCGCCATGCATTTGGTGAATACCCTCGGTGCGGTGGAGAGGCCGAAGGGTAACACCGCAAACTGGTAGTGGGCCTCGTTGACCATGAAGCGCAGGTAGCGTCTGTGGGGGGGGGGGTAAATTGCCACATGAAAGTAAGCATCCTTCATGTCGAGGGCGGCAAACCAGTCTCCCGGATCCAAGGAAGGGATAATGGTCCCCAAGGTTACCATCCAAAACTTGAGCTTGCAGAGGTACTTGTTCAGCTCCCGGAGGTCTAAGATGGGACGAAGACCTCCTTTCGCCTTGGGGATGAGGAAATATCTGGAGTAGAATCCCCTGCCCCGCCTGCAGGGAGGCACCTCCTCGATGGCACCCACGCTCAACAGAGACTGGACCTCCTGTAAGAGGACTTGCTCGTGAGAGGGGTCCCTGAAGAGGGACGGGGAAGGTGGGTGGGAGGGAGGGGGCGAAATAAACTGTAGGCGGTAGTCGTGCTGGACGGTATTGAGCACCCAGCTGTCCGATGTTACAGAACACCACGCCTGGAGGAAGCGGGAAAGGCGACTTGAAAACAAAAGGGATGGATCCTGGGGGGAGAGTGGTGCGCCGTCCCCGGGCGTCCCATCAAAAGGTCGGCTTGGGACCTTGAGGAGCCTTGGACGAGCCTTGGGTCTGGTTACGCCGCCCGCCCGACGGTCTGCGGCGGAAGGGGGCCCTTCGATTATTAAATGGCCGAGACCTGGCCTGCGGGACGGGCCGATAGGGTTGTTGCCGGAACGGACGCCTCTGTGTGGCCGGCGTATGCATTCCCAAAGTGCGGATTGCCACTCGTCCGTCCTTCAGGGTCTGAATTCTCGTGTCAGTTTTTTCAGAGAACAGACCCTGCATTTCAAAGGGGAGGTCCTGGAGGGTATATTGTACCTCCGGCGGCAAAGTGGACGACTGCAGCCACGCAATGCGTCACATGGTTACTCCGGACGCCACGGTTCTGGCCCCCGAGTCCGCTGAGTCCACCGCCGCTTTAATTAAGGTCCTGGAGGCCAGCTTTCCCTCTTCCAGGAGCGCCGAGAATTCTCGGCGGGAGTCCTGCGGGGTCAGCTCCGCGAATTTTCCCAGGCATCCCAAGATGTTAAATGTATACCGGGATAGTAGGGCCATTTGATTTGCAATGCGGAGTTGGAGACCGCCTGCCGAGTAAATCTTGCGCCCCAATAAGTCCATGCGCCTGGACTCCTTTGACTTCGGCGCAGCGGCAGGCTGTCCGTTACGCTCCCGGTCGTTCACGGACTGGACTACCAAAGAGTCCGGAGTCGGGTGCACGTAAAGGTATTCGTACCCTTTAGGCGGGACAGAATATTTCCTCTCCACTCCGCGTGCCGTGGGAGGGACGGAGGAAGGCGACTGCCAGATGGCGGCATTGTTCCGCTGGATTGTGCGGATGAATGGCAGCGCTACTCTCACGGGGGCGTCTGCTCCCATGACATCCGTGATGGGGTCATCGACCTCTTGGACCTCTTCGATGGGCAGGTTGATGGCTTTCGCTACCCGCCGGAGAAGGTCCTGGTGCGCTTTGAGGTCAATAGGCGGGGTTTCTGATGGTGACGCCCCTGCCACCGCCTCGTCGGGAGAGGAGGACGAGGAGTGACCTGGCAGCACCTCTTCAGGAGCTGGCTCCGCGTCTGGGCGCTCCGGTGCCAGCGTCTCATGCCCCAACGGTGTACCGTGAGCAGCGGTCTGTGGCGGTGGAGACGGGGGTGTCCTGCTAACAGTGGCCTCTGGCACCGAACGCGCCGAGCCTGGCTGCCTCGGTGGAAGGGGAGGCCCTTGCTCATGTTGGGCCCAGGGCACCCAAAATCCCCATTGCTGAGGTCCATGGTCCTGCGGAAGAGACCCCGCTCGGAAGTCTACCGCACTGCCCTCAGGGGAAGCAACTGAGGGTTCCCTCGAAGGCCAGGGAGGAGCCGTAGCATTTCCCGGGCGGATGTCCGGTGCCGGAGTAAACTGCCTCTCCGGTGCTGAAGGACGGTGCCGGTCGTCATGCGGTCTAATAGGCGAGCGGGATCTGCGCGAGGCGCGGTGCCGGGAGCTCGACCGCCGGTGCCAGGAGCTCGACCGGCGGTGCCGGGAGTCGGACCTCGAGCGCGAGTGGTGGCGCCTTGAGCGGCTGCGTGACTCTCGATATCGCCCGCGATGCCTGGAGCCGGACCTGGTGCGGTGCCGGTGACTCGGCGACCGGGACCTGGAGCGTCGCCGCGATTGCGAGCGGTACCGGGACTGCGACTGGCGACGAGACGGGGAGCGGCGTCTCGACGTTGACTGTCGTACGGATCGGGCCCGGTGCGTTGGCGATCGTCGTCTTGAGCGAGATCGGGAGCGAGACTGGATCATGGTGCCCCGATCACCTCGGCCGCCAGGAGAGGGAGGGCGCATCATCAGCGGCTTTCCGATGGACTTGACTGTCCGCACCGGCGGTGCCGGTAGCTGATGGCCCGTATCAGCGGTGAGGTCAATCAGCTCCCTCGCCGTCGCAAACGCCTCAGGCGTGGACGGGAGCCTCAGCTCCTCCTCGGTAGGCACCGGGGAGCTGGGCGGTGCCGGACTCGATGGCCCTTGCGGCGCCGGAGTCGACGGCCCAGTGCACTTCTTGTGCACTGCCTCAGCCTGTACCGTTTGAGTCGGAGGCGGCTGGGCTAACGGCTTCTGCTGCTGCTTCGCAGAGGCCGTCTTCGGCACCTTGTGCTTCTTCCCCGGAGAGAGGGAGCGGTGCCGGGTCTTCGGTGCCGGGGCCCGAGACGCGTCGGCACCGGAGCGGCTCGGTGCTGCCGGTGCGCTGCTCACGGAGGCAGGCTTCGGCGCCGACGGAGCTGGCGCCGGAGGTTGGAGAGCTGACTCCATAAGGAGTTGTTTCAAACGAGAGTCCCGCTCTTTTCTCGTACGAGGCTTGAAAGCCACGCAAATCGGGCACTTATCCGACCTGTGCGACTCTCCGAGGCAGCGGAGGCAGGAGTCGTGCGGGTCACTCACTGGCATGGGCCGCTGGCAAGCCACGCAGGGCTTGAATCCCGGTGCTCCGGGCATAATCCCGCACCGGGGCGGAAGAAGAGGGCTAACCCCTCTAATTCCCTAACTACTATACTATACAACTAACTATACAACTATAACAAGAAACTTAACAAACTATTAACAACTATATACACTAAAGCTATGGAGAACGCTAGGGCTGTGGAGGTAAGGGAGCACCCCACTGTTCCTACTAGCCGTCACGGGCGGAAAGAAGGAACTGAGGAGCGGACGGGCCGGCTGGGGTATATATCCAGCGCCATAGCGGCGCCACTCCAGGGGGCGCCCAGCCAGCCCGCCGGAGTTGCTAGGGTAAAAATGTTCCGAAGAGCCGTGCACGCGCAGCGCGCACACCTACATGGAATGCATAGGAGCAATCACTCAAAGAAGAATGTTTGTCCATTAGCAGCCAAACCCAGCTAGACTCCCTTAAGGATGGGTCCAGAGAGTTAAAACAACACTCTCAAATCTTACAGGAGCATACCAAAGAGAAGGAGAGAATTGAAAAAGAAAATCAGGTATTACAGGGAATGGTCAAAAAGTTAACTTTAGAACAGGGGAAAGCCCCTATTGACCATAGCCCCTGTAAATCACTGATCAACCAACTAAAACAAAAAGTGGGATTTGCAAACAGACAAGTTGCAGCAGTAACTTCAGGAGAAGGGATATTTGAGACCCCAGATGGGGCAGACTTTTTAGACCCCTCTGGAGATTGGGAAGGGGATATTTGGGTAGATTCCTCCTCCGAGAGCCAAAATGCCATTTCAACAATAACAAAGAGAACAGTCACCACCACGAGGGAGGGTGGTGGGAGTGAAACAGTAACAACAGTGCCTGTTTCTGCCTCCGATCTCCAGGCCATGGCAAAGTGGCTGGGGATTTTAAAACGGGAAAATTTCTCTAGATGGAGTGTGAATGCTCTTGTACTGGGAGAAAGGGAGGATCTAAACTCACAAGAACTGCACCGCTTAATGAGCATTTGTGCAGCCCCAGATATGCGGGGGCTTATAGACAGGTTCAGGATTGGTGGGGATTACCAGCTAATGGATGTTCTGACAAAATTTGCAGAACTAATGGGCAGGCGTAATTTCGTGGCCCCAAGCCATTGCGATTTCACAGGAAACTGATGAGGACCCTGAAACGTTTTTAACCCGATGGGGTCTCATGCAGATGATGGCTGGCTTAGTTACATGTGATACGGCCACTAAACTGGACCTGGTGCCTTTCAGTGTAGATTCTCTAAGAGAATGCGCTGCCTCCTTACAAACGTTTTATGCAATGAGACTGGGAGTGTGGCAACCCGGCCAACCTGCCACATTACGGGAACTAAGAGACATGGTCCGGCAAATACTTACATATTCCGGTCCTGCCCCTACCATAAAAAAGGAACGAGTGGCGTATGTTACAGCATTAGAGCCCTCGGTTACTTATTCTAATGAAAGCGGCAATAAAGGCATACCTGGGGCACGGGGAGCACACACTAGAGGTAGATCTCGGGGTAGAGGGTATGATGGAGAAAGACAAAGGGATAATTTGTACCCAGACCTCCAGAAATTTAAAACAGACACCCCAGCTCCAGGCAAGGAAGAGTTCACTGAAAGAGACGCTCGCCGCATGGCCTGGAAGGTGTTAATGCAACACGGGGCAGATAGAGACAGGTGAGATGGGGCACCCACAAGGAACTTATTGGCAGAAGCTTCTAAACTTCAGATGCTTTCTAAGGAGGGGAGTGTAGCGAGCATACTAACGCCGACAGCTCCTCTCCCTCCCCCTACTCCTTCTGTATTTACGGACCCCCTCCCATTCCTAGGAGATAGGGAGACCCTCTGGATATTGAACCTCCTCCATATGTAGGAGCACCACGTTGGAGGTTCATCAGTAAAATTGCATGGGACCCGGAAGGTCGACCATTGTTTTATATCCTGCAGGGCACATGTGCTCCTACATTGGCTTTAATTGACACAGGAGCTGCAGTCTCGCTAATTAGAACTCAGCCACCAGCCGGCACTAGAATCAAACAAGTCACACTGCAGTCCTTTCAAGGGAAGTCCAGTACAGGATGGGAGTGGGCAGAAGTGCCTTTCTCCGTGCAAGGGTTTAGAACCCACGGAGATCTGATCCAGACCCCAGACATGACAAATGATATGATTCTTGGCACAAACTGGCTATTTAAAAATTGCCTAGTGATTGATTTACCACGGGGCACTTTATGGAAACTGGACATGTCCCCTCCCCATAAGGGAAAAGTGGAACAGGGGACCCCTCTAACCAAAGGGGGACCAGTAGCCGCCACCACAACTCCTCAGCAAGCTGAGGTCTGGCGCTCAAAATTCCCCACTATCTGGACTCAAAAGAAAACGGACTGTGGGAAAATACAGGCTTGTGTAAAAATCATTGGGGATTTGGTACCCCCTCAAAAAACCACAAAGCCCCATCCCGGGGGAGCCATTGCTGGGTGAGCAGGACACCAAGCAGCAATGAGAATTCAACACAGATCGGCCCAAATGTGGATTTCCAGCAAAGGTCCCAAAGCCCCTGAGATCCGACACCAGCCCTCAGCAGGCACAGGAGATCCAGGAGCCATGTGTCTTCCCCTCGGGATCCCGGCCCCAAAAGGCCCACAGGATCATGGCATCCCCTGATGCCATCCTGGCCAGGCTTGTGCCCACGGCGGGGGTCAAGCTGCAGGATCACGTGGCTCAGAAATGCTCGGCGATCGAAATGAAGGCGTTTCCTAAGATGGTGCGAGAGTCGCACAGAGATGCTCCCCTCCTGAGAGAGACTGCCCTGCCTGGGCCACTCCACCCCCCTAGGGAGCCAGGCAAGCACAGGACAGCGACATTCCCAGCGATGGGACAACAGCCTGCCCACCCCATCGAACTCCACATAAGGCATCAGCATCTAATCATGCAGAGGAGGGTGCTCACCCTGGACCCAGAGCCCCTGGAAAAGCTGCCTCACGCCGTCCGAGCCAGGGGAGCCGGTGTGGAGTTCAGTGAGATGGAGACCGATTTCCTGCACACAGGGAGGCAAAGCACAAGCTCCTCTTCTTCCACACGTCCTCCAACGCCATTGGAAGATACCACCATGGAGACGGGCAGGAATGATGGCGTGGCAGGAAACCAGACTAACCCAGATGGCTGCACTCTGCCAGCAAGGATGGATCTGACATCGCCACCTCCAGGAACCACAATAGCAGAGAAGACACTCGAAGCGACACTCCAGATTTATAGGAGCGAGTTGAGAAAGCCCCTTACCAGTGTGTGTGACACCAAAGGGACTGAAGAGAAGCTGGAGCTGCACATGGAGAGGAAGGTTCTCTTGGGAGAAGGCTCCTGCCTGGGGCCAGGGGCACAGGCAGGTGAGAGCAGGGCAGATCATCCCAGGACCCAAAGCCACCAGGTTGCCCCAGAGGCCCCAGGCTCTGAGCAGCTAACAAGATCCACCCTTGACTCTCTCATTGCTGGGCAGGCTGCACACGACCTGCAGATCAAGCACCTGGTGGAAATGTTGAGCAGCTCCCGCCCCTTGGCGGGCCAGGTCGATGAGAAGGACAGTGCGTACCGAAGCAAGGGTGAGAGAATGTACGAATTAGGGTAAAAATTTGGTCCCACATTTTAACTAACAGAAGCTGAGGGAGAGGCTTGCCCAATTAAAATATCTAAGCAAAATTGAGACTCGATACCTAAAACCACTTGCTTGTTGGCAGAGTGGGCATTAGCAACCTGCCGGGCAGCTAAAAGGACGCCCTGCACGTCGCATTCTTGTGCGGAGCGGGAGGGGGGCAGTCACTGCACATTAAAGTGATTACATGTGGAACAAAGAACTCCCGCCCTAGGGGACGGTGAGGTGCCCCCGTCAGACACAACCCAGGGATCATATTTTACTTCAATGCATAACGGCTGGTGAGATGGGGGGGCTAAGATGTTATCGCTGGGAGTTAGGGTCCATGCCTGCCAAGCTACCTCAACCTGGAAACATAGACGCTGCCAGGTGCGAGTAGTGCCATGAAACTCGGGTGGAGGGGTACTTGTAAGCCACGGGATTAAATGGACACGTGGTCCAGACAGGGTACCTGGGATAGGGACTTGGGACCAGTGACGAGTACTGGACGCAGCCAGTAGCATTTTTCCCACCAGACCATAGTTATACCGGGGTCCAGACAGGCGATGGGCCCAATTGTAAATGGCATTACCATGTTGCAATACAGTGAACCCTACATGGTGTTTTGTGATAAACAAATCAATGTTGAGGGGTTCTTGGGAATTAAAACGGGCGAGGGGCTGGTTAGAGGTGAACCAGCCAGCTAGCTTCTCTAAGCTTTTTTGTGCTGATGCATTCCACACTTCTCGGGAATGTTTAGAAGAGAGAGAGCTTTGTAGGATTTCTAGGTTAGAAATTAATTGCGCCGGAATATATTGGCGGTGATAATTAAGGAGACCTAGTAGCTGCTGAAGCTCTCGTTTATTTTTTGGAGGGGCTTCTGTCCAAGGGTCTAATACGCTGGCTGGGGCTTGTGTGGAGTGGTGGGAGTGAAATGGAGTCCCAAGAATGAGAATTGCTGGCTGGCCTGCAGGTGGCTCTTTGTTTTGTTAATTTGCCACCCATCTGCTTCTAATGCGTCTATTACCATTTGGGTGGTACTTTGAACTGTTTGTGGATTGGGCCCACAAATGACAATATCATCTACATAGGCTAACACGGACACATCCTGTAGGGGTTTTACCTTTTGTAATGTGATATTGAGATGGGACGATGCAAGTGCAGGTGAATTACAGAACCCCTGTGGGCAGACTTTCCATTTATATTGGACGCCCTTAAAAGCAAAATTTAAGATTCCTTGTGTGTCCTGGAGTGGGATTTGGTAAAACATATCTTTTAAATCAAGAGTACATGCCCACTGATTACTTGCATCGCTTAGTTGCCGCTGTATTTCTGGAATGGTGACAGTGCTGGAAAATGCGATAGGCTTTACACGGCTGTTAGCTTGTCTATAATCAATGACAAGGCGATATTTAGAGGGATCGCCGGGCTTGGGAATACCCCAACCCGCCGACAGAAAGGTGGATGCAGTAACCCTTTCTATCTTTTTCTCTTCTAGAAGCTGAGTGAGCAAAGCTTCAATAAGGGGAAGCCCTTCGGATTTTGTGGGGATAGGGGAAAATTTCCATGGCTGGGAGTTAACTACTTCGGGGGTATGGGGGAATGATCGCCTACGGTTATAGGGAGGGCTTGCAGAATTTGATTATGCAGTTTGAATTTTTTAATATCTGAGACACCTAGCAGATTTTTTGATCCTAACAAGGCTTTTATTTTTCTTACGTATTTTTCATGGGCAATTTTAACCCAAACCACGGGTTTTTCTTGTACTGCATTGAGGCCTTGAACAAACATAAAGGAGCCAGTAGGACAGTGGGGAACGTTGGGCTCAATAATGCTAACTTGAGCTCCAGTGTCTAATAAAAAGGAGGTGGGGGTGTCACCGTTAACTAACAGGGTGGCGTATGGGCGTTCATTGGTGGGATCTTTAATTTGGGCCGGGCAGCATCCGGCCCCTATTCGTTTTTTGACCTAACATAGTCCTCCCAATTTTTCCAGCCTAGCTGTTCGGCTATATTTTGCTGCTCTTGGTCTGACATTTTACGCAGGGCTTCTTTGGGGATTCCTTTGTTAAGAAGGAAGCCAAATCGTGCCCGTTCAGCTTTAGTTCGCTCAGGATATTTTTGGGGATTAAACTGACTCTTTGGAGGGTCTTTTGGTGGCGAATCAACTGGGAGGACAACAGGCGGGGGCGGCAGTGACAACTTAATTTTACTAACTACTTCAAATAACGTTAAGATGGATCTGCGAACAGCCGCATGCAAGTGCAGCATGGCACCGGTGTCAGCTCCAGGGGCAGCTTCTAATGCTAAATCAACTGCCTCTGCTGAGACAGGAATTTGGGTGGGATCAGTAACATGTATAAAGGGTGTGGCCACCAATTGCTGTTGAACAGTTAAATTAAGTGGATTTTGTAGTGGATCCCACAGGGCTATGGAAGCTCCTGCGATTGCCCATATTAAATCGTGTGGAGTAACTAAGGCTCCCGGGGGGATATACAATCCTTTAAAACTGCCTTTCATTGCTAAAATGGCAGCTGCCGGGGTGGTAAGTGGCCAAATGCGATTATTTAATAAAGCATGGCCGGGAAGCCTCGTGCCCAATTGGCCGTTTTGGCTAAGATGCCAGCCTCCTCGCGGTCCACCAATTCTGCTCCGTGTTCTAAGGCTAGCCATCCGACCCAAACCATTGGTGCCTCATCGGTTTTTCGTTGCGTTTCCTTTAAAAACTCTTTAAGTTCGGCCTTAGTACGAGTTCGCAGTTCAGTAACCTGCATGGTGTTGCCTGTTTGTGCATCGATTTTAGTTTTAGTTATCGCAATAGGCAAAGCTTCTGCTACAGTTTCAGATTCAGTAAATTCTGGGGCTGTTGGCAGATCTGGATACAGAGGAGTTTTAGGAGCTTCATATGGGGGTGGCAAAATTTTCTGAGAGGGACTTGGGGGGGCGGTAGTGATGGGTTCTACCTTTTCTATCTTCTCCTCATTATCATCTTTAGGAGAGCCTGGGGCTGCCTGTTTAGCTGCAAACATTGTGCCCCCGTGGAGGACAGAGCACAGATCGAGGGCCTTGCATATCATGCTAAACAGGACGGTGGAAACATCCTCAGATTTATATTCATCGGGTCGCAATTTTTTGGTTTTCTTAATAAAATCTAATTCTTTTATCATCTGGCATAATAATTTGTGTGCCGGATCAGCAGGTATTACCCGAGGTGGGGGAATCAATTTGGAAACGGTACCTCTGGATTTTCTAACAATGTGGCTACATTCTCTCCAAAGCTGAGAGGGATCTGCAGCACCGAGGTTCTCCACAGTCTCCGTGCACTGAGGCCGCAGGGAACAATCGGCTGGCTGACACCTAAAGCTCGGGTGGCACCGGAGCAGGCATCCCGTATCTGCCAGGGTTAATGGCACAGTATAGCCTTTTAGAGTTTTACCCGAGCCAAGGGAACAGATCCATTCTATTTTTGGATTAGTTGAATTTTGGCTAGTAAAAAGGTGAAACTGCAAATGTTGGAACTGTTCAGTTCCATTATCTGCGCAGTCTGCAGCGTGCCACGGGCATGGTCCAACTCCCTTGCATCCTGTTCGTGACGCCATGTGGATTGCCACGTACACGCAGGGGCGAAAGAAAATGCAGGCCTGTTATTTACGAGGCTGCACGTGGCAATAGACTATATTGGTAAGGGATGCAAGCAGAGTATGGGTCACGATGCAAACTGCAGACACACACACAACTAAAATTAATCAATTTAAAGTTTTATTGGGGATAATTACAAGGGGTAAGGGAGCAGCGTATGATTAGCTAATAGAGTTAATGAAACTTAAAACACACAATGACTAAAATATCTACTAACAATATTTATAAACAAAGATGCAGCA
This sequence comes from Mauremys mutica, assembly GCF_020497125.1. Lineage (NCBI taxonomy): Eukaryota > Metazoa > Chordata > Testudines > Geoemydidae > Mauremys > Mauremys mutica. The sequence goes on from NC_059074.1 coordinate 5,459,519, forward strand.
TTTAGTAATAACCGATACTTACAAATACAAACCAACGCATAACGACCGGCAAACGTAGAAACTCTGTTTGAAACACGTGAGCTGAGAGAGAGGCTTCGAGGTGATCAGGCTCGGTTACGGGTGTACACAGGATACACAGGATTCGTTTTTCTTTCTCCTCTCCCTGCCTGCACATGGCAGGCAGGCCTATAAAGTACCAACTATGACATCATAGAAGTGTCATAGGGGACGGGGCCCAAAACCTGTTTGTGTTCGTTTCTGATTGGCACAAGCAAAGTTGACGCCAAGTAGGGAAGCAGGTGCCTTAAAGTCTGGCTTTGCCCCCAAAAGGTGAGGAAATGGATATTGTTTTAGAATGCGTTCAACACTGAATGACAAAAGAAGAGGCCAGGGCAATACCGGTATGGGCAAGTTTTACAAGCTGCAGACAGGAACTCATCTCAACACTCCGCCCCTTGGCGGGCCAGGTCTCAGTTTGCCAGCAGTGCCGCAACGCACAGCCAGGAAAGTTGAAGTGTAAGAAAACTCAGAAGGAGACATCTGTAGCCTGATTTGGGTTGGGTTAGTTGGGTCGGTGGAATTTATCCACTTAATTTAGTTTTATTTGATAATTAATTTTCTAATTAATTAGTAATATTAATAATAATTAATAGATAATAATATGGGTATGGCTCGTGATCAGAAGATAAAGTTCGTCTTGAATCAGGCTTTACAGAGTTTATACAAGGAGCTTCGGGGTATATGACAGGAACTTAAGTTCTATGATTCTAACTTACACTGAGACAGAAATAGTCATCAAGACCTTTTATTAAAATCAATGAAACAATAAGTAAATGTAAAAATGTTAAAAGCAGTTTGAGATTACAAAGTTACAAAATATCACAGTTCTTTAAGAGATATATTTATGATAATACACAGTTTTAAATTCACTCTGTGCAGTAGCACTTGGGTGTTGTTAACACCTATGATAAAGGAAGTGATAAAATGGTTATAAGTTTAACCCTCTATAAACTAGATGCTTTAAAGGTAAAGCAGAAAATAGATTCCTTTATACTTACAGCTTTGAAAAGAAATAATACTACAATCTGTCAATAGTTAACAGCCTTCGTAGGAGAGGAGGGGTAGCATCGATGTGGAGATAGGATTGAGGCGATGGAAAGACAACTGGATGGATGTATCGCCTGCCTAATGGTGAATTGTCACACCTTTTATAGAGCATTTATTCGGAAATCCTTCCTCTTGTGCCCAAATTTCGTCTTTCCCCCACGGAAATGTTAGGGTACACATGCCTCATAGGCTAACATATGTGTGTGTATGAGTGACAGATATGTACGCATTTATGGTGTACTTGTTAGATTTGTGGGCAAAAATCCCCATTTTCCACCCTTTACTGCTATTGGCTTAGGTAAAGGTCTCCAGACTTTTACGTAGGTTTTTGTTCTATTATTACTTTTCTGAGTAAGGGTGCTAAAGGTTACCTTCAGCGTCACATAGGAGTCTGACCTGGATGTCTGACCTGGATGTCTGGAGGTGTCTTGCATTTCAGCTATTGCAAATAAATTTATAAGCCTTTACATACTTTTATCAAAAAGACATTTTATACAGACCAACAGATTAATCCTCAGGGCTACACATCTGCTGGGCTGCATGGTCTTCGAGACATCATGGATTCACATGGGTTCGATGGACCTGTGAACTCAAAGCGCTCCAGGGACCAGCCGCCAATCAAAACCTGCAAGAAGTGCAGTAAGCTTCGATGGAAGAGACCAGCTGGCTCTGCAGGTGCTGACTACCCAGAAGATCCCATGGAATTCCACAGCGATGGACTCCAGGAGACTCCTCAGCATCTGACATCAACCACAACAAGGTGCCAGTGCTGTGGCTCCTTCCAGCAGACAAGAGCAAGATGCAGGATGGAATGGGGAAAATGGCTCCCACCAGGCAACCAAAGATGGGGTCTATGGCTACGAGCACAACAGAGCTTTTGCAAGCTGGGGAGAAAGCAACTGGGAATCCTGACAGATCTCCCCCAAAGTCACCAAAGGCCTCCAGAGCTAGGACACCATCCCCTTCAAGGAGCAAAGTTCCAATTCTCAAACGGATGCTAATGTGCCTCAAGAAAACCTGCACTAAGCTTCAGAACAAAGTGAAGTCCCAAATGTCCAAGGACTCTCGTTCCAGAACACCCGACACTAAATTTCCAAAGCCACCCTTTTGGAAGCGCCGAGAATTCCCGGCGGGAGTCCTGTGGGGTCAGCTCCGAAAATTTTCCCAGGCACCCCAAGATGTTAAAGGTGTACCGGGAAAGGAGCGCCATTTGGTTCGCTATGCGGAGCTGAAGGCCACCCGCTGAATAGATTTTTCGCCCCAAGAGGTCCATGCGCCGCGACTCCTTAGATTTTGGCGCAGCGGCCGGCTGCCCGTGCCTCTCCCGGTCGTTCACCGATTGGACCACCAGAGAGTCCGGGGTTGGGTGCACGTAGAGATATTCGTACCCCTTGGGCGGGACGGAATATTTCCTCTCCACCCCTCGCGCCGTGGGGGGGACTGAGGAGGGCGACTGCCAGATGGTAGCATTATTCCGCTGTATCGTGCGGATAAATGGCAGTGCTACTCTCACGGGGGCCTCCGCTCCCACGACATCGGTGACTGGGTCATCGACCTCTTGGACCTCCTCAATGGGCAGGTTAATGGCCTTCGCTACACGTCGGAGAAGGTCCTGGTGTGCTTTCAGGTCAATAGGCGGGGGTTCGGATGGTGATGCCACCGCCTCGTCAGGTGAGGAGGACGAGGAGTGTCCTGGCAGTACCTCGTCCGATGTCTGGTCTGCCCTTGGGCGATCAGCCGCCACTGCCTCCTGCCCTAACGCCGGGCCTTGAGGCGAGGTGGTCTTTCCCGTTGGAGAAGGGGGGGGGGGGGCCTGCTGACTGTGGCCTCCGGCACTGAACGCTCCGTACCCGCCTGCCTCGGTGGAAGGGGAGGCCCTTGTTCGTGTTGGGCCCAGGGAACCCAATATCCCCAGTGTTGGGGTCCATGGTCCCGTCCATGAGACTCTGCCCTGAAGTCCACTGCACTGCCCTCAGGGGAAGCAATGGAGGGCTCACGAGAAGGCCAGGGAGGAGCTGTGGCGATCCCCGAGCGGGCGACCGATGCCGGCGTCAAGTGTCTTGCCGGTGCCGAAGGTCGGTGCCGGTCATCGCGTGACCTAATTGGGGAGCGGGACCTGCGCGTGGCGTGGTACCGGGAGCTCGACCGAGGGCGCCGGGAGCTCGACCGAGGGCGCCGGGAGCTCGACCGGCGGTGCCGGGAGCTCGACCGGCGGTGCCGGGAGGTCGACCTCGAGCACGAGCGGCGGCGGCGCGAGTGGCTCCGGGAGTCTCGGTGCCGAAAGCGATCCTTGGAACCGGACCTCCTGCGGTGCCGGTGACTCGGGGACCGGGACCGTTGCCGGGAGTGCGACCGGTACCGCGATTGAGACCGGTGCCGAGACGGGGAGCGGCGTCGCGATGTTGACCGTCTTCGGGATCGGGACCGGCGCGGCGGCGACCGTCTCCGAGAGTGGGACCGGGATTGAGACCGAATCCTGGAGCGCCAACCGTCTTGCTCGTCCGGGGAAGGAGGCCGCATTATCAGCGGTTTGCCTATTGACTTAAGCGCCCGCACCGGCGGGGCCGGAGGCTCGGAGCTTCCGCGAGCTCGATCAGCTCCCTCGCCGTCGCAAACGCCTCAGGCGTGGACGGGATCCGCAGCTCCTCCTCGGTGGGTACCGGGGAGCTGGGGGGTGCCGGACTCGACGGCCCTTGCGGCGCCGGAGTCGACGGCACGGTGCACTGCCTGTGCACTGCCTCAGCCTGAACCGGTTTTGTCGGAGGCGGCTGGGCTAACGGTCTCTGCGGCTGCTTTGCAGAGGCCGTCTTCGGCACCTTATGCTTCCTTCCTGGGGAGAGGGAGCGGTGCCGGGACTTCGGTGCCGGGTGTCGAGGGGCCTCCGCGGCACCGGAGCGGCTCGGTGCTGCCGGTGTGCTGCTAGCCGAGGAAGGCTTCGGCGCCGGTGGAGTTGGCGCCGGAGGCTGGAGCGAAGCCTCCATCAGCAGCTGTTTGAGGCGAGAGTCCCGCTCCTTCCTCGTTCGGGGTTTGAAGGCCACGCAGATCGGGCACTTGTCAGTCCTGTACGACTCCCCGAGGCAGCGGAGGCAGGAGTCGTGCGGGTCACTCACCGGCATGTGCCGCTGGCAAGCCACGCAGGGCTTGAATCCCGGTGCCCCGGGCATAAGCCCGCACCGGGAGCGGAAGAAGAGGGCTAACCCCTCTAATTCCCTACTATACTACACTATACAACTATATTTACAACTACAACTACTAACTTAACTAACTACTAACAACTATGTACACTAAAGCTATGGAGAACGCTAGGGCTGTAGAGGTAAGAGAGCACTCCACTGTTCCTACTGGCCGTCACGGGCGGTAAGAAGGAACTGAGGAGCAGACGGGCCGGCAGGGGTATATATCCAGCGCCATAGCGGCGCCACTCCAGGGGGCGCCCAGCCGGCCCGCCGGAGTTGCTAGGGTAAAAATGTTCCGGAGAGCCGTGCACGCGCGGCGCGCACACCTAAATGGAATGCATAGGAGCAATCACTCGAAGAAGAACAGAGGAGTCACCACCGAGACCGTGTCTAGACCTGACCTATGGACTCACGCTCTGATTGAAAAAGGGAATAAACATGACTGCCCCGAGGTTACATTAGAGCAAAGAATAGCCCTGATACAGGCACCCCCCTTGGAGGAACTAGATACCATTGGGATAGAGGGACACGTGTGGTTCACAGATGGGAGCTCAATGGTGCTTAAAGGCATAAGGAAAATTAAATATGCAGCAATTAACTTAGAAGAGGCAATACTACAGGGCTATTTGGATCATGGGTCAGCCCAGCATGCTGAACTCCATGCCATATATTGGGTACTACAGCAATATAAGAACAACCCCAGACCTGTGTTTATCTATGCAGATAGTGATTTCTATGTCAAGGGAATACAATACTGGATGCATGACTGGGAAAGAAATGGGTGGAAGGCAGCAGATGAGAAAAGCATTTCGTATGTAGAGGAGTGGAAATGGATTTACCAATGGGTAACACAACATCCTGGCTGTTTAAAGGTCAGGCATGTAAAGGCACATAGCAGACAGAACACTCCAGAGGCTTTTTGGAATAATAAAGTAGATGGTATAGCACGGCAGTATGATATAGCTGCAGTAGCAACTAGAAGTCCGGCGGGAAAGGTAATAGGGGATCCACAGTCAGTTGATGAATTTATTAATGACAATAACTGTTTAAATTCCCCAAACAGAACCCCAGGAAAGATAGAAAAACAGGAACTGGTTAATGTTGCACATCAGTTCATGCATGAGGGAGTGGAAGGGACGCTAAGCAGGCTAAGAGAGGTACCGTATTTTCCGGCGTATAAGACGACTGGGTGTATAAGACGACCCCCTAATTTTCCAGTTAAAAACATAGGTTTTGGCCTCTACTCGCCGTATAAGACTATCCCCCCCTTCTGAGGCAAATAATTTTAATTAAAATGGTTTTGACTTACTGGTACTTAAAATCCTTCAAAATCCTCATCATGTTCATCATCTGACATCATAAGTTCATCAATGACATCTTGTGGTATATTTGTAAGACAGTCATCATATGGATCTAATTCCGAATCAGATGGTGTGGCTTCAGCTTCGGCTTCCCCTTCATCTTGCCACAAGAAGTCGTCCTCTATACCATCCAAAGAATTTGATATGCCACACTTCTTGAAAGACTTGATTACTGTTTCTGCATCAATATCATTCCAGGCTTTTATGACAAAGTTACACAAAACATCCAATTGTGGCGCACGCATGTTTCCTCCTTTTGTGAATGATTTTTCGCCGCTAACCATCCACTCATTCCACTGTTCTCGAATGCGATCTTTAAATGACTTGTTTTGGCACACATCCAGTGGCTGTACCAATGATGTCAATCCTGCAGGAATAACTGCCGCATCTGTGTTTATTCTTGCCAGCCTTTTCTTTGTGCTGGTAGTTAAATGAGCCCTGAACATATCCCACACCAGTAGGCTACGTTCTTGACGTACTCCATACATTATCAAGCCATAGCTTTACCCCTTCTTCATCCATCCAGCCTTTTTCATTCACATGTACAAAAACTCCAACAGGGAACTTGATTTTCGGCATTGTTTTTCTTTTAAAAATAATCATTGGTCTTAGTTTGGCGCCATCAGCTGTACATGCTAGTACCACTGTAAATCTGGACTTCTCATGTCCTGTTGTTTTAATTAACACTGTTTTTGCACCTTTTGGATTAACAGTTTTATTTCCAACCATATCAAAATTCATAGGAGTTTCATCCATATTTCCGATCTGACTTAACGCATAGCCATGTTTCTTGCGCTGTTGTATTACATATCGATGGAAAAGACTTACTTTGCCATCGAGATCTGCAGGTAATTTTTGTGCAATTCTGGTCTTTTGCCTCAGTACCAGACTATGCCTTTCCAAGAACCTAGTACACCAGGATACAGTGGCCTTAAATCCTTTGCTGTGATCTGGGTTAGATTTGGCCCACTGAAGTGCAAACATACGTACAGTCGAACCCATTTATCTCGACCTCGGTTAACTTGCCAACCCTATTAAGTCGACGTTTTACAAGTGGAACCGCCAAACTCCCTCTTTGTCTTATGGGTTTCTCATCCCTTATGTCGATTCCCCGAACCCTAATATTTTGAGCCCGGCTCCCCGCGTCCCCGACCCACCGTGTCCCCATCCGCCCGCTCCCCGGCTCTCCAGCCGCGCGGTTCCCCAGCCGCCCGCTCCCCGCGTCCCCAGCCGCCCGGCTCCCCGCGTCCCCGACCCACCGTGTCCCCAGCCGCCCGGCCCCGCATACCCGGTCCCTGCCCGGCCCCGCCCGGCCCCGCATACCTGGTCCCCGCTTCGCCTGCCGCCCGCCCGCCCGGCTCCGCTTCGCCGGTCCCCGCTTCGCCGCCCGGCTCCGCGCCGTCCGCCCGGCCCCGCATACCCGGTCCCTGCCCGTCCCCGCCCGCCCGCTCGGCCCCGCATACCCGGTCCCCGTTTCGCCGCCCGCCCGTCCGTCCGGCCCCGCTTCGCCGGTCCCCGCTTCGCCGTCCGCCCGGCTCCGCTTCGCCGGTCCCCGCTTCGCCGCCTGCCCGCCCGGCCCCGCATACCCGGTCCCCGTTTCGCCGCCCGCCCGTCCGTCCGGCCCCGCTTCGCCGGACCCCGCTTCGCCTGCCGCCCGCCCGCCCCGCTTACCCGGTCCCGCTTCGCCTGCCGCCCGGCCCGCTTACCGGGTCCCGCTTCTTTGGCTGCCCGGCTCCGGGTCCCCGTCCACGGCCGCCCGGCCCCGCTTCCCCGTCCTGCTTCGCCGGATCCAGCCACGTGCAGGCACCGCGGTAAGGGGGCAGGGAGGGGGTGTTGGAGAGAGGGCAGGGGAGTTCAGGGGTGGGGGGGTGGATAGGGGTTTATCTCGATCATCGGTTATCTCGACGCTTTTTGGCAAACCCCTAGGCCGGCGACATAACAGGGTTCAACTGTATTTTGTTTCGTGTCACTACATAACCATTTTGACGATGCTCATGCACCATGTCTGCTACGTGCTTTTCAAGTTCTGACCAATGTGGGGTGCCTCTTCTTAATGCACACTTACTCCTTGGCATACTCTTTAATGCATCTTCATTTGCTTTCCAGTCTCGGACCATCTTTTCTGTTACTCCATATTGACTTGCAGCAGCACAGTTATTATGTTCCTTGGCAAAGTTTACAACTTTCAGCTTGAAACTGGCTTCAAATTTCCTTCTTCTTGCTGGAGCCATGATGGGGCCGCTGGATGTGCGGTAATACAGTCAGTGATGAGCTGCCAAAATGTTAGGAACCGGTTCCCTATGGGTCACTGAAACAAACATTGTGGCTGGATTTTTAAATGAACTAGGTAATTTTGACCATTAGTAACACTTACAGCTACACAAGCTAACAGATGAGAGTAACCACATTTCATGATTCAAAGCATGGCATGATTTTTTTTTATCACTTGAGAATGTGGGGTTAGGAAGGAATTTCTCATATGCAGAATTGGGGTTGTTGACATTTAATATTGGGTTTTTTTGGAGTGGGGGGAAAGAGGGACAGTCACTTTTCTCTTCAGTATCTGATACTGAACACTATTGGAAGAAATTGAATGCTGAATTGCCTGCGCCAATAGATCTGTTCTAAGTTCCTTTGGTATAACTGTCACTGTTTATTTGCAATACAATACACAGTGCCTGAATTCCCTGCATACCAAATATATCTTATTAAGTAATGTTTATTTTGTTTATACAATAACGATGATTTTGGCATGCAGTTTATTTATAAAATGGTTTTGCTGCAACTGCCTTGATTGCAGTGAAAATAGTTAAAACAGTCTCCTCAGCTTTTATGGCTGAGGACTCAGGCTTTATTGTAACCCGGGATGCTGAGGTTAGCTCTGCTTATCTAAGTGTGCAGACTCCCCGGGCCGACACCGGGACTGGCGCCGCAGCCGCGGGGCCCGGCTCCCCGGGCCGACACCGGGACCGGTGCCGCAGGTAAGCCGTCCCTCCCCCTCCCCCACATGCCCGGAGCCGGCGCCACAGCCGGCTCCCCGGGCCGACACCGGGACCAGCGCCGCAGCCGTGGGGCCGGCTCCCCGGGCCGACACCGGGACTGGCGCCGCAGCCGTGGGCCCAACTCCCCCGGGCTGACACCGGAGCCGGCGCCGCAGGTAAGCCGTCCCGCCCCCTCCCCCACCCCCACACGCCCGGCTTACCTGCCCACTCGTTTTTTCAGGCTTCCCGCGAACATTTGATTTGCGGGAAGCCGGGGAAGGGGAGGAGAAGGAGGGCGGAGCGTTCAGGGGAGCGGTTTCATCTATTAAGCCTGCTCGGATTGGCTGAGTCAGAGAGGCGGGCCATTACAACCTTTGCCAATCCGAGCAGGCTTTGTATGCATTAATAGCATACAGCAGTGAGACCCCTCCCAGGATTGGCTGTTTATACCCGGCGTATAAGACGACCCCCGATTTTTGGGTTTTTTTTTTTAAGTTTAAAAAGTCGTCTTATACGCCAGAAAATACGGTACATATTCTACATCAATCTTACAATACAGCAATAATACAGCAGTACAATAATAATACAGTAGTACAGCAATAATACAGTTGTTTTTACACAGTAACCAAGTTGAAATTAAATGACAGTTTTTCTGGTCCAGCTAGTGGTTTTTAGCTGTTTGTTAAATTAATTGTCCATATATGGTAGATAGAGGTGTATTTGACCAGTCTCTTATTTATAAAGCACTTCATTTTTCTTTTCTTGATGCTTGGGGGTTTCTTCACTGTATACAGATATGAACTGGTGTCTTCAGGGTGTGATATTTTTTGGCATCTTTTATCTGTGGGATGCAACTTAAACAACTTTTGTTAATTAACAATAAAGGTTTTGTTGTTGTTGTTTTTTGTTTTCAATAACCCAAACTTAATACACAGTTTTAACTTACTTTGTTTACAATGTAATAAGAACAATGTAATAGGGACCGAGTCTTTTATAACACAAGCTATACTTTTGCAATTGTTGTATAGACATTCATTTTCATTTGAGGTGCATTACTAATATTTCATAGTAAATATAATGCTTAACAGCTAAAATAAATGCTCACAATCTTCCATAAGAAGGTGTATTGCTTTTCCTTGCTGAACACTTTGTTTCAGCAAAAGAGTTAGTAACATAATTTTAACTAGCTTTTTAGAATTAATTTGCTTGTGATACCAACTTTATTTTTGTTAACTGTTTAGACGCACAAACCTTAACAACCATTGCTTCCCATTAACATAACATAACAAAAGAAAAGCATATAAAATTAAACCAACTATAAAATTAAACCAAAATAAATTTTAAATACAGATACATGCAAATACTTTGAGGGTATTTGAGGGTATACTCAGGGGTGAGCTGCAGACGGTTCGCAACGGTTTGCGCGAACCGTTTGCTAAAATTAGACGCCGGACAGAGAACCCGATGCTAAAGTTCTCTGTCCGGTGTCTAATTTTAGCAAACGGTTGGCGCGAACCGTTGCGAATTCTACCTCCACCTCCTGCCATGAAGCTCCTCCTTGCTTCTCCTCCCCCACGGCTTCCCGCGAATCAGCTGTTTGCGCGGGAAGCCTGGGAGGACTGAGAAGCAAGCAGGCTTCCCCGGCCCAGGAAGACAACGCTGAGGTAGGAAACTGGGGGCGGGGGGGCGTGTGCCCCGGCCGGTCCCTGGCCGCGGCCCGTCCCCGCCTCCCCGGCCGCGACCCTGCCCGGCCCCGCGTCCCCGACTCCCCCCGAACCCCTCCCCGGCCGCACCCCCCCCCCGGCCCTGCCGTGCCCCCACCTACCGTCCCCGGGTCCCCGCCCGACCCTCCCTGGCGGCGTCCCCCCCCCCCCGCGTTCCCAGCCGTGACCCTGCCCAGCCCCCCCCCCCCCCGCCCGCCCCTCACCGGCCTCCCTGGCCGCGTCCCCCCCCGCGTTCCCGGCCGCGACCCTGCCCAGCCACCCGCCCCCGGGTCCCCGCCCGACCCTCCCTGGCCGCATCCCCCCCCCGGGTCCCCGCCCGACCCTCCCTGGCCGCGTCCCCCGCCCCGCGTTCGCGGCCCTGCCCCGCGGCCCCCCCCATCCCGGGTCCCCGCCCGACCCTCCCTGGCCGCGTCTCCCCCACCCCCGCGTTCCCCGGCCGGGACCCTGCCTGCCCCCCCCCCCCCGGGCCCCGCCCGCCCCGCCCGGGCCGCCTCCCCCCCCCCGCCCCCGCGGCCCTGCCCGGCCCCCCCCCCGCCCCGGGTCCCCGCCCGCCCCTCCCGGGCCGCTTCCCCCCCCCCCCCCCCGCGGCCCTGCCCGGCCCGGCCCGTCCCCGGGTCCCCGCCCGACCCTCCCTGGCCGCATCCCCCGCCGCCGCCCTGCCGCCCCCCCCCCCCCCCGGTCCCCGCCCGACCCTCTCTGGCCGTTTCCCCCCCCCGCGTTCCCGGCTGGCACCCTGCCGGGCCTCCGGCCCCCCCCCCGCCGTCCCCGGGTCCCCGCCCGCCCCTCCCTGGCCGCGTTCCCGGCCCCGCGTTCCCGGCCCTGTCCGGCCCCCCCCCCCGTCCCCAGGTCCCCGCCCGACCCTCACCGGCTGCGGCACGGCCCCGCGTCCCCGACCCCCCCACGAACCCCTCCCCGGCCGCCCGGCTCCGGCCGCACGCCCCCCGGCCCTGCCGTGCCCCCACCTACCGGGATGCTTGGCTCTGGACACGGCCCCCCACCTCCAGCCCGGCCTGGCCCCATGGCTCCAGCCGCCCCTGCTGTTTTGCCAGGGGGCCGGGCTCCGGCAGCGCGGGTCTGGGCGTGGCGGCGGCCCCGGCTGCCCAGCTCCAGCTCTGGCCGCAGCCCTCCCTGGCTTCACCCGGCCAGCCACCTGGCTCCGGCCGCTGGGCTCCCGCCGCATCCTCCGGCCGCGCGACTCCTGTCCCGGCCCAGCCACGTCCAGGCAGCGCGGTAAGGGGGCAGGGAGGGGGTGTTGGAGAGAGGGTAGGGGAGTTTGGGGGTGGGGGGGTCAGAGGGCAGGGAACAGGGGGATTGAATGGGGGCAAGGGTCCGGGGGAGCAGTCAGGAAAGAGCAGGGTTGGATGAGGTGGTGGGGGCACTCAGGGACAGAGAGAAGGGGTAGTTGTATGGGGTAGGGGTTCTGGGGGGCCATTGAGAATGAGAGGAGGGGTTGGGTGGGGCGGCAAGGGGCAGTCGGGACAGGGAAGGGGGGGATGGGTCAGGGGTCTCGGAGTGTGTGTGTTAAGGAACATGAGGGGTTGGATGGGGCACGACCCCCCCCCCCGGAGGGGGGGGGAAGGAGGGAACCCGTTGTTAAAATTTTGGAGGGAGGAGGGAACCCGTTGTTAAAAATTTGGCAGCTCATCACTGGGTATACTTTCATGATGCTCTGTTATGTTTGGGAGCCAAAGGTGGAAACCTTTTGAAAATGTGGAAACCTGTTGAAATTGTTTGATTAGCTTTATGCATAAATTGTTATTTTAAAACATTTTGGTTATGACATTCTTATAACTATATTTAAAAGTGCAAACAAGTTTATAAAAAGCCCAAACAAGAAATTAACATTTGTTAATATTATCTTTACCTTAATGTTGAGGTTTTCCCTTACATTTTTTTTTCTTTGAATAACAAATTTAAAAAAACCCACCAAAAACTGTGATTGATAAAAGAGAATTCTTTTTGTTTGCAATTGCATTATTTGTTGAGGCAGAAATATATGTACATATATTTGTAACTGAAACCTTTTTGAACTTTGCACAAAAATTGGTGCTAATACTACTATGATTACACCCCAACCATGATTTTAAAATAGTGTTGTACTGCATCTTATATATATATTTTTAAAGGGTATAAAATTGACTTTTGTTGCAACAAAATAAAAATAATTTTTAAAAAATAGTCACGTGACACACACAACATAGACACAAGACACACACATGACATACAGGACAAACTTACAATTAAAAACAAATGGCGCCAAAATTCTATTCATAACTATACAAAATAAAAAGGGTTAAACATTTGAATAAACAAGTTATTACCTTATTTAAAACTTGTAGCATAAATTTGTTAAAAATATATTAATATTTGCCAAATGTATTGTATTAATTTGGTAACCAGGAATTTTGCATTACTTTATATTTAACATTATTTTAAAACTCTGCTATATGGAAATGAGGAAAAGCCCATGTTTCAAATATTAGTTAGTGCTTAGGATTATAAGCAGAGAATGCATTTCTGTTGCTTGGCAACCATATCTTCAAGAAAGTTAGGAATAATTCCAGCTGTTGCATTCCTGAAGGGTTAAAATAATTAATTTACTGGGTTTAAAGTTTTTACCTTGTTTTCTTTTTGTTTCTTGTTTTGTTCTGTTTTCAATTGCTTTATTTTTTGGAGATTTTTGTAAAAACTATAACTTTTAACTTTTAAAATAAAGAGAGAGCGCAGAAGTGAGCAGAGATGGAGGGGAGGAATGTGGGGGTGAAGAGCAACCTAGGAAGGTAGCGAGACCTGAGCCAAGAGAGATTAACTCCATCAAGGTATTTGAAAGTACAGGCAGCAGCAGCAAGTTTAGCAAACTGAGAAAACATATAAAGGACAAAACTTAACTGGTATGTAAAAATATTTGAGAAAGAAGGTTCTATTTTCAGATATGAGCGCAGAGTGTGGTTCCATGGGTCAAAGCAATTGGGAACCTGCACAGTTGGGAATTGCGCCCCTGGTTTTTATTCCAGCTTTGAGGGGAGATTGGGGGTAGTTACCTGCTCTTGTAAAACCTGAATTTGTTCCCCCAGTGTCTGTTGCTTTTGTGTGCCTGCCAAATGGATAGTGGGAGTGCCCTTTTTTGCTGCAGTTAACTGTTTTTGGGCAGCTTCATGTGTTAATGCATCAATTCTAGGTGTTAACCCGCTTAACTTCAGTTTTTTACTTTGAAATTCTTTTTTATTCACTCGCCTGCGATCGAGTCGCAGCTCCTGTCTCCTCATGTGCTCTGGGAACTGTTCCATTTTTTCCTTCCTTTGCTTTACCAATTCAGTGAGAGTCTTGTTTGCTACTCTTTCCTTCTGTGCACTTACTTGTCCCGTTCTGACAGGCACCAGTCTAGGTTCCGGTTTAAGTTTAACTGGAACCTGGCTTTTATCATACGGTGATGGTTGCAATGCAGTGGACCCCATTTCATCTTTTAATTTTACTAGGGCCCCCTTTTTCCACTTCTGTCCCCATTCTTCAGGCACAGGGTAGCTACCTGAAGCCTGCTATTTACCACCAATATTTATAACAGGGGACGGCACATGTATTTTTTGTAGGTTCCTTACAGCTGTTTCCAGTGTTTCACTCTGTTCCTGTACTGGTTCTCTGGGCTGCTTGCCACCCTGCAAGGGGGGTGGGAGCATTCCAGGGCTGTGTAGCTTCTTTTGATTCTTTTAACTCTTTCTTTGTTACTGTTACTTGCTTGGCCAGCATGCTGTGTAAGCCATCTCACTGCATAGACATGAGTTGCAAAATTCTTGCTTTTTTACTTTTATTACTATTTCTCAGAGCCTCGGTTTCTACCATCACTCTACATATGGCAGTCCATGTTTCCCCACTCTTCAATTCATATGGACCCCCCTTACTGGCACTCCAGCGGGTCCAAGAGTTATCAAACTCTGTGGGGATCATAAGGGAGGGGATCAGGGGGTTCCCTAGCTCGAGGTTTGCTGCCATGTTGGATTGCGATTCTTACCATGGCAGGTTCGCTTACTCACCAGATCAGCGGTCGGGGTCACCGCTGGGGCAGAGTGGTACCGGTGTGGTGCTCTGCTCTCTCCAATGTTGATATCACTCGGCTGCGTGCGTGTGTTCCCTCTGTGTGCTGCCCCAGCTCTGCAGATAGCTGACACAGCCGACCCGACGAGAACCTACAATAACCACAGAGTCTAGTAAGATGCAAAGCCACGTCGGCTAGGTTTATTGCGACCTCGGACACGATTGCAGTTCCCTGTAGGTTTCTTAGCCTAATTCAGGGCATACTACGAGAAAGTGCCTCTTGGCAGTGGACCCGGCTCAGTCAGTGGCGGGACTTTCCACTGCCCCCTCGGCCGGACAAAGACACCGCCCCAGGAATGCATTCTTACACACAGATTACACATCACACCTGACGTATTGAGGTGCAACCCTTCTACGTAGCAAGGTTCAACCTCTCTACGTATTACGGTGCCGCCTTCTACCTTGTACATGTTGGTTCGATCAAAACAACTCTATCCATCATTTTACCCTTTTGCCCCTGTCATTGGGATGGGTTGGCCTGTCCTTTTGTTATCTGTGGAATGTTTCAGTAGAGTGTGTTCTAGTGCTGTGTTTATACTTCGGTATGCTAGGTGAATATATGTTTTTGTCAGCCTTTCTTCTGCCAGCTTCTGTGAACTGAGCCAGCCTTCAGCTCACCGCCTCACTTTGCTTTTTAGCTAAGTCTTGTTCATTACTTCAGTTCAGGCCTCAGGCCGGGCCTTTATCAGGGCCTGCACTTTGAGTACAACAGAGTGCTTGTCTGCTGGGGTTGGGGTGCCCATTTTTCCGGGGCCCCCCAATTGGCCAGGGCCCCAGGCATGGGTCCCATGAGCCCATTGGCTAATCCACAATTAGTCACACCTAGTTTTGTGAGAGAGCCCCATGCTGGCTTCCTTCAGGAAACCCAACTGAAACCTTCTTGGTCTCTTGCAATCCGTGGTGTCTCAGGGACCCGTATGGCCAGCGTCCCCCTTTCCCTTGTTTGAAAGGACGTTCAGCAAGGTCTTTTGGCACATTTGGCTTTCTGTAGGAGTCAGGAGTTCTGCGTTGTCTGCCACTGCGTGATACGGAGGAAGTCACTTCCCCTTTGTGTGCCTTGGTTGTACTGTCTGTAGAACAGGGATGAGAAGACTGACCTACCTCACAGGGGTGTTGTAAGGTCTAATTAACCAATGTCTGCTAAGTGCTTTGAAATCCTTCCATGAAAGCTGCTCTAAAAGGGCAAAGTCCTGTATTATTAATTCTTATTTATTGATCCCTGTTTTATTTCATTGTACACCTGTAATCTGATGGGGAAATCCTTCCAGAAGCTAAGGACCAAATTCAGACCCCACTGAAGACCATGGGAGTTACTGCCACTTACACTGAGGCTAAATACAACCCTAAATAAGAAGGGATTTGAGCATTTAAATCTACCGCCATATCAAGGAGACATTTAAAAAACCAAAACACTGGCTACTACTTTGGGACCCTTTGCTACCAGTGCAGCCTGCTCTGTCCCTGGTTGGGAGAGGTCTAGTCTGGCAATCTGAGCGCAGGATTGGGAGCCGGGAATGCCTGGGATCTGATCCCAGCTCACTCACTGGCTCTGTGTGTCCCTGGGAGAGCCATTTTCACCGCTCTGTGCCTCAGTTTCCCCATCTGTACAGCAGGAATCGCAGTGACATCAGTCCAAGGGGCAGATGTAATGACTGATGATTTGTTTGTAAAGCAGAAGAGGAAAAGCAGATTGTGCTTTTGCCCTGGCACAGGTGGGCACAGTCCCCCAGGCTGGCAGGCATCGCCATTAGCCACGGCACAGCTTTTAGGCTGGCTGGCTCAGACATCCATTGGGCTCTTTTACAGTCTAGGCCAGAGGTGGGCAAACTACGGGCGTGGGACCGTCCTGGCTGGGGAGACTAGCCCCCAGCCCCTGCAGCCTCAGCTCGCCGTGCCACCAGCACTATGGATGCCGGGGCGGCGAGCTCCTGCCGGGCAGCGCGGTGGTGTGGCTGGCTCTGGCCGGGAGGCGCAGTTGCTGGTCCTGGTGCTCTGAGCGGTGTGGTAAGAGGACAGGGAGCGAGGGGGTTGGATAACGGGCAGGGGGTCCCGGGGGCAGTCATGGGACAGGGAGCAGGGGGTGGTTGGATAGGTGTGGGGGTATGGATGGGGTCGGGGCTGTCAGGGGACAGGGAGCAGGGGTGGTTGGATAGGTGTGGGGGTATGGATGGGGTCGGGGCTGTCAGGGGACAGGGAGCAGGGGGGGTTGGATAGGGGGTGGGGTCCCAAGGGGCCAGTTAGGGGTGGGGGATCCCGGGACGGGGTGGTCAGGGACAAAGAGCGGGAGGGGTTGGATGGGTGACAGGGCAGAGAGGAGTCCCCAGCTGCTCCAGCTCCCAGAGACTCGGACCACTTGGCGAAGCGAGCGGGAGTCAGGGGAGGCTCAATGGCAGGCCTGGGTCTGGATTTCTGGCTGCCACGCGCTGCAGATAGCTGGGCTCCCGCACGACGTGTCCCCCACCACCTCCCTGGGCTCTCGGGCCCCTGCCAGGCCTGGGGCAGCTTTGGTGGTAGGGTGCTGCCTCGGGCACCTGCCCCAGCCCCACCATTATTCAAATGCAGAGGCTGGACCATGCTGGGCAGGAGGCAGCATTGGTTCCTGGTGGACGAGCATCCTGACCAGTGAGTGCTTCTTGCTCCAGGTCACCCCCCCTCAGCCTGGGACCCGCGGAGCAACTGGTGTCCCTTCACCCCATCCCCCCACCAACGCCCCTGGGGGAGACCCAACACCTTCTGCCCCATGGCCCCCACCAGCACCCACCCATGGGAGAGGCCCATGTGTCCCTTGCTCCATCTCCCCCCCTCCAGCGCTCCTGATCCAGTTTGGTCAAGCTGCAGCCAGGTGTGGCCCGGCTCGGTTTGGAGAACAGGAGCAGATTGACAGCAGGGGGTGGCTCTGGGCTGGGAGGCCCGAGAGTTGTCTGGCTCCAGATTCGGGGCGGGGAGGACTCTGGTTCAGGAGGAGCCCTGTTCTGGGAGGCGGTGGGGAGGTTCAGGTCGAGAGGGATCGGTTCATAGAGGGGTCTGGTCCAGTTTGGGCTGGAAGGGGGGAGAGTCTGGTCCAGTTTGGGGGCTTTGGTCTGCAGAGGGATGCGGGTCTGGTCCAGTTTGGGGGCTTTGGTCTGCAGAGGGATGCGGGTCTGGTCCAGTTTGGGGGGTTCAGTCTGGGGAAGGATGCAGGTCTGGTCCAGTTTAGCCTGGGGAGGGTCGTGGGTCTGGTTCGATTTGGAGGGTTGGCCCGGTCTTTTGGGGGCACAGCTGGTCCTGATCCTAGTCTCTGTGCCTCTCTGCCTGGAGGGAAGGAGGGACTGGCAAGACTAGTATGAATAATGATGCTGTAAATAAAATGTATTAAAAATATGAAATTTTTTTATTGTTAAACTGTTTTAAACTGTTGTTTAAATCAGCCTTAATTTCATACAATGATGTAATTCAAGCCCTGGTAGTTCATGAAGGACGAGCTGGTGAGCGGGTCCCTGTTAGTGGGAGCAGCGCGCTGCTGGTGGTTTGTCCAGCTTTGGCTTTTGTTCACTCCTTGTACCCTCTGTGTTTTATTCTGTATTTTTTTCTTTTAGAATTTATTCTATGTGCACTTGTGTGTATTGTTTTGCCCATGGGCTGCCAGTGCTGGTACCCTAACGGCAGCCACCTCCATCTGCAACGTAACCTTGTAAATACTGTAAATAAAACCCGTGCAGCTGCGTGCTGTGTCAAAGACCACTCCTGTGTCGGTCTCCTGTCTTCTACAATCGTTCCCCATGGGGGCCTGTGGTGGGGCAACAGCTCACTGGCACGGCGCCTCCTGCTGGTTGTCCTGTGAATTAGCTCTTCCAGCCCCTGGAGCACCCTCTGCAGGCCGGTGTCTCACCTGCCACTGGCCCCCGTGTCCCTCCCGGACCCCGGTGCCCTTTACATCAGGGTTCTGCCTCAGCAGCAACCCACAGTCTGGGTCTCCCCACCCAGGGAACCCCCAACCCTCTATCCCCACCTCACCTCAGTGACTACTGCCAGTCCCCATGTAGCCCCCGCTCCCTGCAGTCTGGAAACCATCAGCAGCAGCAGGGGGGTTGGACCAGCCGCCTCCGCCTGTCTCTGGGCTGCTCCTCTGCAGCCCCGGTACCCTTTGTGGGCCCTTAACTCAGCCTGCAGCCTGGGGCTTTGCCAGGCTGGAGCTCCCCAGCTCCCTCTGCCCTTCCCCAGCCCTGCTCCACCTCAGGCGCCCTGCTCAGCTCCCAGGCAGCCAGGCCCTTCGCTCTCTGAGAAGCTAGAGAGAGTGTCTCTAGCCCTGGCCCTCAGCCCTCTTGTAGGGCCGGCTGTGGTCTGACTGGGGCGTGGCCCCACCTCCGGCGGCTTCCCCAAGCAGCCTGGCCTTTTTCCAGACACAGCTCTCTCCCAGGGCTGCTTCGACCCCTTCAGGGCCGGAGCGGGGTGACCACACGCCCCACCACTATCTATGGAGCCAGGCCCACAAGAAGTTAATGTGTCCCTGGCCAGGTGTGCCTCTGATACTGCCGTCTGCGGTGGGAGAAGGTCACGGCTCCCAGGCGGTTACACTGAGGGAGCGGCAGTGTGAGCTGATGCTCTGAGCACACAAGTGGGAGTGCGCTGGTCTAGTCTGCTGCTGTGTGACCTGGGGGCCGGCCAGTCCCCTGCTCTGTGCCTCCCTTTCCTTGGTAACATGGCAAGAATCACCGGCTGCCTGGAGGATTAACCCGCCTCTCAGCAAAGCGCTTTGAGAATGTAAAACCAAAAACCCTGTGAAGGGCTCTTATTCAGAGTCTCCTTGGGAGGCTCCAACCTGCCCCTCGGGCATAGGAGCTGAGTATTACTTCTCCCTGGGGGTGCGCCACCCCTGCTTTGCCCTGAGATCCGGCCCCCACTCCTCCCCGAGGCCCCACCCTTTCTGCCGCTTCCCACCCCTGCTCCGCCCTCACTCCACCTCCCACCCCCACTTTACCCCCTCCCCGAGGCTGCTGCTTGCTGCTCTCCGCCCTTCCACCAAGCCCCTCCCCGAGCCACCAAACAGCTGTTGAGCAACCCCCCCCCCAGTAGGTACTTGGTCCTGCTAGTGAAGGCAGGGGCTGGACTCAATGACCTTTCAAGGTCCCTTCCAGTTCTAGGAGATTGGGATATCTCCAAATATTACCTAATGTGAAATTGCAGAACTACTAACTGTAGTCTGTAACCTATCATTTAAATCAGCTTCTGTACCAGATGACTGGAGGATAGCTAATGTAGCACCAATTTTTAAAAAGGGCTCCAGAGGTGATCCTGGCAATTACAGGCCAGTAAGCCTGACTTCAGTACCGGGCAAACTGGTTGAAACTATAGTAAAGAACAAAATGGACAGACACATAAATGAACATAATTTGTTGGGAAAGAGTCAACTTTTTTTTTTTTTTGTAAAGGAAAATCATGCCTCACCAGAATTCTTTGAGACATGTGGACAAGGGGGATCCATGAGATACAGTGCACTTAGATTTTCAGAAAGCCTTTGACAAGGTCCCTCACCAAAGGCTCTATAAGCAAAGTAAGCTGTCCTGGGATAAAAGAGAAGGTCCTTTCATGGATCGGTAACTGGTTAAAAGATAGGGAACAAAGGGTAGGAATAAATGGTCAGTTTTCAGAATGGAGAAAGGTAAATAGTCGTGTCCCCCAGGGGTCTGTACTGGGACCAGTCCTACTCAACATATTCATCAGTGAGCTGGAAAAGGGATAAACAGTGAGGTGGCAAAATTTGCAGATGATATGAAACTACTCAAGATTGTTGAGTCCCAGACAGACTGTGAAGAGCTACAAAAGGATCTCTCAAAACTGGGTGACTGGGCAAGAAAATGGCAGATGAAATTCAGTGTTGATAAATGCAAAGTGATGCACATTGGAAAACATAATCCCAACTAGACATAGAAAATGATGGGTCTAAATTAGCTGTTACCACTCAAGAAAGATCTTGGAGTCACTGTAGATAGCAAAGAATCCTGTGGCACCTTATAGACTAACAGACGTTTTGCAGCATGAGCTTTCGTGGGTGAATACCCACTTCTTCAGATGCAAGTGCACTTGCATCTGAAGAAGTGGGTATTCACCCACGAAAGCTCATGCTGCAAAACGTCTGTTAGTCTATAAGGTGCCACAGGATTCTTTGCTGCTTTTACAGATCCAGACTAACACAGCTATCCCTCTGATACTTGTCACTGTAGATAGTTCTCTGAAAACATCCACTCAATGTGCAGCAGCAGTCAAAAGAGCAAACAGAATGTTGGGCATCATTAAGAAAGGGATAATAATAAAACAGAAAATATCATATGGCCTCTATATAAATCAGTGGTATGCCCACAGCTTGAATACTGCGTGCAGATGTGGTCGCCTCATCTCAAAAAAGATATAGTGGACTTGGATAAGGTTCTGAAAAGGGCAAGAAAAATGATTAGCGGTTAGGAATGGCTTCCATATGAGGAGAGATTAATAAAACTGGGACTTTTCAGTTTGGAAAAGAGACGACTAAGGGGGGATATGAGAGAGGTCTATACATCATGACTGGTGTGAAGAAAATAAATAAGGAAGTGTTATTTGCTCCTCATAACACAAGAACTAGGGGTCACCAAATGAAATGAATAGGCAGCAGGTTTAAAACAAAAGGAAGTATTGTTTCAACAATGCACAGTCAACCTGTGGAACTCCTTGCCAGAGGATGTTGTGAAGGCCAAGACTATAACAGGGTTCAAAAAAAGAACTAGGTAAGTTCATGGAGGGTAGGTCCATCAGTGGCTATTAACCAGGCTGGGCAGGGATGGTGTCCCTAGCCTCTGTTTGCCAGAAGCCGGGAATGGGTGACAAGGGATGGATCACTTGATGATTCCCTGTTCTGTTCATTCCCTCTGGGGCACCTGGCACTGGCCCCTGTCTGAGGACAGGACACTGGGCTGGATGGACCTTTGGTCTGACCCAGTGTGGCCATTATGAGTTGCTGGGTTAGGGGAAGTTTGCAGTTGTGTAGCAACTGGGGATTCAGATGCCGCCGCCACCAGAGCAGGAGTGGGGCTCAGCAGAGGTTTCATGAGTAGATGCTGTGGCCAAGAGGGCCTGCACGTGTTGGTTCAGGGACCGCAGCTGCCTTGCTGACTCCACTAAGGAGCTCCACAGACTCCGTGGAGCATTGGCTATGCCATAGCCACCTGCAGTTCTGCCCTGGTGAGCACCAGTTGTGGCGAGCAGGGCAGAGAGGAAGCTGAGTGCCAGCTCCCCAGGGTGAGGAGAGTCACTAAGGGCAGCGTGGACCAGTGCCCTGACACCTGAACTCACAGACCAAGGGGCTGCAGAAGGGCCTGTCCAGGAACTCTGAGGATCAGGAGGAGCGGATCAGGGCCCGGAGCCTCTGCATCGCAGCCTAGCTGGAGGCCCAGCACCCTTTGCCATGGACCCTAGCAAGTTTGTAGGGGCAGGAAGTGAAGAGGGAGCAGGAGCCAGGCAGCTCTCTCTGCTCCCGCTGCTCCGCTTCACTGCACATGCGCGCACACAGGCCATGCTGGGACGCGGTGCCTTAGAGAGCTGGGCTCCTGAAGAGAAAGCGGGATGTTGCTGGCGAGGCCGAGAGAAGGGGCGCGTTGAGGAGCAGGGAGATGTCAGGGAGTGGAGCAAGAGGAGGGGCTAGGTGATGGGAGCAGGGACTGGGTGGGGAGAAGAGAATGAGGAGAGAGGGTGAGAGCTAACTGGGACTTGGTTGGGCCACTGGCTGGGGTCAGGCTCTGGGGAGGCCAGAAGGAAGGGGCTGGAGCCTGCTGGAGAGGACAGACCTGAACCTCGCCTGGGGACTCTGAATCCAGGCTGACCCTCACTACAAACCACGTGGGGAGCAGAGTAAAGACACAGCACAGGGCTTCTGGATAGACTTAAAAATAGCAGGTGGCCCAGCCCCGACACCAGAAAAAATGAGGAGGCTGGAAGTAGGCTGGAGAGGGGTTGGTTCTGAGCAGCGATGCTGGGGGGGCAGCGGGCAGGGCAGCGACGTGGAACCTGGTCCCATAGGCCAGGGCAGGGCAGGGAGCCGCAGCGGGGGCAGGCTAGGGGCAAGGAGCCTGGGGCTGTGCAGGGAGGTCCAGGGGCAGGGGTGGGTGAAGGGCAGGGCAGTGGCAAGGACCCTGGACCCATAGAGCCGGGTGGGCACCGGGCGGGGGTGGGGGGCGCAGGCCCCCGGCGCTGCAGGGGGCCGGGTGGGCACCGGGCGGGGGTGGGGGGCGCAGGCCCCCGGAGCTGCAGGGGGCCGGGGGGGCACCGGGCGGGGGTGGGGGGCGCAGGCCCCCGGAGCTGCAGGGGGCCGGGGGGGCACCGGGCGGGGGTGGGGGGTGCAGGCCCCCGGCGCTGCAGGGGCCCGGAGGGATTTGCAGGGCGCACGGGGCAGAGGCCCGCGGAGGCCGGACCCAGGCGGCTACAGGGAGGCTGGGGGCGGGTTGCCAGGGGGCGGGGCCGGAGCGCGCGGGTTGGCAGGGAGGCTGGGGGTGGGTTCGCAGGGGGCGGGGCCCGAGCGCTCAGGTTCGCTGGGGGCGGGGGCAGCGCGCGGTTGGGCAGGGGGCGTGGTCCGAGCGCGCGGGTTGGCAGGGAGGCTGGGGGCGCGTTCGCAGGGGGCGGGGTCCGCGAGCGCAGGTTCGCAGGGGGCGGGGTCCGCGAGCGCAGGTTCGCAGGGGGCGGGGGCAGCGCGCGGGTTGGCAGGGGGCGGGCCCCGGCTCTCTCCCCGCCCGAGCTCGCGCTCCGCCCCCGACGCCTCGCGCCGCGTTGCTTAGCGACGCTGGGGCCGGACCGGCCGGGCTGGGGGCGGCATGAGCCGGGCGGCGCTGGCCGAGGGGGAGCCCGAGGGGCCGGGGGAGCCGCGGGCGCGGCGGCCGTCGCTGAACTCGGAGGAGCAGGAGGAGCGGATCGCGGCCCGGCGCCTCCGCATCGCGGCCCGGCTGGAGGCCAAGCGCCGGTGAGAGCGGGGGGGCCGGGACCCCGAACCGGGCCGAACCCCGAACCGCCCCCCCCCGAACCGGGCCCGGGCCGAACCGCCCCCCCCGAACCGGGCCGAACCCCCCGAACCGGGCCGAACCCCGAACCGCCCCCCGCCGGCCCGGGCCGAACCGCCCCCCCCCCGAACCGGGCCGAACCCCGAACCGCCCCCCGCCGGCCCGGGCCGAACCGCCCCCCCCCGACCCGGGCCCGGGCCGAACCCCGAACCGCCCCCCCCGAACCGGGCCCGGGCCGAACCCCGAACCGCCCCCCCCGAACCGGGCCCTGGCCGAACTCCGAACCGCCCCCCCCCAAAGCGGGCCCAGGCCGAACTCCGAACCGCCCCCCCCCCTCCGAACCGGGCCCAACTGGGCCCACTGGGACTGACCAGGCAGGAGCCTCCTCTCTGGACGGAGACTGACGTGCTCCGCCAGGGCAGTGACCCCGTATTCAGTGCCAAGCTCTCATGCCATGATGGGGGGACCCCGTTATCTCCCGTCAGAGGCCGAGAGTATCTGGGTCCCTCTTCCGTCCCAGCCCTGAGCTGGTTCGCCCCTGTGGGATCTGACAGGGTCACAGAACCAGGTGGGGTGGCCCCATGGAGACCTTTCAGAGAGGGAAGATGACGTGTTACTGAAGTGATTCTCCTCCCCACGTCCCCACGCAGGGAGGCCCTCGGAGAAGATCCCGATGCGAAGAAGGCTGAGGCAGAAGAGCTGAGCAGGAGCCACAAGCAGATAGAAGAAAGCAGACAGGTTAGAACTAAGCTGTGGCAATATAGATCAACGCAGGCACGTTGATTAGGGCCAGTGACTCACATGTTTGGCTCTGTTCTCCTATTCGGGTAGCCTTTGATGTCACAGCCCAGAGTAAACCAATGGACCTGTGTGTTTTGACAGGGCAAGAACTAATGTTTGAAAAACATGTCCATATGCCAGGGAGATCTACAACCATAAGCTCATGAAAAATGTTGCTTCTGAAGCACCCAGCTTCTTCTACCTCTTCACCTTTAGGAGTTCCTGAAAACAGCCTCCTGCTTTCAACTCTGCAGCTAAAGCCAGGCAAATACACAATATACTGAGCTTCCAAGTACAAAACATGTTGTGTGATACTCTCATCGCACTAAGGGTGTAGCGAAGCTAGAACCCACTGTGAAGAACTGGTCCTCATGGTGGTAACGATGATTCTTCGAGTTGATTGCCTGCAGAGAGCTGCCCTGCAGGTGATGCACATGCCTCGGGCACATTTGGTTCCTTCCTGTATATCGAGACTCTGTTGTGAGGCTCTGACGCAGTGAGGAAGGAGGGTGGGGCATGTGGGTCCATGCAGGGAGTCATCTCGAAGACCCACAGTCACCAGGGGAAATGAATCTTTTTTTCTTCTTCAGTGGATGCAGCAGGTGCACAGACTACTTGTATTTAAGTACCTAAATATGGATGTAGGAGGCAGACTTTAGACACCCTGGCTTGAAAAATGCTAGCCAGGTAGTCCTCCATTGCAATGAGTTTGGGCCTCTTTGCCTATGTGGGTTGCTCTGTCATTTTGCTGTGTTCACAGAGGCTAGCTAAGCTGCTCAATGACGGCACGCAGCTAGTGACAAATATCCAGGTGGCTGCAGACGCAAGGGAGACCCAGAGGAGGGCTGAGGAGGACGAACTCAAGCGACAGAGGTAAAAGATCCCACAGCTCTGCTGTGTCACTGGAAGGAAGATCTTTGCTCCTGTGCTAGGCCCTGCGCATCCCCTGAAAGCGCCAGCTTCGGAGCAGGGCCACCCACATGCCCATCAACTGGGGGCCTCTTTGCAACTCACTGGCAGGCGAGAACTGGGCTTAATTTACACAAACGAGCAAATGGCAGCCACCCTCATCTGTAATAAGCAGAGGTAGCATGGGGAAGCTGCAGGTCCCAGCATGCAATGCGGCCTGCCTGATTGGATCTGGATAGAGCATTGCATGCTGGTGTGTATAGCTTCCCCAGCCTGCACTCAGGCATGGAAGGTGATGGTGATTCCTTGTGAGAACTGTGTGGCCTGCAGGTTCTCATTTAGCCACCACCCCTGGTATAGAGGAACCAGCACTGGCCTCTCCTCTTTGGGATTGCAGTAGAGAAGCCTGGTTGTTCAGACCCATCTCTCTGCTGTGGGACTTACCAGTTGTCATGGGCAAACAAGTCCAGTGTTGCTGAATGGACCTGTGCCTCCTAAGAGCCCCCAGTCATTTTCATGGCACTCCTCAGGAACGTGCTGGTACCAGAGAGCCAGAGGATCGATACGAAATTGGGAGCCTTTCACTTGTGGGTCACTTTGGGAGGGGACCGTGTGCAGTGGTTTAGTCCTGGGCTAGTTCACTACGTGACCTGTGTCCATCTCTCGACTGGCAGCCTTGCTGGAAGTCTCATTAGGAAAGACAAAACCCCTCAGTCCCTGGCAATGGCCCACTTGCAGGGCGCGTGTGTGAGGGAAGTGTGTGCTGCTGCTGTGTGTACTGTACCTGCTCCATGGATGAATGGAGGTGTTGGGTCCCTAGTGCTGCAGATCCAGCACCTTCTGCTAATGCCAACCTTACTGGATCGGTGACTGCTGCTGGAGCTAGGCTTCCTTGGCCAAGCCTGCTGTCAGCAGTGGTGATGGTGCAGAGTGTCTGCGACGATGGCCTCCTGACAGACCCAGCTAGCCAGACGAGCGTTTCCACAGTCAGTTTGTTCTGACCAATTTCTGCTTCTGTAATGTGCTCCCTTTGGATCCAGTGCATTCCCAGGGCTCTTGTACAGAGACCAGTCCTGCAGCCATGTTTTTAGTGTCCTCTACATACTGGCTGCAGAGTCGTCTTTGTTAGTGCATGGAGCCTTTTCAGATCAGGAGACGGAGCCTATCGTTAGGGCTACAGAAAAGCTTGTTGCCCCACTAAGATCTTTTCTACCCTTTGGTTTGAAACTGATTTAGTCCCTAGAACTGGTTGTCCAGGAAGACACTAACATGGCTGGAAATCTCAACGTGGACGGGGCCAAGGGCAGCCGCCAAACCCTCCGCCAGCCCCAATTGCATTATCTCCTTGTGCTGGCTGCTCTCTGCAGGATCGAGAAACTGGAGAATGAATCCAAGACTAATCAGGACAAGTTTGAAGAGATCACCTCAAAATGGGGCTCGGCCAAAGAGAAAACCATCCCGCAGGACCTGTGGGACGTGCTCAACCAGCAGCAGCAGCAGTGTGCTCTGCTCATCGAAGAGAAGAACAAGCTCATCAGCGAACTGCAGCAGGTAGGTTGCCAGAGCCAGGAGTGCGGGGTGTGTGTGTGGAGACAGCTGTGGGGCACCGAGGGACTTGCTGGAGCATGTTAATGTTGGAGAGACACTGTCCAAGAGTAAGTGACCCAGAACTGACTGTCTCTTCTCTTTGGCCAGCGTACTGCGCTACCCTACAATAACAAATCCATATACATAGGCTCAGCATGCACTCATGTCCTGGCAGTAACAGATCAGGACCCAAAAAACCTGTTCCATACTTTTCCCACCCAGATCCAACAACCCTCCAATTTCACACCAAGGGTTCTTCCCAGCAATTTGCTTCCCTCTCCTTCAGCTCCTCGATTACCCCGACTCCTCCAAGCCTTTGCACTGCTTCGAGGGGTGCGGGAAAGACGTGTCTGTATTGTAGTTTAAATTAATTACTCAGAGTTCTGTATTAATATGCCTAGTAAGGAATCTATTTGTCAAAAAACGTTTCCTGAATCTTTTTTGTTGTCTGTGTTGTTACAGACGTACTTGCTGACAGGTATTATGAAATAACTGACCAAAAATAATTGAAACTGGTGTGATTATACAGTATTGTGTAATTTTGACAAATAAACTATGCAGAATTTTAAAATATTGTGTGCATTGTGACGGGTTTGGTCACAGAGACCCCCTTGGGACTGTCACCTGATGTGCTGAATTTACCTCTGAGCCCATTTTCCCAGCCAGTTGGGACTCCAGAACCCTGCCTTGTTGAGCCAAACACACTAGCCTGCTGTAACACATCCCCAGGTCTGGTCCCCGTCCCCAAAGCTGCAGACTTTAACCAAAAACTGCTCAGCAGGTCACCTATCTCCAGCACCCAGACACCCAGTTCCCAGTGGGATCCAAACCCCAAATAAATCCGTTTTACTCTGTATAAAGCTTATTCAGGGTAAACTCAAAAATTGTCCGTCCTCTATAACACTGATAGCGAGAGATGCACAGCTGTTTGCCCCGCCCCCAGGTATTAATCACTTGCTCTGGGTTTATCAATAAACAAAAGTGATGTTATTAAGTATAAAAAGTAGGATTTAAGTGGTTTCAAGACAGAACAAAGTAAGTTACCAAGCAAAATAAAACCAAACACTCAAGTCTAAGCCTAATGCATTAAGAAACCGATTACAGGTAAATCTCACCCTCAGAGATGGTCCAATAAGCTTCTTTCACAGACTAGACTCCTTCCTAGTCTGGGCCCAATCCTTTCCCCTGGTAGAGTTCGTGTTAGTTCCAGCAGGCATCTTAGGTGAAAAGCAGGGGTGTTCTCATGACTGGGCCCCCCTTTGTTCTGTTCCACCCCTTTATATCCTCCGCGCAAGGCAGGAATCTTTTGTCTCTCTGGGTCCCCACCCTTCCTTTTAAATGGAAAAGCACCAGGGTTAAGATGGATTCCAGTATCATGTGACATGATCACGTCACTGTAAGACTTCATCCTTCATTACCCGGGCTGGCACACACCCATACAGGAAGGCTTGCAGGTAAATAAACCATTTGCAATCAATTGTCCTAGTCAATGGGAGCCCTCAAGATTCTAAACCACCATTAATGGCCCACACTTCGCATAATGACAATAGGACCTCAGAGTTATACTTCATATTTCTAGCTTCAGATACAAGGATGATACATGCATACAAATAGGAGGAATATATTCAGTAGGTTATAACCTTTGTTATGATACCTTTCAAGAGACCTTTTGCAAAAAGCATATTCCAATTACATCATATTCAAATTCATAAAGCATGTAGAGTGCAATGTCACATGCAGAATTTTTAATTTGTTGTTGCAGAATTTTTATTTTTTTGGCACAGAATTCCCCCCGGAGTAATCTCCCTGCCAATGCGTGATTGTTCCCATAGTTTACTCTTGGGGCTTTCTAGTCCTGCCCCCTTAGTCCAGACAAGAGTTACATAGCCCAAGCATTGAGGCTTCCTCCTCCTTGCTAGCAAGTGTAGTAGATCTTCCCATCATCTCTTCTCCCTCCTAACCATTGTTCTGTTCCTCAGTTCTCTTCCCTAGTCACTTTCCATAATGTCTGAAGGGGCAGATGCAGGATATTGATTGTTAGGTTCTCTGGCTTGTGCTGAAGCTCTGCAGAGCAGCGTTTATCAGTTCAGTGTCTGCTCTTCTCCTGCAGGAGCTGAAAAGCAAAGATGACCAGTATGTGAAGGATCTCAAGAAGCAGTCAGACGACATTAACCTGCTGGTAGAGAGAATGGAGGAGCAGATCAGAAACCTAATGAAAACTTACCGTCGGGAACTCACGCAGATTGAGGTAGCAAATGGCTTCATAGCAGGATGGGAGCAAGCAGTGAATTATTCCCACAGTAAATCCACCAGGGAGTTCTCCTTAATGGAATTACCTCCGGCAAAGGGGTTTCTCGCTCATTACACTGGCATTTCAGCAACGCTGGGTTCTGGGCTGCAGTCAGATGTTTCTGTGGACCAGAGCTCTCACTTTGCCAGGTAGAAGTAAAACTGGAGATGAACGGAGCGCTGCGGTTCTGGTTATGTGATTCTGGGGTCTTTCCCTCTCTAAGTTACTGGGGATCCAGTGCAGCCCAGGTCCGTAGACGAAAAGTTGCTTCTGTGTGATGGCTGTTCGTTCCCAGATGTGTAAGGCCAGAAGGGACCATGCTGATTATCTAGTCCGACCTCCTGTAGAATGCGGGCCAGAGAATTTCACCCAATGGCCCATACGTTTTGGTTGAGCTAGAGTGTATCTTTCAGTTTAATGTAGTGGCTTGTTGTGTGAACTAGATTTCATCCTCGCTAAACTGTTCACAGACATCTTCCTACAAACGGAGAGAGCTAACAGCCCGCTTAACCCCAGACCCAGTCTTTATACCGGGCAACTGCTGGGTGTGGGGTGCTGTCGGGGCAATAGGGAGGGCATGTTGTTAGAGCAGCGCAATTAGAGTCCCAGGGACTAGAGTTTCCAGCCCTGCCACTGAACCCTGGTGTGGCCTCGGGCACAGGGAGAGGATGCTGTGCCTGTGTCTGGGTGGCACCCGGTGGCGATCTGGAGCTGGCTTCTGTCACGGAAGCCTCTTGCCATTGCTCCCAGAGCTTGGCTCGGTAAACAAGGCTCATCCAGCGTGGCAGAGCTGGCAGCAAGCCGGGAGCAGGCCTTGCGGTGTGCACGGCGACCCACTCACAGCACTGTCTCCTCCTCAGAAAGCTTTTGAGCTGGAACGGCGAGAGCTGCTGAGCAGCAACAAGAAGAAATGGGAGCAAGCCATGCAGGCCCACAACGCCCAGGAGGTAAGGGCCCTAAGGGGAACGGTGATCAGCGAAGGAAGGCTCCTGGGCAGAGTCTCAGTCCCTGGGCCCGCTCTTGACATTGAAGAGCCTGGGGTCAGAAGGGGCCAGGTGTGGGCAGAGAGCAGGTGGGCCGAAGGGATGGTCTAGGTTAACTCGGTCCTGCCTTAGCGCAGGGGGCTGGGTAATGAATGCTTCACTCCGCCCTCCTCTTGGAGGGTTCATGCTTGCTACAGGGCAGGCGGAACTCGGCAGCCCAGCAATGCAGGGTCAGGCTGCCCTGCGCTCCCTGTACCTTGAAGAAGACACGGGAGGCTGGTGAGACCTCAGCTGGAGCACTGTGTCCACTGGGCGCCACACGCTGGGAAAGATGTGGGCAAACTGGAGCGAGACAGAACTGATAAAAGGGTTAGAAAACCTGACCTGTAGGGAAAGGTTAATAAAACTGGGCCTGTTTAGTCTTAAGAAAAGAAGATGGGGGGGGGGGGCAGGCTGATAATAGTCCTCAGATCTGTTCAGGATGGAGATCGATTGTTCTCCATGTCCACTGAAGGAAGGACAAGAAGTGATGGGCTTTATCTGCAGGAGATTCATGTTAGTTGTTAGGAAAAACTCTAACTCTCAGGGTAGCTAAGCTGTGGAACAGGCTTCCAGGGGAGGTTTTGGAATCCCCATTACTGGAGGTTTGTAAGAGCAGGTTGGACAAACCCCTGTCAGGGATGGTCCAGGTTCACTTGATCCTGCCTCAGTGCAGGAGGCTGGACTAGACGACCTCGCAAGGTCCTTTCCAGGCCTATGTTGCTGTGACTCTGTGATTCTGTAACCTCAGAAAGGTAGGGCCCCCTGCAGCCACAGATCATAACAAAACCCCAGATCACAGCAGCTTAGCTCTGGCCCCGGGTTTGTACACAGACTCCTTGCTGCCTGAGGCTCCTTGGTGGCTGTGATGTGCCTGGTGAAGAATCACAGCAGAGCAGGAGCAGCCGGCGTCACTTCAGGGGCCTGAAGGAAAGGGATGGAATGGGCACCCGATTAGCCTGGCTAGCAGCACATACCGGGCGGGCAGGCATTCCGGGACTAGAGCAGATGGCTGGCTCTGTACCGCCTAGTCCAGTCACACCCACACTACACCCTGCATGCACTGTGTGTAAGGGAAAGACATAGTGTTGCACTCCTGCCTGGTTCGGTGATAGCCCGGGGTACGTTGTCCTCACTGGGCTGCTGCCTGGGAATGATCCGTATCCCTCCTTGCTTCGGACTGGCCAGGGCCGCTGGGATCCAGAAGGCTGAGCGGCCGATCAGAACCATGGTGATTCTCTGCAGTCATTTGACTCTCCTCTGGTCTCCTTCTGCCCCCAGCTGGAGAACCTGATCACCCGCATGCAGAAAGTGGAGGAGTACGAGAAGCAGCTGAATCAGCTGCGGGTGCAGGATGCTGAGGAGTACACTACCATCAAAATCCAGCTGGAGAACGACGTACAGGTGTGGAGAGCAGGGCCCTGGGGGGGCAGAGACACGACCCCACTGAGTGCATAGGGCCCACAAGGAGAACACAGCAACAGCTTTGTGCCTGTCATGGGGAAGGGACTGTTCCGTTTCAGCAGGGCTAAGCTAAATGGCTACATTTCCGCAAACTGCACAGCTTGTACTGAGACGGGCAGCAGAATCAAACGCTCAGCCTTTCTGGGCTTGGCTTCTGTGTACAAAAAGTTAACAGTAGCAACCGTCCCCCTCAGCTGGGCTACCCCTAGGGTTCCTCCCTCATGACCTCCTGAGGTCGCCACCCCGATATTCTACGATTCGATGATTGCTCAGCGTGCCCCCTAGATCCTCTCAGACAGTCACTTCCAGCTCTCTTCTCTCCAGAGCGAGTAGTGAGCCACATGTATTAGTGAGGGAGCAGTGCTTACTTGCGATCAGCACCTGCTAAGAGGGTGCGGGTTTCAAGCAAACACTGCCTGCCTCTTACAAGGATAGAAACCTTCATGCATGTTACCTTTTATCTGACTGCACTCAGGAGGGCACTTCCCTCTGGATAGATTATTCCAGAATGATCTGTGATTGTGGCTTCCTGTGAAGCCATCAGTGCTGGCCACTCAGCCGAGAGACTGAACTAGCTGGATCCCTGGTCTGCCCGGCATAGCAATTTCCATCTTCCTAAATAACCACCATTCATATTGCAGACCTTGTGACTGAGCAGTAAAATAACCCTCTTCCTACTCATGCGTCTTCAAGTGCTTGAATGACAACATGTCCAACAGGAGGGCGGCAGAGAGGTTCTCACACCCGCCACCTGGATTGTGCGGCTTTACCTCGGACGGTAGATGCTGCCTCTTGCTGTGTGCTGCCATGACAGCTGAGGGCCCCTTAACACTCGTGCTGACATCACTTGGCTGGGGGCTGCTGGCAGGGAGTTCTGAGCCTGTGACTCTCCTTGCCAGCTGATGGAACAGGACCTACAGGGCCTGGTGCAGGGCTGTCTGTGCTGCTGCCTGAGGGGTTGGCAGGGGGTGAGGAAGCTGATGCACTCCCTGTCCATGGTACTGAGTCGGTGGGTGACAGGCTGAGTGAGGGGTTCGATAGCATGTCAGGACAGTGAATGTCGGTAGCACCTTTCTACCAAGGAGGGCTTCGTACAGGGCTTGTCCTTTAGAGAAGGAGCTTCACTGTAAGTCTTCTGCACTGTCACTAGATCCTAGGGAGTCTGGCCTAGGCACCCTCTTTCTAGAGCCCCCTGGCCAGCCATGGGATGGCAGGGAGGGGCTCTGTAGTTGCAAACCTTTCCCTGTACACAACAGACGATGGCTTTTTATTTTGTTTGGAATCTCAGATCCTGGAGCAGCAGCTGCAGCAAATGAAAGCCATTTACCAGCTGAACCAGGAGAAGCTGGAATACAACTTCCAGGTGCTAAAGAAACGGGATGAGGAAAACACCATCATAAAATCCCAGCAGAAAAGGAAACTCAACCGGTAAAAGATCAGCCCAGTCGGTGTGGGGTCGGGGCAGCGCCTGCAGTTGGTGTGGGGCTCGGGCAGCGCCTGCAGTTTGTGTGGGGTCTGAGCAGCACTCTCTGGGTCAGCGTCCATGTCCTCACTGCAGCCCACAGCCCTCTCCCTGCTCCCACAAAGACTGAATATAATTGGGCTTTGCACAGGGGCTCTGTCAGCAGAGTCCTTCCCCCTCCAGGGGTGCTGCAGCCATTGGGCTGGGACGGGGGTGAGGAGTGGCCCATGTTCAGGCGCTAGGACATGCTTGCCCTTGTATGTCCGGCTCTGGCTGTGTGTATGGATTTATTTACTCCTGGGGGAATTCTGCACAGATACAGAGTTTATGTCCCCCCCAGATTTCTTTGCTTCCCCACAGAAAAATGACTTTCAGATGGGGAAGCAAAGGGAAGCCCCAAGCGCGGTCATGCGACCCTCCCAAGCAGTGTGTTCTGGGTGCCCAGGGCAGCCGGCAGAGAGGCAAATCACTGTGGGGCGGGGGCAGGACTGGGGAAGACCCGACTGGTGGCTCCTACCCTGCGCTGGGCTTAGCTGTTAGTCCCGGCTGGGCTGGGGTGGACGCGATTTCCTCTTCCCCTGCACGGCATCCGGGGCTGGGTCAGACCCACCCCCAGATTTCTCCCCTGGCTGCAGGAAGCTCTGCAAACTCCCCTGCTCACTTCCTGCACCCATCACTCCTCAGCTGCAGGGGGAGGGATCCCTGTACGGGGAGCTGCTCCCACATCTGACCAACCCCCGTGCATCCAGACCCCCCTCATCCCCAGACCCTCCCACTGAGCCTCACCCCCCTGCACTCAGACCCTTCCACCTGATGAGCCCCACTCCCCCTGCACCTGGAGCACCCCGATGAGCCACCCACACCTGGATCCCAACCCTACCAAGCCCCAACCAGCTGCACCTGGATCCCCACCCCATTGAGTCCCACTCCCCCAGTATCTGGACCCCCATTGAACCCCCCAAACCCTGCCTGCTGAGCCCCACCCACCTTCACCTGCCCCCTCCTGCAGAGTCCCATTACTGTTGCACCCAGAACCCCTCAACAAGCCCTTGTGCATCCAGATCCCCACCCCGCCCCGGATACCCCACTTTGCTGCTCACACCCGGATTGCCCCAGACAGAACCCTCTCAGCCCACACCTGGGTCCCTCCAGACTTGGATCTTGCCTTGCTGAGCCTGCCTGCCCACACCTGGTGCACCTGGCACAGAGGGGCAGGGCTCTGGGGTGTTTCTGGGGCAGACCCGGTCCTTGTGCTGTGTCAGGGTTGGGTGCAGCCTCACGGCTGAGTCTGTGCCCTGGGATGCGGGGTGGAGCTGCACCGTGATCTCCCACCTCTGTGCAGCCAGTGGCCTGTGCTCCCCAATGCCAGGCTGGAGCCCCCACATTTATCTGACAAATAAAATTTGCAGAATTTTAAAATATTGGGTGCAGAATTTTAATCTTCTTGGCGCAGAATTTTTACTGTTTTGGCACAGAATGCCCTGGGGAGTAATTTGTTGTTGTTACCAGCCTGCCCTCCTCCTCAGGCTGCATGACGTGCTCAACGCCTTGAGAATGAAGCTGGCCAAACAGATAAAGCAATTCCAGGAGGAGAACCAGACCCTGACGGCCGACTACAAGCGCATCGTGGAGCAGTACAAGGATCTGCAGAGAACGATGAGGTACGGTGTGTCCCGGAGGCGCGGCCTCTCTTTGAGTGGGGCACTTGAGGGCAGCTTGCCAGGACCCAGGGCCTCCTCAGAGAGCGGATAGCAGCCACCCTCCCCTGGCTGCTTGGCTCAGGGTGGAGCATTGCTGGGCAGCCTGTAGCTGTGGGGAGAGGGTTAATCGCGGAAGCCTGTGACTCAGCACTGTCAGGGGCGTCTGAGCCACAGGGGGACCCCGTGGTCCAGAGCGTGGAATGCTGCCTGGGGCAAGCCTGAGTCACAGGCAGGGGCCTTTCCCCGCTCTGCAGACACTTTGCCGTCGTCGATGCCCAGAAGTTCCTGGAGGTCTGGCTGATGAACGAGGAGGAAGCCAAAGGGCTGATGTGGAAAGCTCTCGAGGCCGATCGCATCATTCACACCCAGCAGCTGGGGCTGCCCTGGGTGGAGCCTGACTACTGGTTCCTGGACAACGTGGGCCCCATCGTGCACCGCAAGGCCATCAGATCTGCCAGCAAGCTGGCCCAGGAGGTGATGGCATTAACAGGTGGGATACGTGGCGTCTGTAGTTCCCCGAGGATCTCAAAGCCCTTCCCATGCTCTGATTGCTGACACCTCCCTGCACCCCATCCCGGAGGAGGAGGCTGAGGCCCAGAGGGGTTCAGTGACTTTCCAGGAGGGCTCAGTGAGTCGTTACGAGCTGGGGATAAAACTACCTGGCCCCCAAATCTCAGTGCCCTGCTCTGCTTTGCCTCTCCGGGGCGTGAAAGGAAAGTGAAGGGACCTGTCGTCATTGTAAAACCCCTGGGACCGCCAGACCAGATCTCTCTAAGGACATGCACCTCTGCCCGCTGGCCGACGCTGGGGTGGTCACAGCCAGCCCTGCACCTTTTCTGCAAATCCAGTTTTAAAATGGAAATTCCTCTACCCCCAACGCCCCTGCTCCTCATTGTCTCCAGCTGCTAGAGACCAGTGCAATGACAGCCGCACCTGCTGCTGTGAACTGCTTGCTGAGGTTTGCATCAGCTGCTGAAGTGGTAACCACATGAGATGGCTGGCACTGCTTCCAAACAGGCCTCCCAGCAGCTCCCCTTGCATGGCTCTCTGTCCAACAGCTCTGAATAGATTCCTGTGCCGATTCCCCGGGGTGGTGACCTGTGCCAGGGGAGGAGCGCAGCAGGTGACGCGTCTTCTGAGCTTCCCTCTCCCCTTGTGCTTCAGAAAGCAGCCAGCAGGAAGAGGAGGAAGGTGCTGTGGAGGAAGGTAGAAAAGAGGCTGGAGAGGAAGTTAAGCCTCCCCGGCACATCTCGGTGAAGTCTGTCAAACACATCCTGGAGCTCCTGTGCGACGAGTCGGTGAGTTGGGCCACCGTGGCCAGCTCCAACCGCAGGAGGCTCTGTGCGGGAGACAGTGTCGGCCCTTAGCTGGGCTGCTCCTTCGCAGACCAGCTTCTTGGATCTGAGGATTGTCTTCATTTCCTCCCCCTGCCCACCCGGCTTCCAAAGCGTTCAAACACCACCCGTGTGACGTTATTGATATAAATGGGGACCATATAGAACATGGGTTGCAACCAAGGTCCTGTAGTGGCACCAAATCCTAAGTAAAGGGGGTCATATAAGGTGTCTAAGACCAGGTTCTGGGTTGCTGATTATAATTATGCTGTCTATATGTCTGTATCATTTTTAGTTGAAGTTATGAATGTTGGCTCTATGCTGTCTGTATTTCAAGTTTGTGCTGTGCTTCTGGGGGAAGCCTCCCAGACAAGCTGGTGTTAGCTCTGCCTAGCCTGTTTGATGGCCCATTAAGGACCGTCAGCTACACAATGGACCCATGGAGAGAAGGCAGACACGCCTTGTGACTCAGCAAAGTATGCAGGGACTGGCCCATGTGACTCCAGGCTCCATTTTGCTGTAAATTTCCACAGTGAAGACAAAGAGATTCTTACACCTGGAAAAGTCTATATAAGGCTGATGCTTCATCTCCATCTGGTCTTCAATCCTGCTTCTGACCTCTGGAAGGACTTTGCTACAAACTGAAGCTTTACACAAGGGACTGAACGACCCATCCCAGTGGGGGATGCATTCCAGAGACTCAATTTGAACCTGCAGTTTACTCCATCTCTGCTGCAAGCCTAAACTAAGAACTTTGCCATTACTGTATGTAATTGATTCCATTTAACCAATTCTACCTCTCATCTCTACCTTTTTCCCTTTGTAAATAAACCTTTAGATTTTAGATTCTAAAGGATTGGCAACAGCGTGATTTGTGGGTAAG
The DNA here is from genome assembly GCF_020497125.1 of Mauremys mutica. Classification (NCBI taxonomy): domain Eukaryota; kingdom Metazoa; phylum Chordata; order Testudines; family Geoemydidae; genus Mauremys; species Mauremys mutica. The sequence continues at coordinate 5,496,384 of NC_059074.1, forward strand.
ATCTGATGTGTATATTGACCTGGGTCTGGGGCTTGGTCCTTTGGGATCGAGGGAACCTTTTTCTTTTATTGGGGTGTTGGTTTTCATAACCATTCATCCCCAGGACGAGTGCACTGGTGGTGATGCTGGGAGACTGGAGTGTCTAAGGAAATTGCTTGTGTGACTTGTGGTTAGCCAGTGGGGTGAGACCAAAGTCCTTTTTGTCTGGCTGGTTTGGTTGGCCTTAGAGGTGGAAAAACCCCAGCCTAGGGCTGTGACTGCCCTGTTTGAGCAATTGGTCCTGATTTGGCACTCTCAGTTGGATCCTGCCAGATGTGTATATTGACCTGGGTCTGGGGCTTGGTCCTTTGGGATCGAGGGAACCTTTTTCTTTTATTGGGGTGTTGGTTTTCATAACCATTCATCCCCAGGACGAGTGCACTGGTGGTGATGCTGGGAGACTGGAGTGTCTAAGGAAATTGCTTGTGTGACTTGTGGTTAGCCAGTGGGGTGAGACCAAAGTCCTTTTTGTCTGGCTGGTTTGGTTGGCCTTAGAGGTGGAAAAACCCCAGCCTAGGGCTGTGACTGCCCTGTTTGAGCAATTGGTCCTGATTTGGCACTCTCAGTTGGGTCCCGCCAGAATCGCTCCGTCACAGTGGCGTAGTCGTGCTTGGATCCACAGAACCAGGTCAATTAAGCTTTGGGTCAGAACCCCACGCTATCCAAAATTTAAATGTGGGATTGAGAGTTTGGTTGGTTAAAGATCAGTGACCATGAGACAAAAAGCAAGGAAACTGCAAGCCTTGAGAGACAGCCTGCAGTTTGATTATGAGCAAGAACTGGCAAAAATTCGAATGGGAGAGAAAGAGAGAGGCGGCTGAGAGAAAGAGAGAGGCGGCTGAGAGAAAGAGAGAGGCTGCTAAGAGAGAAGAAAAAGCTCGTAAGGGACGTCTGGAGGTGCTGGCTGCTGAGGAGGAGACTCGCAAGGTGCAGCAGGAGACTCACAAAATACAACAAGAAACTGCTAGACTCCAGCTCCAAGTCAAAAAAGCAAGGGAAGAACGGCAGAAACTGTATCCTCTTGGAAATCCAGTTTATAACTGTGTTGATATATGGGGTTACTCTGGGCAGTTTTCTGTGTTTAACCAGTTTTGCTATGGCTGGGGAGATGGAAGTTCTAACCTGGGGAGAAATATCTGTTTGTCTGTACAAGAAAGCAGTTTGTCTGGGAATGAAGTTTCTGAATGTCTGTCTGATGTCTCAGAAGTTAATCTGGAGTTAGATCAAGAGCAGAAAGATCTCATTGGGGAGGAAAATGTTTCTCAGGAGCAGATTAAAGTAGATGGTCAGGTTAAATCCCTAACTGAAGAAGGAAAGGGTAAATTTGTAATGGGTAATGGATTGGTGGCTAGTGCAGCTTGTAGAAGTAAACCTGAAATGGGTAACTGTGATTTGCTAAAAGTAGCTCAGTGTAGTGAAAAAGCAGCAGCTTATCTGTTGGGAGTGGCAATGTGCCTGGTAGGGAAAGTTTGGAGGAGCCTAGGCAGCCTTGTGAGCTGATGGCTTTGTCTAATCAGCAGTTTGGGAAGACAGGGATAGTGGAAAATGAGTGTCCATATCCCTTACCTGTTTCCTGTGAGGAGAAATGTGACAGTGGAGGGAATGTGCCTGTGTCTGTCAGGAGTATTGACTTGCCTATGAAGGAAGCTACCCCAGTCTCCAAGCAGTTGTCTGTGAACAGCCCTGTGTGCTGGGACAAGGGAAGTGAAATCCCAAGCTGTGTGTCTGGTGAAGGAGAATGTGTCTCCGGCTCTTCTGTGTCTGTGGAGCAGACAGAAGGTGCCTTTCAGCCTGTGATGGTTGAGGGTGATTCAGTTGTCTCGAAGTTGGTTGTAAATACAGCTAAAGCCCAGGAAGGGAATGGTCCTGAGTTTGGGTCTGCTGGGGAGAATGGCACTGTGACTAGGTTGCATCCAGTTAGTGTCTTAGCAAAATCCCAGAGAACAGACAATTCTGGTGCTTGTGGTTTGCCAGTTGCTAATGTGTGGTTGGAAAAGGGTGCAGCAACTCTGTCTGATCAGGGTGATACCCCAGCCAGGGCACAAGGAGAGCATAAAGGTGATTTAATTGTGTTACCGACTGACAGTTTGACAACTTGTAGCAAGAAGGAAAAGATTCCTGAACTTGTTCATGGCCAAGGGAAGGAGATTGTTTCTAACCTGTTATCTAGAAAGTCTGTAGCATCTGTGGTTGCTCAGGGAAGTGTTCCTGTAGAGCAAGCCCTAGGTGAAGAGGGGAAGGGCAGAATTTCTGTGAGGGGTGAATTGCTGCTTAGAGAAGCTCCTAGGGAAAGGAATCCTCATGGTAGCCTGTGCAAGCAGTTTACTGCAACTGAAGGGTGTAAAAGTGATTTAATCAAGAAAGTTTCAGTTCCTAACAGCCAGAAATTTTCTGTTGTGAATGGATCCACTGACTTTCCTTTTGAGAGATCCAGTGTGGGCAGCTTTGAAAAGGTCTCAGGTGGAGTAGAAGCTGTTAAGGAAGTTGAGCAGCCCTATAACCACCTGGCTGTGTGTGGCCAGCTTGTTGGTGGGGAGACAATGCTGTTGGGACAGGAATGTCTCCATGCTGAATCTGTAAGTGAGCAGTCTGTGCTTCAGGATCTGAGGACAGATTCGGTTACTGGTGTTTCAGAGCAGAACAGTTGTATGGCTAAATGCTTGAGGAGGCAGGGGAGAGCAAGCCAGCTCTCACCCTCAGACTCTTTGGATTTGTGTGGTACCTCTGTGAGACAAAGTCCAGCCTTGGAATCCATAGCAGCTGAAGAGTTAAAAGCTAGTGTCTGTGTTGATGCGAATTACTTGGCTGGCAGGGAGAAGACAGAATTGCTAATAGCTGTTAGCACAGAGGGCCCGCCCCATCAGCCAGTGAATTCTGTTAAGCAAGAGAAATCAGGGTTTAATCCAGAAGGAAAGAGAAGACTGAATTTTGCAAAGGGAAGCCACAGGTTAACCCTAAAATGCCCAAACTCCAATGGTATTGAGCCAAGGGTGTGGCATGACAAACATGTTTGTAGATGGACACTTGCAATCAATTTGTTGTTATTGCTAATGCTAACTGTAACAATGTATAATGTGCCTAATCTTTTGGAAAATCCCTTGAACATGTTGAAAGGAATACATGAAAACACACTTTATGTTAAAGGGCCTTGCTATACTGATGTTTCACAGTTAATGCCTGTAAACAGTGTTGGAACTTTTCACAGGGGAAAATACATTCCAGACCTGATGTGCTGTATGAAAGGGGAAACTGAGGCACACTACCATACTGCGTTCATGGCTAAATGCCAAAGGTCCTGTACTATGAACAACATCAATATCTACATTGGTTTAATGTTAATTGGGTTCAAAACATTGGCCAAAGCTGGTATGGATAAAGTAGCTGTTTTCTTTAGCTCTTGGCAAGATCACCTGAAACATACAGGAACCATGCTGCAAAAGCTAACCAAGTTATACCTAGAGTTTGTAAAGAGATCCATTCATGTTATTGAACAGGACTTTGATAAACCATTTCGGTTATACACTGGTACGGCCTCTAGCCCAACACTAGCTGTAGTGAGACAGACCCAAGGAAAGGGGGCTCTTGGGATGCAGTCAGCGATGTTTTGTCATCCCTTCCTGCATCAATTTTGCGTTGGGGGTGTGACGTTATTGATATAAATGGGGACCATATAGAACATGGGTTGCAACCAAGGTCCTGTAGTGGCACCAAATCCTAAGTAAAGGGGGTCATATAAGGTGTCTAAGACCAGGTTCTGGGTTGCTGATTATAATTATGCTGTCTATATGTCTGTATCATTTTTAGTTGAAGTTATGAATGTTGGCTCTATGCTGTCTGTATTTCAAGTTTGTGCTGTGCTTCTGGGGGAAGCCTCCCAGACAAGCTGGTGTTAGCTCTGCCTAGCCTGTTTGATGGCCCATTAAGGACCGTCAGCTACACAATGGACCCATGGAGAGAAGGCAGACACGCCTTGTGACTCAGCAAAGTATGCAGGGACTGGCCCATGTGACTCCAGGCTCCATTTTGCTGTAAATTTCCACAGTGAAGACAAAGAGATTCTTACACCTGGAAAAGTCTATATAAGGCTGATGCTTCATCTCCATCTGGTCTTCAATCCTGCTTCTGACCTCTGGAAGGACTTTGCTACAAACTGAAGCTTTACACAAGGGACTGAACGACCCATCCCAGTGGGGGATGCATTCCAGAGACTCAATTTGAACCTGCAGTTTACTCCATCTCTGCTGCAAGCCTAAACTAAGAACTTTGCCATTACTGTATGTAATTGATTCCATTTAACCAATTCTACCTCTCATCTCTACCTTTTTCCCTTTGTAAATAAACCTTTAGATTTTAGATTCTAAAGGATTGGCAACAGCGTGATTTGTGGGTAAGATCTGATGTGTATATTGACCTGGGTCTGGGGCTTGGTCCTTTGGGATCGAGGGAACCTTTTTCTTTTATTGGGGTGTTGGTTTTCATAACCATTCATCCCCAGGACGAGTGCACTGGTGGTGATGCTGGGAGACTGGAGTGTCTAAGGAAATTGCTTGTGTGACTTGTGGTTAGCCAGTGGGGTGAGACCAAAGTCCTTTTTGTCTGGCTGGTTTGGTTGGCCTTAGAGGTGGAAAAACCCCAGCCTAGGGCTGTGACTGCCCTGTTTGAGCAATTGGTCCTGATTTGGCACTCTCAGTTGGGTCCCGCCAGAATCGCTCCGTCACAACCCGGTCTGGGGACAGGTCCCCGTGCTTTCTACAGCAGCACCCGGCACAGTGAGCCCGCGATCTTCCACCTGAGCATGCAGCATCTCTGCTGCAGAATGTGTGTGTGAGGGGAGATGCTGACGTGTGTTTGGTGCCACTTGCCTGCCACACCTTGGGGGAGGGGGTAGAACGGGGCTGGTGCAATAAGGGATACATCGAAATAGCAATTGGCTAAGCTGCATTTGCAACAGCATGTAGGGAGCTAAACACGTCCTGGGGAGTGTCCTATGGATCGGCAGGGTCAGACAGCTGTTGCGCCATGGCACGAGCCCCAGGAGATCTGGTATCCTAGTGTGAATTGAAACACTTGTGAACGTCTTCCTGTGATTTCCTTCCAAGGGCTTCCTGATAGAGAGCAAGCTGCTGGGACTCCTGCAGCCCCTGGAGAGGCACGAGCGCTCCCTGATGAGGCTGGATGCAATCTTTGCGGTTAGTTGGGCATCTCGCGCAGAGCACATGCAGGAACACACCCCAGAGCCAGCCCCAGTGTGCTGGGGAAGGAGTATGGCGCCCACGGGCTGAGAGCTGCTGCTGGATGATGCAGCTCCACAGGGGCGGACCTGCTGAGACGCTGCCTTTAGAAGCATGTCACCTGCAAGGGGGGGAAGGGAGGAGGGGCATGGCCCGTCCACAGGTGACTTCCCGTAGGACTCAGCGGGGCCATCTTGTGTGCTCTGGTGCCGGAGTTTAGCTGGGGGAGGGGCGGGGGGGAGGCTCCCTTCCCAAGAGGGATTGAAAGGCAGAAGGAATAAGAGATGGGACGTGCCTGAAGCCAGTTCCTCCCTTTGCCACCCCTAGTGCCGTCAGCTCCCGCTCCCCTGGCACTCCCCCCTCGCTCCCACTGATCCCCCATCCCCAATACACTCCTGGGCCTTCCGGCTCCCACCCTGTCCTGTGTCGTTCCCAGTACAGCCCTCCATTCCCCCCTGCAGCTAGCCCTGCCACTGCCACTAAGACTCCACTTCTCACATCCCCTTCCCGCCGGGGCCTACCCTCTTGAGGTCCATTGTGGCCACCACCCTTTTGCCTGAAGAGAGCTGGGCTCCTCTCCCCTTATTTGGGAAGAGGGATGGGTTTGGAGCTGCGTGACGTCCTCTCTTTCCCCGGGGAAGCATGGGCTGCTGCAGGGCTCCCGGTGTCTGACATCTCACTGAGACAGACCAAGATTGTGATCTGAACCTGGTCCTTCCCTTGCCCCTGCTGAGCACTGCTGCTGGCTCTGCACTGGGAAGAGAAGGGCTGGGAATTCAGCTTAGGACCCCGGGCCGCTCCTCTAAAGGAAGCGGGAAGGGACCAGAGCAACATCTCGGAGTCCCAGCTGCCACCCGACCTGCTGTTTCTCTGCCTTTCGCCAGGCCCTCGACATTGACAATGAAGACGACGTGTATGCGCTGGTGGATTTCTTCTTGAAGTTCAAAGCCCAGCAGGTCGGCTCCAGCCAGGTACGATGAACGTGGGCGTCGTGGGATGAGAGCCCGCAGCCCTGGGAGGAGATGGGGCTTGGAAAGCTCCTCGCTGGGGGCGGGAGTTGGTGTCGCTCTTATCAAGAGAACGGGCGTGGTCCAGCGGCTGCAGCCGTTGAAATGGGAGAGGTCTACGCTGTTTCCACCAGTGCTGAGTTTGGCTCCCACGCCCCTGTGTTTTGTGCCCAGTAAATACAGATGTCACTGAACCAGGGCTCCGGATGGCTGGAAGCCTCCCGGGTTTGCAGTTCAGGGTAGAGGTGCTGTGGGCTGGGGGGAGCGTGAACGGGTTAGCTGTAGTTGGCTGGAATTCACTCCCGGCGCGTGTGGCTGCCGTGCAGGGCAAGGAGTGGGCAGAGGAGCAGGGCCCGGAAGAACTCGCTGTGGATGCAGCAGACAGCGACGAGGGATCCGCTGCCCTGCAGGAGGAAGGCACGGCCCATCAGAGCTCGGCAGCATCGCCGTCCTCTGTGCTCTTCCATCCCGATGACGTCCTCAAGGCCCTCAAAGCATTTGTCCTGGACTTCCAGAAGCCAAGGTGAGGCTGGGCCGTGAGCAGAGCGCGTTAGCTGGGAATGGGGTGGGGGGCTGGTTGGGAATACGAGGAGCAGGAGAGAACGGGCTGCAGGAGTAGCCCCTTGATCCGAGCGTGTGAACTGGAGGAGGGGCAAGGCACGGGAACCGCGGGAGTGAGGCTGGGGAGAGCGGGAGAGGGGCATCTGGGCTGGGGATTGGCTGCCAGGGCACTGGGCGGGTTTGCTGGGCTACAGAGGTTGGGCTGATCTGCTCAGCAGCAGAAAGGTCCCCGCCGTCTCCCCCCGGCACAACTGGTTTCTGGCGGCGACGTTGACAAGAGGTGGGGCAGGGTGGGTTCCCCACGGTGCATGGGGTTCACTCTGCGTGGCACAGCTGTGCGGTGGGGAGCAGGTTGGATTGCGTGGGGCAGGGTGGCTTCCCCACGGCGCGTGGGGTTCACTCTGCGTGGCACAGCTGTGCGGTGGGGAGCAGGTTGGATTGCGTGGGGCAGGGTGGGTTCCCCATGGCGCGTGGGGTTCACTCTGCGTGGCACAGCTGTGCGGTGGGGGGCAGGTTGGATTGCGTGGGGCAGGGTGGGTTCCCCACGGCGCGTGGGGTTCACTCTGCGTGGCACAGCTGTGCGGTGGGGAGCAGGTTGGATTGCGTGGGGCAGGGTGGGTTCCCCACGGCGCGTGGGGTTCACTCTGCGTGGGACAGCTGTGCGGTGGGGGGCAGGTTGGATTGCGTGGGGCAGGGTGGGTTCCCCACGGCGCGTGGGGTTCACTCTGCGTGGGACAGCTGTGCGGTGGGGAGCAGGTTGGATTGCGTGGGGCAGGGTGGGTTCCCCACGGCGCGTGGGGTTCACTCTGCGTGGCACAGCTGTGCGGTGGGGAGCAGGTTGGATTGCGTGGGGCAGGGTGGCTTCCCCACGGCGCGTGGGGTTCACTCTGCGTGGCACAGCTGTGCGGTGGGGGGCAGGTTGGATTGCGAGGGGCAGGGTGGGTTCCCCACGGCGCGTGGGGTTCACTCTGCGTGGCACAGCTGGGCGGTGGGGAGCAGGTTGGATTGCGTGGGGCAGGGTGGGTTCCCCACGGCGCGTGGGGTTCACTCTGCGTGGCACAGCTGTGCGGTGGGGAGCAGGTTGGATTGCGTGGGGCAGGGTGGGTTCCCCCCGGCGCGTGGGGTTCACTCTGCGTGGCACAGCTGTGCGGTGGGGAGCAGGTTGGATTGCGTGGGGCAGGGTGGGTTCCCCACGGCGCGTGGGGTTCACTCTGCGTGGCACAGCTGGGCGGTGGGGAGCAGGTTGGATTGCGTGGGGCAGGGTGGGTTCCCCACGGCGCGTGGGGTTCACTCTGCGTGGCACAGCTGGGCGGTGGGGAGCAGGTTGGATTGCGTGGGGCAGGGTGGGTTCCCCACGGCGCGTGGGGTTCACTCTGCGTGGCACAGCTGTGCGGTGGGGGGCAGGTTGGATTGCGTGGGGCAGGGTGGCTACCCCCCGGCGCGGGGGGTACACTCTGCGTGGCACAGCTGGGCGGTGGGGAGCAGGTTGGATTGCGTGGGGCAGGGTGGGTTCCCCCGGCGCGTGGGGTTCAGTCTGCGTGGCCCAGCTGGGCGGTGGGGGGCTGGTTGGCTCGCGTGGGGCCGGGTGGGTTCCCCCCGGCGCGTGGGGTTCACTCTGCGTGGCACAGCTGGGCGGTGGGGAGCAGGTTGGATTGCGTGGGGCAGGGTGGGTTCCCCCGGGCGCGTGGGGTTCACTCTGCGTGGCACAGCTGGGCGGTGGGGAGCAGGTTGGATTGCGTGGGGCAGGGTGGGTTCCCCACGGCGCGTGGGGTTCACTCTGCGTGGCACAGCTGGGCGGTGGGGGGCAGGTTGGATTGCGTGGGGCAGGGTGGGTTCCCCACGGCGCGTGGGGTTCACTCTGCGTGGCACAGCTGTGCGGTGGGGGGCAGGTTGGATTGCGTGGGGCTGGGTGGGTTCCCCACGGCGCGTGGGGTTCACTCTGCGTGGCACAGCTGGGCGGTGGGGAGCAGGTTGGATTGCGTGGGGCAGGGTGGGTTCCCCACGGCGCGTGGGGTTCACTCTGCGTGGCACAGCTGTGCGATGGGGAGCAGGTTGGATTGCGTGGGGCAGGGTGGGTTCCCCACGGCGCGTGGGGTTCACTCTGCGTGGCACAGCTGGGCGGTGGGGAGCAGGTTGGATTGCGTGGGGCAGGGTGGGTTCCCCACGGCGCGTGGGGTTCACTCTGCGTGGCACAGCTGGGCGGTGGGGAGCAGGTTGGATTGCGTGGGGCAGGGTGGGTTCCCCACGGCGCGTGGGGTTCACTCTGCGTGGCACAGCTGGGCGGTGGGGGGCAGGTTGGATTGCGTGGGGCAGGGTGGGTTCCCCCCGGCGCGTGGGGTTCACTCTGCGTGGCACAGCTGGGCGGTGGGGGGCAGGTTGGATTGCGTGGGGCAGGGTGGGTTCCCCACGGCGCGTGGGGTTCACTCTGCGTGGCACAGCTGTGCGGTGGGGGGCAGGTTGGATTGCGTGGGGCAGGGTGGGTTCCCCACGGCGCGTGGGGTTCACTCTGCGTGGCACAGCTGTGCGGTGGGGGGCAGGTTGGATTGCGTGGGGCAGGCAGACGTGAGGAGAGGAGCCTGTTGCCGCCAGCAGAGAGCCGTGAGGCTACGCCGGCGCTGCCCCAGGCAGTGGCCCCTCCTTTCAGACCTGGCTGGGTGACTGAAAGGCTGGGCTGAGCGGTGCCCTGAGCCCAGGGCTCCTCTCTCTGCCCCGTAGGGACAAGCGGCCGCAGGTGAAGAAGGTGTTGGAGGAACGGGACGACTCCAAGGACTCGGAGTATTGGGAGGCCCTGGCTCACGTCATCCCAGAGCCAAAGCTGAAGGTTTGGGACGCGCTGGAGGCGGCGTTGGAGAAATACTAGTAAGTGCCCCAGCCAGGGGCCCCCAACCATCCCACCCACGGGTGTGAGGGCACCAGGCCTGGCAGTGCTGATGGGGCTTGTCATTAGAGACGTGCTGCAGACACCAGCCCTCTGGGCCGCTTGCCCCCCCAGCTGACAGTGCACACCTGGGGGGCTTGTCTTCACGTGCCCTGAGGGCTCAGTGCCTGTACAAAGGGTTAACTGGCCATTAATTAACTCCAGTGCAGTCCCCTGCCCCAGCGCTGCTTCCTGGCCCAAGATCCCTTGCTGGGCAGTGGCTGGAGGTAGGGTGACCCCTGCTGGTGGGATAGGAGAAGATCAGTTTCTTGTATGTGTTTGATTCGTGTGTGGCTCTTTCCCATCCCTGAGTGCTCTGTAAATGACCAGAGCGTGACAGACCCCTCCCCCTGCTGAGCTTCCCAGCCCCTGGGCCCCCTGCAGTCAGCGGGGACCGTGCTGTGTTCGTGGCGTTCTCCGGGTGCGCTCAGCCGCGGAGGGCGAGCTGGGGAGAACCCAGCATCCAACTGAAACGCCAGGGGCCATTTGTGGGCACCACAATCAGTTTAGCCAGGTGGGGGCACCGCTCGCCCCCCGCTCTTGAGAAAAACAGGGCCACAGCTGTACGTGTGAAACGCAGAGGGTGCATTAAAAGCCCCCAGGCCCACGAGGAAGACACGCTGCTGTCGGGAGGTTTCACCCATTTCCCTTCTTTGTGAAGCTCTGTGCTGAGCCAGCGGTCGAAGCTGCTCACAGATCTTGACGGGCTCCAGCAGCAGAACACGGAGCTGCACATGCTGCTGCATCAGTACCTCACCTCCAAGGTGAGTGGCAGAGCCGGTGCCGCGCTGGGACAGGGGCCCAGGGCCTCTGGGGGCGTCACTCACTGACGGGAGCACTTATTGCTAAGGGTGCCAGAGGCCCTGCATGGCAGCTGCCCCCATGGCCCTGTGGCAGCGAGGGGAGGTGATGCAGGGTGTAGCCTCGCGGGCTGCAGGCAAGCAGAAGAGGTGGTTTCCGAGCTATGGGAGGTGGAACAGGCTGGTCCTTGGGGCTGCAGCCAGGGCCTACCCGTGCATCCTCTGCCAGCCAAGGCGGGCAAGTGGAGGGGTGGAGAGATGCCAGGGGATGGGCCTAGGGCCAGCAGAGGGTTGTATAGTGGGGTGGGCCCAGCAGAGACCTCTCCAGGGGGTGAAGTGGTGGTGTGTGTGCAGAGAGAGCAGGCCGTTGGGCCAGATGAGCAGAGCAGGAGAGAGAAACCAACCCTGCAGTGTTTGGGCTGAGATGGGCAAAGGGCCCTAGGTCCCCAGTGTGCAGGCTTAGCGAAGGTGCCAGGTTGGGGGCGGGGGGGGGGGGAATGCAGTACGTCCCTTATTGTTCCACGACGTGAGTATTCAGGGCTGGGAATCCGGTGCACTCGCTGGACACGGGGAGGAAAGGTGGGGATGGGCAGGGGACACTCACTGTCTGAGCCCTGCTGAGCGGCAGTCACCTCCCGTGGGAATGGGGAGCCCCAGTACTAGAGCCCGCCTGGACCCGGCAGGGGAAGAGAGCAGTTCGTCTTCCCCCCACGGCTAGGAACCGGAGTGTAACACCAGCAGGCAGAGGGCAGTGGCACCACGTCCCCGCCCAGCGTGAGGGCCCTGGGGACTCTTCCAAGCCGGTGGGTGTGCTGTGCCCCCCAGAGCACCGTCACCCTCACTGTGGCCTCGGCTTGTCCTGGCGCAGGTGAACGAGGAGCTGCTGATTCCACCCACCCACGTGATAGAGCTGATGCCACCGTGACCGTCAGGGGGCCGGGAGCCCTGGCAGGCAGCGTGAGACCGTTGCCGTACGTCCCTACCCACGAGCCCTCGGTGCCGGACCCGGGGCAGTCTCTGGATGGCAGCGGCTGGAATAAACCCCCCTTTAAACCAGCTGGGCTGCGGGGTGTGATTGCTCAGGAGACACGCTGCCCTCTGGGATGATGCCAGGGCTGGCTGCCCTCTCACAGAGCAGCAGGCTGGCAGGGGGGTGCCCCTCGCTGTCTCTGCTACCTGGATGCTGAGACCTGGGCTGGCCCATTTCCCTCCCCCCGTCTCCCATCTGTTTCCGGGGGAGCAGTCAGTGCCTGACAGGAGAACGCACCCAGGGATGATAAGGCCAATTACTTCGGGCTCCCCAAATCCCTGCCCAGCCCCCACACCTTAGCCCACCAAGCACCCCACCCTGCTCCGCCTCTTGATCAGCCCTGCCCCCGTGCACCCTCCCGCCCAGCCCTGGGGTCAGCCCTGGTCTCCCGCAGTGGGGCTGGCAGGTGGCCATGTTGGGGGTGGGGCAAGTTTATTAGAGAACGTTAGGCTGAGTGGTGGGCCCTGCACTGGAGTCCAAAGGGCGCATGGGAACAGTGCGCAGACAACACCCATCACCCCCCTGCCGCGTGAAGTAACAGCCGCAACCTGGAGACGCACGCAGGGCCTGGCATGGCCCAGCCCAGGGATGTGTTGTGCAAGATGCACGTGCATTTCACGGCTGGGGAGAGCACGTCCCTGCTTCACTAACTGACACAGCTCAGTCCCACGGGGGCCGCTTCCCCCACACGAGCTGAAAGGGCCCCCCCCCCGCACAGCAATGGCCGGGGGCAGGGCAGTTTGTGTGGCTGGGCCTGTGCTTAGCGACTACGGGGTGGGTGAGAGCATGATCTGCTGGGGAAACTGAGGCACTGAGCGTTGGTGACATGTCCAGGCTCACGCGCCAGGCGGTCTAGGGGCAAGTCCTGGCTGGGTGTAAGTGCTAAACTCGCCCCAAAGACCTGCTGGCTGCTCCTCTGCCCGCAGCCCAGGCCTGCCTGCTTCGCTGAGCCACCCGCCCAGGCTACCCCCAGGCGCTGTGCTGGTTACTGGGGGCTGCCCAAATGAGACTGGTACACCCCACCCCCACCGCCGACCCGGGGGGTGCAGGTCGTTCGAGACGACTGGGATCGCTGGGCCCAAGCTCTCCCGCTGCGCGGCACCATTATGTAGGAAGCTGTGTCCCCCCCCCTCCCATGCGCCAGTTACACTGGTACAAAGTGGGGTGGGGGGACATGCAGGCCTCAGCCTGGGGCCTGGACCAGGCACATGAGCTACTTTGGCCAGTAAGTGCGTGAGCCCCGTGACTCATGAATTCCTGGCTAAACAGCCGTCTGGCTCTCTGCGAGGTGAGGGCTCCTGGGGCTGGGGGGCACTTTGGAGTCACCCTGACGGCTGTGCTGCTTCAGTGTAGACGCTTCCTATGCTGACAGGCGGGCTCCAGTCCCCACAGGCAACCCACGGCCCTGGGGGGAAGCCTGCGTCGCTCACCCTAGGGCTGGCTCCAGGGGGGCTAGCTTGGCTGGTGTTTCCCCCACGCCCCTGAGCAATGTGGCTACAGCCCCCGGACGTGTTAGTGGCACCCAGGCTGTGGGCTGCTGCAGCAGGCGGTGGAGACGCAGCAGCGCCGGGTGAGGAGCCAGCTCTCCACCCCGCAGGCCAGCTGAACCGGTTCCCGTTAGCCAACAGGCCAGGGCCCGATGCCTGCTGCAGGGTCCATGGGTCAGGGCAGGGTCGGGTGCTGCTCACTGACCCCCTGCCTCCGTCATGTAAACATGGAGCTCCTGCAATGACTGCGGGGGCGTCAGTCCCATCAGCCCCATTGTGCAGGGCTCCTTCCCTGCCCCACTGCAGCAACCAATCTAGGCACAGGGAGGGAGAGTGATGTAGGCTCCAGCCTCCTGGGCCTCGCCTGACTAGGGCGTACTCCCCCCCGCCCCCGCAGGTGTGTTGCTGCTATGCAGTGAGTGGCTAAGCTACGCTCCAGAGGGCAGCCAGCACCTTCGCCAGGGGCCCTGGGATGCTCCCAGCACACACCAGGCCCACAACGGGAGCGGTTCCATTTTCTTTCCTCTTTTTTTATTGTCAGATAAAACACAAACATCATAAAAACAAACAAAAGAGGCTCCCCACCCCCAGCCCAAGTGGCCCCTGGGCCGGTGGCTCTCGTCCCCGGCAGCAAGTGGCTCAGACCCAGGGCCAGAAATGAGTGAACACCAGACACACGCTCTCGGGCCCGGGGGCGGGGAAGGGAACGGCTGTAACATGTCAGGCCAGGCATTAGCAGGGCTTGGGGCCAGCAGGGACCCTCCCGGGCTCCCCTGCGGCGACAGGCCCCGCTGCGTTTACTGGGCATCGGGGCTAGAAAAGGGACCTGCTGGGTGGCCCTCCAGCCAGCACCGAAGGGTTCCCACGCAAGCCGTGCACCGGCCCCCATGGAGTGGCTGGGGGGGGGGGAAGGGGGCTGGAAAACGGGCCCAGGCTGGGTCTTGGCCCACCCCACACGATGACGGCAGGCTGCCTGGTGAGCTGCCTCCTCACAGCCTGGGCATGTTTCCCCGGCTCTGCTGCTGCTTTCTCCACCGCCTCCGGGCTGACTGTCACCCCTGCCCAGGGGCTTTGGTCATGGGCAGCCGCCCAGCCAGCATGGGATTGTGGGTTGGGGGACTCGAGCAGAGGGGGCTGCTTGTCTGGAGAGTCCCACGGTTCCTCTCCTCAGGCTCCTCTGATGTGACCTCTCGGGGTGCAACACCCCTGTTCTCCCTGGCACCTGCTCCCCAGGGCGGCGCTGGCCATGGTGGCAGGAGGGCGTGGAACAAACCAGAGCCGCACATCCCCCCTTGCCAGGCCAGCCGTGAGCTTGG